>NC_083715.1:7256410-7556410 GCF_033118175.1 Dama dama | reverse complement strand
TTTCCGACACCTCAATCCTGCACCTAGAGCATCCCTGGGGGAACCATGATTAAAAATCTGCCTTCCAATGCAGCAGATATGGGTTAGTTCCCTGGTCAGGGAAGAATCCACATGCCACAGTACAAGTAAGCCTGTGCATGACAAACACTGAGCCTGGGCTCCAGAGTCTGGGGGTACAAATACTAAACCCACATGCCACAACTACTGAAACCTGTGTGCCCTACAACCCATGCTCCACACCAAGAGAATCCATCGCAATGAGAATGTCACATACCTCAAGTGCACAGGGGCCCTTGCTCACCAGAATTGGAGAAAGCTCACATCCACCAAGAAAGACACTCCAGAGTAAAAAGAAAAAAAATATATATGTCCTGCACCTAATGGTTTCTGTAACAGCTTTCTTTTAATAATTTCTTTGCTTTTTTTTCCCCCCGTAGCAGCTTTATTTAAGTATAAGTCTAATAAACAACAGTCCGCCCTTGTATACACGAATGAATGAGTGAATGAATGAATGAACTGTTAGTTGTACTCAGGGTGGTCCAACCTTCATCACCCACCCACTTGAGAACAGGCTTCCTAAGCCCATAAGAAACCTCAGACCTGTCAGCAGTCACTCTCCAGCCCTCCAGATCCATGCAAACCTTGTATGTGTCTTGGATGTCCTACTGTTGATACTTGTTATACACAGAGTCATACAACATGTAGCCTTATATGTCTGGCTTCTTTTACTCAAGATGTGTTGACCAGGTGCATCCATGTTGCCCCCTGTGTGGAAACTCCATTCCTTTCCATGGCTGAGTGATATTCCATTATACCAATCAACCACTTTTAATTTATCTGTTCATCAGGGACGTATATATTTGCATTGTTTCTTCTTTGGCTATGGATCCAATCCAGTTGAGTCGCTCAGGCATGTCTGACTCTTTGCAACCCCATGGACTGCATCACGCCAAGCCACCCTGTTCATCATCAACTCCCAGAGCTTACTCATACTCATGTCCATTGAGTTAGTGATGTCATCCAATCATCTCTTCCTCTGGCATCCCCTTCTCCTCTCAACTTCTGTATTTCCAAACTTTTCCCAGAGTTTAACCCAGTGAGTCATTTCTTTGCATAAGGTGGTCATAGTATTGAAGTTTCAGCTTCAATATTAGTCTTCCCAATGAATATTCAGAAATGAGTTCCTTTAGGATGGACTACTTGGATCCCTCTGCTGTCAAAGGGACTCTTAAGAGTCTTCTCCAACACCTTCTCCAACACAAAATATTTACAGGTCAAAAGCATCAATTTGTCAGCATGCAGCTTTGTTTATAGTCCAAATCTGATATCCATACATTTGGTTTTTAGTACCCCATGAACACTAGTATACATATGTTTATGTGTAAATAGGCATCCTCATTTCCCTTGGGTGTACAATTAGTATTAGAATGGTGGGGTCATATGGTAACTGGAGTAAACATTTTCAGAACTTTCTAGAAGGCTTGGATATATATATATATATATATATATATATATATATATATATATATATATATATATATATACACACACACACACACATATATATGTATGTATATGTATATGTATAAATAAATATGTATATGTATACATGTATATATGTATATGTATATATAAATATATATTTCACTGTGCTGGGTCTCAGTTGTAGCATTACCATTTTCAGTGTTCATCATAGAGTAGGGTCTTAGCTTTGAAAAATGGGATCTGGTTCCCTGACCAAAAGAATGAACCAATGAATGTAAAATATTCCCTACTCAGAGTTATGCACAGTATGTATACAAGTGTACTGACAGACTCCTTCAAAGGATTTTATGACTTTATGCTGAGAATTTTCAATCTGTAAATATTGATACCAACTTTTCACATATAGTAATAATCCAGTTCAACATCGAGTAAGCCATCGATTAACTAACCAAATTTCTGTACCAGTGCCATGCAAACTGTGTGCTGTACTTAGTCTCGCAATCAACTCTGACTCTTTGTGACACCATGGACTGTAGTCTGACAGGTTCCTCTGCACATGCAGTTTTCCAGGCAAAATTACTGGAGTGGGTAGCCATTTCCTCACTCCAGGGGATCTTCCAAACCCAGGAATTGAAACTGCACTGCAAGCAGTTTCTTTATACTCTGAGCTTCCAGAAAACCCACCCAATACCAGAGTGGGTAGGCTATCCCTTCTCCAGCAGTTATTCCTGACCAAGGAATTGAGCCAGTGTCTCTTGCACTGCAGGGAAATTCTTTACCAGTTGAAAATCCAGGGAAGTCCTATGACCCATGAATCAAACCCAGCCAGCTAGGACTTTGGTGGTCCAGTGATGAAGACTCCATTCACCCAGTGTAGGGGACCTGGGTCCCATCCCTGGCCATGGTAGATCCCACATGCTAGATGGTTGTACAAGCTTCCACCTGCAAATTAACCAGCGAGCTGTCTTTTGTGTGTGTGTGTGTGTGGGGGGGGTTAAATAAAAATTCACTGGAATTTGATCACAGCCTTTTGTTTATTCACTGCTACCAAAGAGAGTGGAATAGTTCAGGCTTGATAAAGCAAAAAATATTGACAAATTGGCATTTTACTAAACAAATAAACAAACAAAAAACAAGAACAAAAACAACAACAAACTGTCAACCCCTTTTCCATACCAGAAAGCCATTCTTTTTAAAAATTGCTAGGAAAACTAGCACAAAACAGATGAATATTTATATGCATACCAGTAAAGAGTTTCGGAAGTTCACTGAGCTCTCAAAATATACCGTGGTTGACTGAAAACCAATTCCAAACCTCATCAGGCCTTAGAGAAAGGAAACATTCCTCCTCTGGGATTTACAGTACTGTAAACAAAGTCACTGACAGAATCATGGATGAAACCACATTGTACTTGGACTTGTTTCTTCTCCTGGACCCAAGAACAACTCCCCAGAACAGAGGGTAACAGAGCCAATTATTGATTGTTAGTAGACACCATAAACGAAATGACTTTTCCTAACAGAACTATGAAACAATTTGTTGTCTAAAACCAGTTTGAAATTCTAGGCAATTTTCAACCCGACATAATGACAGTTCCCAACATTAATAAGCTCCCACCTGGCCAAGATTACACACTCACCCAGATACACCAAGGTGAAAGATACAGGGTGGAGAGTTTAGGTTTTGACATGCCCCAGCTCGGAAGTCCAGTGTATGTTCCCGATTGGAAGGTTGTTGAACACGTAGGTGGGGTGGGTGGGAGGTTGGAGTCCTGTTACAAAATGAGTGAATAGCAGGGGAAAGAACTTAAAGACTGGAGAGGCAGTGATGGAGGCTGGCCACAAAGAAATTAGACCCATGAACAGCAGAGCATGTTTTTGTACTGTAAGAAGAGGATGAAGAAGCAAGTTCAGTTCACTCACTCAGTCGTTTCCAACAGTGTATGACACCATGAACTGTAGCATACCAGGCCTCCTCCTCCATCACCAACTCCCAGAATCCAACCAAACCCACGTGCATTGTGTCGGTGATGCCATCTAGCCACCTCATCCCCTGTTTTCCCCTTCTCCTCCTGCCCTCAATCTTTCCTGGTATGCATCAGGATCTTCTGAAATAAGTCAGCTCTCTACATCAGGTGGCCAAAGTATTGGAGTTTCAGCTTCAACATCACAGAAGAGAAAGGAGGGGTGGGTGTCCCAAAAGACACAACAGGCAGACACATGCAGAGTTCATGCATCTTAGCATCACATGAAAGCCTTTAGGTGAAACCATGATGATGGAGGAACCTGAAGGATCTTAGGACAGTTACTCAAGGTAGCACTTCCTAAAGCAATGCATCACCTATAATGATTCAGGCATGAATTTGTTGGCTCTTCTGTCTCATGCCCACAAATGCTTTCATGAAGACTCTCTCAAATTACTGTTAACGACTGGTTAAAGGGTTTGCCGGCTGGTCCAGTGGCTAAGACTCTAAGGCTTAGGCTAAGGCTCCTAATTAAGGGTCCCTGGGGGTCAATCCCTGGTCAGGGAACATGATCCCACGTGCCACAGCTCAAGATTCTGAATGTTACAATGGAGATGAGAGATCATCAAAGATCTGTCTCTCTCGGAGAAATATATTTAAAAAATAATAAATAAATAAATAAACAAAGGGCTGGGTTTACCCTGAAGCCCAGTTTATATCATGTTTCTTCCTTTCCTCTACAAAGAATTTTGAACTCCTCAAAGATTGCCACAAAAATTGCCTTTTGTGGCCGCCTACCTGCCTTACACAAACCACACTTTACCTACAATCAGAGCAAAAATTGCTCCAGCTTTGTGTTCCGAGTAGCAGGTGATCTCTGCTCGCCTAGGCTTTCTTGCCAAAACAAAGCATGTGTCCAATATTTTTTTTACTCATGGTGAAGAAAGCTGCAAATGAGGCAGCTTTGAAGACCTCTGGTCTGTACTCTTGACCCCATCAAACTTGTCCCATGAGGAAGTCTTCATTAGTCTCGAAACTGGTGAAGCACAGACCTGAAACAGGTCCTTGTGACCCAGGATTATTGCTATGCATGCCAGCTGTGTATCTTGAATAATGCGTTACACATGATGAGTTGTGCCTTGAAAGCATTGTGCATTCCAGATATTTACACTCTTTTTATCACCATCATCTGTTTAACTGTCAAGAGAGTGCTGGGCACTGTTTATAATAGCCAGGACATGGAAGCAACCTAGATGCCCATCAGCAGATGAATGGATAAGGAAGCTGTGGTACATATACACCATGGAATATTACTCAGCCATTAAAAATAATTCATTAGAATCAGTCCTAATGAGATGGATGAAACTGGAGCCCATTATACAGAGTGAAGTAAGCCAGAAAGATAAAGAACATTACAGCATACTAACACAGATATATGGAATTTAGAAAGATGGTAACGATAACCCTATATACAAAACAGAAAAAGAGACACAGAAGTACAAAACAGACTTTTGAACTCTGTGGGAGAATGTGAGGGTGGGAGGTTTCGAAAGAACAGAATGTATGTTATCTATGGTGAAACAGATCACCAGCCCAGGTGGGATGTATGAGACAAGTGCTCGGGCCTGGTGCACTGGGAAGACCCAGAGGAATCGGGTGGAGAGGGAGGTGGGAGGGGGCAGCGGGATGGGGAATACGTGTAAATCTATGGCTGATTCATATCAATGTACGACAAACCCACTGAAATGTTGTGAAGTAATTAGCCTCCAACTAATAAAAAAAATTAAAAATAAATAAATAAATATAATAAAATATATATTCTAAAAAGAGAGAGAGAGAGAGAGAGAGAGTGCTGGGCATTGCCTGTTGCAGAGGTCACTGTCTGCAGGAGCCAAAAGTGGAGCATTCCTGTCCTATAACCCTCAGGCACAGTTCTCAACATTGCCTGCTCTAGCGTAGAAAAGAAAACAAACAAAACAAAAACACCTCCCTGTTCAAAAAGGAAAGCAGGCAAGGATAAAGGAATCTACACTGACAAACAATACCTATCAATGTGCACTGGTCAAAAGGAAAGACCCAAGGTCACTCGCCAGGTTCAATATTGTGCTTTGGATTATTCACTGGGATTTTGTTTGCTAAACTCCTCTTGCAGCTAGGATCATCACAGCTTTTCTTTCAAGGACCAGTAGCTATAGAAACATCTTTAAGAAGTAAGTTACATGTAATTCCAATTTGAAGTGTACTCTTTTTTTATGTTATTATCATTATCATTTTATTTTCTTAAAGAGATGAAATTGTTCACTGGTTATTGTCCAGTACAACCAGAAAAGAAAAGGTTAATCAATTTGCTATGGCTGACCTGCAATTCCCAGGTGGCACTAGTAGTAAGGAGCCCGCCTGCCAATGCAGCATACATAAGAGACATGGGTTTGATGCCTGAATTGGGATGATGCCCTGGAAAAGGACACAGCAACCCATTCCAATATTCTAGACAGTAGAACCCCATGAAAAGAAGAATCTAGTCGTCTAAGGTCCACAGGCCCACATAAAATTGTACACAACTGAAGCAACTTAGCACAGCGTACATGTCCTGAGTGCCAGGCGACTATTTCACGGGTGAGGGTGTCATGTTTTAGCCCAACTGCACAAAGCATACTCAATGACAATTTGAGTCACAACTGTGCATGATGGATGTCTTGGACATTTAAAACGACCTCAAAACCCAGGTGTGATTTTAGAATCACATTCTAAAGAAGAGGACTTCTTGATCTTGGCTGTTTCTTGTCCCTCATCTTAACATTCCAGTTTCCCATAATGTGCCTTGAACATGCCATGAAAAGTGCAAATCAAGCATACAGTGGTTATGATATTAAACAATGAGTTAATGGGACGTATGATGGCAGAGCGTATCAATAGTTGATGTCCCCTTAGGAAAAGTAGGTTCCACATTTTAGTCTGGAAAAGTCACTGGAGTATCTCTTTAGAAAGGAAACCATGTGGTTATTTTTGATCTTTAGTACATTCGTTAAGGAGATTATACAAACTCAACTGTCTACAAATCCTGAAAACAACCAATAAAACATCAATTAGAGAGGAAATTTACTTTCTTTGTGCTTGATAAAAAGCACCTTGAGAAACATGAAATGTGGTAACCACCTCGACATTCAAAAAAAAAAAAAAAAAAAGGCAAAGAAGAAACCCCCTCACCCACCACATATATTTCTGATTCAGATGAGAAAGTAAGTACTTAGTCCTGCACATAAGAAAAGAAGGGTGTTCTCGAAGACTCTAACACCTTCCTGCCACTCATCACCTATGTGAGGACTACATCACATGTGACCCCAAGACCAAGAAAGGCAGATGTTGCCCTACATGGGGACAGAACCAGGCTGATGAGTAGAGCAGGTCAATGAGATTTCTGAAATAGATGGAGGTAGCAGAGGCTGAAGCTAGCAACCAGAAATCCACAGGGAAACAGGAAAGAATCTGTGTGCTCAAGGAGATCTTTTAAGAAATAGAGTGTGTGGTTCCTGGTAGTCTAGTGGATTGGAATGACTGTCAATGCTTGGGAAACAGGTTCAAGTCCTGATCTGGGAGGATCCCACATGCTGCAGAGTAACTAATCCCAAAGCCACTATGAGTGCACCAGTGGTCTAGATCATGGGAGCCCTAATCACTCATATCACATGCAGAAAGTATGGTAGTCCTAGCACTCTAGAGCCTGAACTCTGGACCAAGAGAAGCTGCCAAAATGAGAACCTGTGCACCACAACTGAGAATGGACAGTGTTAGTCACTCAGTCATTTCCAAATCACTGAGAACCCATGGATGCATTGTAGCCCAGCAGGCTCCTATGTCCATGGGATTGTCTAGGCATGAATACTGGAATGGATTGTCATGCCCTCCTCCAGGGAATCTTGCCAACCCAGAGATGGAACTCGGGTCTCCTGAATTGCAGACAGATTCTTAACTGTTTGAGCCACCAGGGAATCCCACCACAACTACTGGGTAGCCCACCACAACTACTAGGTAGCCCGTACTTGCTGTGATGAGAGAAAGCACTTGTGCAACAAGGAAGGCCCAACACAACCTAAAACAAATTCATTAATTGTTGTTCAGTCACTCACTCATGTCACACTCTTGACAGCACCATGGACTGCAGCCCACTATTCTTCCCTGTCCTTCAACAACTTCCGAAGTTAATGAGACTCATACACATTACTTCAGTGGTGCCATCCAACCATCTCATCCTCTGTTGCCTCCTTCTCCTTCTGCTTTCAATCTTTCTCAGCATCAGGGTCTTTCCCAAAGAGTTGGCTCTTCCCATTGGGTAGGAAAATTATTGGAGCTTATGGTTCAGCATCAATGTTTCCAATGAATATTCAGGGTTGACTGCCTTGAGGATGGACTTGTTTGACATCCTTGCAGTTAAGGGGACCCCTCAGAGTCTTCATCAATAGCACAGTTCAAAAATACCTTATACATTAAAAAAAAAAAAAAAAAGTGCATTTAAAAGAAAAAAAAAAAAAAGAAAGAAATGCAAGGGAAGGACATCTTCATCAGGGCATCAGTGGTTTCAATTCACAGTCCAAGCAAGGATTGACAGGAAACAAAGACAAGATTTTCAAGTCTGAGCCAAGAGCCCATGGCATCCCCAGTGGAACATAAAGCCCAAGATTCATGCCAGCTTTCTGGGAGGAGTGAATGTTCAGAAGGAAATGGCTTTGCAGATTCCTGACTTCAGGTGCAGAACAGCACTCCAGAGAACAGAGGGCAGCCTGTGGAGTCGATGTTGTCCGGAGTGCCAAGCTCGGGGATTGCTTTCTGAACATCCATGCCAGGCGAGGGGAAGTCACAATCCAGGAAAAAGGTGTGCAGTGAACACCCATTCCACTGCCAAGCCAGTTAACTATGCAGTGTGTCTTAGGTACAAGGCACCAGTCACACCAGCTGACAGGGAACTAGGGCTGAACAAGTGGACTGAAATACAGGTCTTGGATGCAGTCTCAACAATGACAACATGATATCTGTTCATTTCCAAGGCAAACCAGTAATTATCACTATCTATTTCAAGTCTAGGCCCTGGCCAGTGACACTAAAGAAAATGAAGTGGAACGGTTCTAATAAGACCTACAAGACCTTCTACAACTAATACTCAAAATAGATGTCGTTCATTTTAGGGAACTGGGATGCAAAATAGAAGGTCAAGTAACACCTGGCATAACAGGAAAATTTGGCCTTGGAATAACAGAATCAAACAGGCCAAAGGTTAATAGAGTTTTGCCAAGAGATCGCACTGGTCAGAGCAAAAACCAATTTCCAAGAACACAAGAGAAGATGTTCCACATGGACATCACCAGATGGCCTACACCAGAATCAGATTGATTATGTTCTTTGCAGACAAAGATGGAGAAGTACTCTACAGTCAGCAAAAACAAAACTGAGAGCTGACTGTGGCTCAGATAATGAACTCCATATTGCCAAATTTAGAGTGAAATTGAAGGAAGTAGGGAAAACCACTAGATCCTTCCACTATTACCTAATGAAATCCCTTAGGATTATACAGTCAGAGTGAGAAATAGATTCAGGGGACTATTTCTGATACACAGAATGGCCGATGAACTATGAATGGAAATTTGTGATAATCTACAGGAGACAAGGAGTAAGACCATCTCAAAGAAAAAGAAATACACAAAAAAGCAAATTGGCTGTCTGAGGAGACCTTCCAAATACTTCTGAAAAGAATAAAAGGAACAGCAAAGGAGAAAAGGGAAGTATACCCATTTAAATGGAGAGTTCTAAAGAATCACAAGGAAAGATAAGAAAGTTGTTCTCAGTGATCATGCAAAGAAATAGAGGAAGACAATAGAATGGGAAAGACTAGAGATCTCCTTAAGAAAATTAAAATAGCCTAGGGAATATTTAATGCAAGGAGGAGTACAATAAAGGACAGAATCCCTATGGACCTAACAGAAGCAGAAAGCATTAAGAAGAGGTGGCATGACTACACAGAAGAATTTTACAAATGATCATCTCAAGCCACATAATCATGATGGTGTGATCACTCACCTAGAGTCAGACATCCTGGAATGTTAAATCAAGTAGGCTTTAGGAATCATCACTCTGAACAAAGGTAGTGGTTGCGTTAGAATTCTAGTGAAGCTATTTCATATCCTAAAAGATGATGCTGTGGAAATGCATTCAGTAGTCAGCAAATGTGGAAAACTCAGCAGTGGCCACAGGACTGGAAAATATCAGTTTTCATCCCTATCCCAAAGAAACGCAATTCCAAAGAACGCTCAAACTACCACAAAGATGCACTCATCTCAAATGCTTGCAAACTAATGCTCAATCTTTTCCAAGCCAGATTTCAAAAGTACATAAACTGTGAACTGCCACATGTTCAAAGTGGCTTTAGGAGAGCCAGAGGAAACAAAGCTCAAATACCCTAAAGATAAAACATCAACAAAGCAAGAGGGTTTAAGAAAAACAGCTATTTCTACATTATTGACTATGCCAAAGCCTTTCACAGTGTGGATCACATTAAGCTGTGAAGAATTCTGAAAGAGATGGAAATACCTGACCACCTGACCTGCCTCTTGAGAAACTTGTATGGAGGTCAGGAAGCAACAGTTAGAACTGGGCATGGAACAACAGACTGGTTTCGAAGAGGAAAAAGGGTACATCACGACTGAATATCATCACCCATGTTATTGTAATTATATGCAGAGTATATCTTGAGAAATGCAGGCTGGACAGAGGACAAGCTGAAATCAAGACTGCCAGGAGAAGTATCAATAACCTCAGATATGCAGCTTACATCATCCTTAGAGCAGAAAGTGAAGAAGAACTAAAAAGCCCCTTGCTTAAAATGAAAGTGGAGAGTGAAAATGTTGGCTTAGAGCTAAACATTCAGAAAATGAAGATCACATCTTATCCCATCAGTTCATGACAAATCAATGGGAAAACTGGAAACACCTACAGACTTTTCTTCTTATATTCTCTGTCCTTTTCGTCTCCAAAATCACTAGAGATGGTGATTGCAGCCATGAAATTAAAAGAGGTTTACTTCTTGGAAAGGAAGATATGGCCAACATAGAGAACATATTAAAAAGCAGATACATGGCTCTGGCAACAAGATCCGTTTAGTCAAGGCTATGATTTTTTCAAGTAGTCATGTACACATGTAATAGTTGAAGTATGAAGAAAGCTGAGCACCGAAGAACTAATCGTTTTGAACTGTAGTGTTGAAAACGACTCTGGTGAGTCCCTTAGACTGCAAGGAGACCCAACCAGCCCATTCTAAAAGAGATCAGTGCTAGGTTTTCATTGAAGGGCTGATGTTGAAGGTGAAATTCCAGTTTTTTAACCAACTGATGTGAAGAGCTTACTCATTTGAAAAGTCCCCGATACTGTTAAAGATTGAGGGCAGGAGAAGGGGACGACAGCGGATGAGATGGTTGGATGGCATCACCAACTAAATGGAGATGAATTTGGGTAAAATCCAGGAGTTGGCGATGGACAGGGATGCTTCCAGGGTCCAGCCTCAGCAGGATCCAGGGGTATCCTCAGGATGAACGACATTGGCGAGACAGAGAGAAAGAGACAGAGAGAGAGAGAGAGACAGAGACAGAGAGACCAGGCTGGGGGTGTGCAGCAGAGTCTGGCAAATATTTATTTTTTACTGTAGCATTTGTATTCTAAGTTAGTACAATTTTAAGGCTAAAATAATTTAATATTATATCACCCTGTCCTTCATGAAACCAGGGTGTTTCTGCATACTTGTTGGTTAAAATCTTTTACACCATCTTCTGGCCTTGTGGCCTATTGACATTTTATGAACTAGGTGAATGCAAAGTTGTTTTCTGTAATCTTTTCTTTATTGAACACAAATGTCAGTCTATTTGCAGAAATTATCAGTTAAATTTTCTAAAAGTTTTACCACACTAAGACTCTGCAGCTCCAGTGAGGCAGGCCCTCTTTAGCATTCATGGTTAAAATTAACAATTCTAAACTCTTATATTTCTAAATCTTTAACTATAACCACGTTTAGAATAATATTTTTGTGTTCTCCAATAGGGCTTCCTAAACCCCTGAAGGTCTCTCTGCCTATTAGGGCGTTTTGTGTGATCAGGTTATTTATTCTGTTCATGATTAAGTTGTGGTGAGCAGTCATGTGCATTAGTACGTATTTGCCAAACTGGCTAGAATGCCAGCAAAGGGGTCTAAATTGAATCACTCTTTTCATCCTGGATAACCTTGTAGGATCCCACCTTCTGGAGGACATATTGGCTAAAGTTCTAAGTTGATTTTGGTTGCAAAGAGATGGGGGAAGGCCTTCAACCTGTGTCACGGTAATTAGGAAGTAGTCTAATACAGCAAGCATCAAAAAGACAGATAATATCTTTAAGCTGAGCAACGAGGCAGCTTTTTGAAATCCCTGAAGTCCTGATCTGCCTTGCTTGTCAGGTCTTCTCCTCATGACCTTGTCATTGGTGAGATCTTGTGTGCTGGCTCCCAGCAGGAGGCTTTTTATACTGCAGTTCATGTGGTGTAAAGAGTTATATACAACTGAGTGACTGGCCCGTGACCCTTGTTCTGAGTGAACTGAAATAAATTATTGTTTTGTGAAGTGATTTGGGTTGATTATGCCATTTTTTTTTTTTTTTTTCCGGTTGTATTGTTGACTATATAAGTCACTTTCACATTTTCTCTAAAGATCCCTTTTGGTACTGAGTTGTCTTATATTTTTGCTTCTCTGAACAGCTTTTGATTTTTCCATCAATTTAGAAAGAGATACTTAGGTCCAGTAATCTCGGTGGTACAGGTTTCCCACTCAGTACTCGAAATGTATTCTTCCATTCCCTTCTGGCCGGCAGACTTTCTGCTGAAAGAGCAACTCTTAAGATATGGGGTTTCCTTTTTATGTGGCATGTTGCTTCTCCCTTATAACTTTTGATATTTTTTCTCTGTGTTTAACTTTTGCTAGTTTGATTAGTATGTGTCTTGAAATATTTCTCCTTGGGTTTGTCCGGTATGGGGCTGTTTGTGCCTCTTGAGCTTGTTTGTCTATTTCCTTTTCCTCATTTGGGAAACTTTCAACTCTAGTCCCTTCAAAAATTGTTCCCATAACATTCCTTCCTCTCTTCTTCTGGGATTCCTATAATTGGAATATTGATGCATTTAATATTGTCCCAGATATCTCTGAGAGTATCCTCTGTTCTTTTCCTTCTTTTTTTAGTTTATTCTGCTCTTTAGCAGTTTCTTCCTCCATTTTACTTTCCAGCTTACTGATTCCTTCTTCTGCTTCAGATAGTCTGCTATTGATTTATTTTAAAATGTTTCTGATTTCAATAGTTATGTTGTTTTTCTCTGTAAGTTTATTCTTCAATTCATCTAGGTATTTCTTCATTGATTTTTTTTTTTTTTTTTTTTTTTTTTTTTTTTTGTGGAAGAGAGGTTAGGACAAGTTCCTGGAAGGACTCACAGCCCTGCTCCGAAGCACTGTTATAGAAATACACTGCAACCCACACATGTGAGCATGAATCTAAATACACATGTATAATGATCTTAATTTTTCTAGTAGCCACGTTAAAAAAGCAAAAAGAGGGAATTTTCCTGGTGGTCCAGTGATTAAGACTTGGCATTTTCACTAATGGGGCCCAGGTTCAGTACTTGGTCCGGGAACTAAGATCCCACAAGCCACATGATATGTGGCTTGAAGAAAAAAACAAAAAACAATGTAAAAAGAATTTGGTGAAATTAATTTTAAAATCTTTTATTAAACCCAATTTATATAACCCATTATATATTTGTTTTCAAATTTTTAATCATCTTTACTATCATTTTTATCTGAATCCTTCTTCAGAAATATATATTTCCTCTTCAATTTTTTTTTTTTTTTTTGGACTTCTGTGTTTCTAGCTTGTTCCTTGTTTGTGCAGTATTTTTCTGACTTTTCATTATCTTTTTACCTTTTTTGTTTCATCTCTCTTTAATCGGCTTTAAAGTTTAATTCTTTCTTCCCTTTTTACTAAGGTCTATCCAGTGATTTGCATATAGTGCTTCTGGGTGAGATATGTGGTGAGTTATTCTTTGTTGTTTTTCCTGTGATGGGCAAGGCTGAGTAAGGTGGCAGTCCTCTCCGCTGATGATTGGCTTTTTATTTTTTTTTTGTTTGTTTGTTTTTTGGCTTAGGTCTACCTCACAGGGTGCAACTCATGTTAGGGTTGTGCTGGGTCTTGTGTTTAAGTGGTTTCCTATGTGTGTCTTCACAGTATTTGCTACCCTCGAGGGTTAGTTCTCTGGTAGTCTTGGATAGTGGAGTGAGTGCTAAGGGCTTGATCTACTGTCAGGAATGAAGATTCCACTAGAGGCTTGCTGTGGCTTTCAGACCATGAGAAAAGTTCAAAAGGAGACAACAAAGATAGACTCCAGTCAAATGGCAGTTACAAAATCAGGCTAGTAATAATGAAAATAATCAACATGCATATATACATGTGTATATATATATATATATATGTATATGTATATGTATATATATATATATATATATATATATATGTGTGTGTATATATATATATATATGTGTGTGTGTGTGTGTATGTTTATATATATTTGTATATATGTATACACATATAAGGAGACACACACCCATTACCAAAGTGAAAGTACAATAAACTTAAAATGTATATACATATATATTTATGTATATATATATATATATATATTTATACATATGTCCATATATATGTATCTATATGCCTATATATGTATATATATACCCACACAACCATTAGCCAACTGAAAGGAGTTCAATAAAAATAAAACACTGTAATCAAAACAACAAATAAAGAAAATCCATAATATAAGTGTTAAGAACAAAAGTATAGCCTACACTCGAAAGCAAAACTAAATTATTGTGCCAAGGGGGATCAAACTAATGAAAACAAAGCTAACAAATATATTAATAGGAAAGTAAAGAAGAGAAAGAAACTATTGATATGCAGATTTAAATAGAGGGAATTGAAGAAGACTTCTATATGTTAGAGATTAACTGCAAGGGGAAAAGAAAGGTAGGATAGGCAAACAAAGGAATAAGTGGGAAAATATAAAGTAGGTTGAAAAAATTTTAAATGAAAATTATAAAAAAGAGAAAAAAAGAGTGGAAGAAGAAGAAGAAAACAAACAAATCAACAAACAATTAAAAAAAAAAAAAAAAAAAAAACTTCAGCCAAATTGCCCAGTGTGGAGTCAGAGGTTTATAGCAACAATGAAATGACTGACTGAAATTACACATATACATATACAGCCATAAGGAAAATCAAGAGTCCAACAAAATAGGGTAAAATAGTTTAACCTGTCACACATAGAATATCAAAAATTACATCTACTGGAATATATTAATTAAGGACAAACAGAAACAAAACTGGGAAATAAAGACAATTGTGGAGTAAAGCAAAGAAAATAAACCTAAAAATACATTTATAGGAAAGGGAATGAAGAAGAGAAAGAACAGATATGCAAAGGTAAAAGAGGTAGAATAATGATATGTATATACATTACAGATTAACCAAAAGGGGAAAAGAAGCAGAGGATAGGCAAAGAAAGGAATAAATGTAGAAAACAATAAAAAATGATTAAAAATATTAAAGATATTTAAGGTTCAAAGGGGGGAACAAAAGGAAGAAGACTATAAAAACTAGAAAACAAAACAAAATTCCAGAGAGCAGCAAAAGAACAACATAGAGGCAGAGGTGTATAACAAAAATAAAAAGTGTGACCGAATATACACATACACATATACACCGTAAGAAACATCAAAACATTCCAAGGACTATAAAATGCATTAAACTGATCCAGCGAACAAAGGAAACCAAAAGTTGATCTACAATAACAAAATGCACTAAAGAACAAGCTGGAGAATGGAACTACAGCAAGCTCCTAGTTGGGGAATAAAGAAGTTAAAATAGAATGATCAAATATGTTGAGAGAATGGAAAGAGAGAATAGATATGCCATCTTAAACAGAGGTAGATAAAGATGATTAATATACAAAAAGGTAAACTACAAGTGCAAAAGCAGATTAGGAAAAACAAACAAAGAATGAATGTAGAAAAAAAAAATTAAGAGGTTGAAAATATTAAAGATAAAAATTAGAAGAAGCCTGAAGAAATAATAAAAGGAAAATTCTACAGAACTGCAACAGGCCAAGATAGAAGAAAGGTTTATAACAGGAACAAAAATGTGACAGAGGAAATTTAAAAAAAAAAAAAAAAAAAAAAGCTCAAAATCTTGATTTGATTTCATAGTGCCTATAAAATTGAAAACTACAACATTGGGGGTGAGAGTGTGAAGAAAGAGAGAAAAAAAAATCTAAAGGAATCTACGGAACAAGTCAAAAGAGATGAACAATAGATGTTTATCTTGGGTCATTGCTGTCAGTGTCCTTTTCCTCACTTGGATTCACAGTCCACCTCACCTCCCGACGATACCCTTCATCATTGTGCTGATCTCTGGACCTGCTGTGCGGGCAGCTCACAATCTAATCTGGTTCCACTCCTGTGTGTTCTTGCCTCCAAGATCCACAGGTATCATAACTAGTGCCTTTTCTTCTGTTGTTGTTGTTTGTTTGATTGATTGTTTGGAGGAGCTATCAATGACCTTTTCTATATTTCATAGACACAGTCTTGCTAGTTGATAGTGTGGATTTAATCTGCTTTTGGACTCCTGGTTGGAAGGTCCTGGGTCTACTTCCTTAGCTACACTGCCGCTGGGTTTCAATTGTGGTTTTGTTTCCATCTCTGCATGTGGTTTGTCCACTGGGATTTGCTCCTGAGATGGCCCTGGAGGCTATGGGTTTGCCCATGTGAGGGCCAGATGTGGAGGTGGTGTGTCTGCTTGGGTCACAGGGGTTCTGAAATCGTCAGGCCCTGAGGGGTTTGGTGATTAGCACAGCAGGTAATAGAGTGCTCTAGAAGGGTATGGAGATCAGTATTGAACAACAGGCTCCAGTATTCTCGCATGGAGAACCCCCTCCCAGATAGAGAGTCCTGCCACAGTCTACAGGGAAGAAAAGTGCCTGACAATACCGAAGAAGCCCTGAGATCAAAGATGCAAGAGTCTTTCGCAGTGGCAGCTCTGCCCGAGTGAGAGTTGAGCATGAAGGTGACACAGCTGCTTGGCTTGCGGGTACCCTGGCAGTGCCAAGTGTCCAGGGACTTGGACTGCTTCTACTGCAGAATTTATGGCCCTATCAGAATCTTTCCTTGAGCCTATCATTGCTGGCAATCAAAGGGCTCTTTATCTGGTATTTCTCCATAGTTCCATGCATTCAGGCACTTTGAGAGTTCTCTTGTCTGGGGTCCTTCTCTGTCATTGAGTGTGCCAGGCAAATAGAGGGCTGACCCCCATGCTGGGACCCTATTCTGTAGTTTGGATCATCAGTCACTTAAAGGAGCACCCTGGGTGGAGTCTTACTCACTAATTCAGTGATTCAAGTCCTCGATGAGCCAGCCTCTCTATTTTTCATTTGTGATGAACGCATGTGTGGAGCAAGAGGCTAGGCTGAGGGCTCCACCCCCTATATATGACTCAGCGATGTCACCTTCCTTCCAAGGCTGTCTGGCTCCCCACAAGCTTTTCCCACATAATCTCCTCATTTGAACACTCCATCAATTTGTCTCTAACCAGTAGACAGCAGACCATGGGCACGGATTTCTCCACAATCTTTATGAACCATATGCTATGGGCTGTACCTCCTACAGGACCTGTATCCCTCTCTGGGGTGTAAATGGCTATGCAAAGGACTGTCTCATTCTCATTCCATTTAGGCTGCCACAGACCAACTGTTTGACTCTTAGCCTGAAGTGTTTCTCCTCTGATCCAGACAGTTGCTCCCAGGGCTAGATCGGACACCTACTTCAGGGCTCCGACACACTGAGGGCAGGTCCAGGCCTACTAACACTCATGTTTCCCCCTAGTTCCTTCATCCTACTGATTTTTTGTGGTTCCATATATTATTTCCTGTGTTCAGGCAGTCCTGTCTGCTCTCAGCTGAGGTTCTTCAAGCACTTGTGTCTGAAGGTGTATTCCTGATGGAGTCTTGGATAGAGATGTACTCCCTGTACAGCCCCACCTGCACCAGCTCCGTCTCTCAAATTTTGACAATTAGAAATAAGACTGCTATGAACATTCATGTGTGTCCTAGGTGAGTAAGCAACCAGGGAACATGAGGAAGAGAGAACTTCATGGAAACCAATGGATATCCCACAAAGTCAATAAAGACTGTCTCCCAGGGGTACATCTCACGTTGGCTGAACCTGCTAGACAATTAGGAACACAGGGACTGTGGTGAAGCACACAACTCATTCCCCTATCCTCCAGAGCCAACAACCTCAATGAGAGAACTTAGGACCTAGATGGGTAGGCATGATTACTCAGTGTTTCCTCCAAGAAGCTGTAAGCTTGTGGTAGCTCTTCATGGAAATGAATTCCATCATGGTCTCAATTGTGAGGTAAAACACAAAGCAGGTTCTGACAAGAAGACAGGATGAGAAATTTGTGAAGGTGCATGTTGAGAAGACCTTTCCACATGACGCTCCCACACCACTGGGCAAGCTCCACCCGTTCCTTCCTGGAAATACTAATCAGCCACAGGTGATCACTTCCTTCTTGGGGTCATCCAGCACAACCCAAAGCATGCATTTATCTGCTTCATCCACAACACCATGTTAAAACGAAGCCTGGCTATTACACCTAGGGAGGTGACCATTAGTCCTCGAGTTGAAACAAGACAGTGCCAAGTGAAACAAGGGTAAATGGATGTATTCAGTGAATTCTCACAGCTTGAGGACAGGAGTTTCAGACTGGAGACTAGAAAACTGAGGAGAGCTAGATGAAGACTGGGAAAAGGAGGGGGGATGGAAAAGGTTTCTCATAAGTAACCCAGATTTGATTGGTCTTCAAGGTGCATTAACACCAATTGAAGGAGGAAAGTGAAATCATTCTCATTTCCACAGCCTAGTTATCATGGAGGGATTTGAGGCAAGATAACTAAAAGTAGATAATAATGTAACATGACAGAGAATTGAATGAAAGGCTGAAAACCAGCTGTGAGGCTCGGTTTGGAGGAGACACACTCTCCCTGCCATGTGACCAATCTGTGTTGGCTTAGAGAGATGAGGATGGCAGGTGAGATTGGTGGGCTCTCTAGGATCATAAAAAATGCCTCATTTCTCCCAACAAATCATCTGAGCTGCTTCCCATCCACCCTCAGAATTTTCAGGATGAGGCTTTGTGATACCAAGCCTCGTAGAGGGCTGCCATTGGCTAGGGAAGTGACTGACATAATAATCATAAGGGTGTGGCCACCTATGTATTGGCATGCTCAGGGGCTCTGGGGCAGACGACTGGGAGTCTCCAAAATGAATAAGGTGGCCTGGGTGGCCCTGCCCCATACCACACACCATGGCTTCTGAGGTTCTTTATGAGGTTGAAAGGATCCTTGATAAGAGGAAAAGCAACAAAGTGAAGACAGAGTATTTAGTTTGGTGGAAAAGCTACAACAGCCAGGACGACACCTGGGAGCCAGAGCAGCACCTGGAGAACTGCGAGGGGTATATCCTGCCACAGTGAGAAGCAGAAGGAGGGCACATTCTCCAGAACCAACCGGACCTCCGCAAACAATGGCCAGAAGTGGATCTCCACATCCACCAACAGCAGCTTCTACAAGGCTGCCCCCAAGGCCCTAGTGGTTGGTAAGGTGCAGGAGGCCAAGAGCAGCCTGCCGGTTACCGCCAGCCAGAAGTTCAGGAAGAGCCCCATGCCGGGCCTGGCCACCCGTAAGAACATGCACCTGGCCAGTCTGACATCAGGATCCTCGTGCCCAAGTGCCCCATCAATGGCAGCACCACAGTGCACGGCTTTCAGAATGAGAACCCCAAGAAGCTGGACCCCATGGAGCAGGGGCTGGAGGACACAGCGGCCACAGAGGTCGCGGTCGAGAAGCCAGGTAGGGGCCCTCTGGGCCCGATGATGGTGCAGGTGTGGAAGGGGAGCTGGCCGCGCACACACCAGCTGGTGCAGCAGGTATTGGCCCCACTTCGGTGACCACGACCACAATCTGGCTGTGAAGGGGAAAGGCACCTCCCCATTCATGTATGCCCTGATGGCGAAAAGGGATGACCTCCCTGCAAAGGTCAGTCACCAGTGTGATGGCCAGAAGAGGAAGTTCATCGAGGACAGGCGATAGTAGCCCTTTGAGAAGCTGCTGCGCTTGCACGTGCAGAAGACAGAGAGCGCCTCCAGGTACAGAGACATCATGGTCCAGAAGCAGAACGGCTTCACCCACATCCTGCTGTCCACCAATTCTTCCGAGAACAAATCGCTGAACCTGGAGGTCATGAAGGATCTGCAGAGCGCGTTGAGCACAGCCGGGGCCAACGGCAGCAAGCTGGTGTTTCTCAGCACTGTGGGCAGCTTCTTCTGCTGAGGCCTGGACTTCATTTACTTCATCTGGCACCTGACAGACGACCACAAGAGGGAGAGTGCCAGGATGGCAGAGGCCATCAGAAGCTTCGTGAACACCTTCATCCACTTCACGAAGCCTATTATCGTAGCCGTGAATGGCCCGGCCATTGGGCTAGGAGGATCCATCCTGCCTCTTTGTGACCTGGTCTGGGCCAACGAAAAGACATGGTTTCAGACGCCCTATACCACCTTCGGGCAGAGTCCAGATGGCGGTTCCACAGTCATGTTCCCCAAGATTATGGGAGGAGCATCTGCCATTGAAATGCTGTTCTGCGGGCGGAAGCTAAAGGCACAGGAGGCGTGTGGCAAAGGGCTGGTCTCCCGGGTGTTCTGGCCTGGGACTTTCACCCAAGAGCTCATGGTTCACATCATGGAGCTCCCCTCTTGCAACCACATCGTGCTGGAGGAATCCAAGTCCCTTGTGCACTGCAACATGAGTTTGGAGCTGGAGCAGGCCAACAAGCAAGGAGTGTGAGGTGCTGAAGAAGATCTGGGGCTCAGCGCAGGGCATGGACACCATGCTCAAGTAACTGCAGAGGAACATTGATGAGTTCTGATTTCCAGGCCTCCCGACCTCACCAGGCTACACTGAGCCAGACCTCACAGCCTGGGCCAAGCTTGCCCGGAACTCCCGCTGGGAAGCAGGACTTGAGACAGCCAAGCTATTTATTGCCAAGGAGTTTTGAAGTCGTGTAACTTCAAAATAAATAACTGTATAACTCCTTTGCCCATATGTCATTATTTTATGCTTTTTACACACACAAGTGTAAAAGTATAATGGTGAGCTCTGGGTTGCTCTTTCAGACTCTAATTATTGTATCTTCAGCTAGTACTGTCTAAAAAAAAAAAAAAAAAAAAAAAAAAAGGTGTGTTTTCTTCGTTTGGGTGCCAGGAAATTCTGAAAGAATGTTTGTTTTCCCTTGTTTTTTTCCTTCTGGAAGCTAAGAAAGAGGTGTTAGCCAGCCTCGCCATGCCTGCCCCAAATTGAAAGATGGAAAGATCTGAGATGTGCCCTTTTCTCTAAGAGGTCCAAAGCCTCAGCGATCAACAATTCTAAATCAAATGTAAGACTTATCTTTTAGGATGAGTACTTCTGGTTAAACACCCATTGATGGACATGCCCACAAAGTAACAGACACCTTGGATCCATGCTGAGATATCAGTTGATTGTTCCCTCTTTTTTAAATGTTTGATTCTTGCACGGTTAACAGGAAGAAACCACTCACTCTAGGGGAAAGCTTGTTTTGCAGTATTAGTGATAGTGAATCACTGACTAGCTTTAGTCTGGTATCTTAAGTTATAAGTTAAACTTCACAGGTATATAATTAGTTTTTATGACCCTTTTGAAAAATAACTACATGAGTGCTTTTTTACATTGGGTGAGAACTACTACTTTATATAGAGTTTTGGTTTTCTATTTGCAGATATGATCAATGTATTACACCAAAAATAAAAACGTACTTCCATGCTTCTAAACTGTAACTTTTAGGTTCACTTAGAACATATTTTATTTAATAACTGAAAATTCTTTTGGCACACTATTAAATGCAGAAACTCCTTTTTAAGAAAACTACTTTATTATATTGGCATTTCATGTTCTTAGTCTCTGCTTTCATGTCTGCAAAGATACCAAGTACAGGAAATAGTCTGAGGGTTCCCTGTGTCAATAGATGTGCACATTCCTGCCAAGAGTGGGGATGATTCCAGAAAGCCTGTCCCCTGGTCACACCTTGTAATAATATGGAATGTGTGGAGAGTGAAATAAAATCGCTCTGTGATTAATAAAATAAAACTGTCTCACTTGGACAGTTTTTAAGTTTGTAAGAACCGACCTCCTCACAGCTTTGCCGAGAGCTTGCAGAGTGAAAATCTGCATTTACTTGGATTGGTTGGTGCAATATTTTTCCATCTGTGGGACCTAATTTTTTGTTCCATAGTTTGAACTATATATAAACTATACAATATGTAAAGCTTTTATAGAGTAAATATTCAGCTGTGAAAACTGGTTAAATAAAACATATTTCTTAACACACACAGAAAAAAAAAACACACAGACATACACACACAAGACTAAATGACTAAGGTGACTGGGAAACCAAAAGACTCTAGCACAATTAGGAAACAGCCGAGTCCTTATCCAGGATGAAAGGAAGAAGAACTCCTATCAACTGAGGTCAAAAAGAAGTGTCAAGGTGAGTGAACCCACCCATGCTCAATTTGCCCATTGACACCACCCGTAGACACACTCCCCTTTCCTTGTCTTGCATATGCCCCCTCTTGGTCACACTCCCTCTGTTGAAGCCATCAGTTCCAACCATAACTACCCTTTTCCCCAAACTATTGTCATTCTTTGCTCCTTCTCTTGTTTTCTCCAAGTCACCAGGGTAAGTGTGAGGATAAATAAATACATTCAATCAAAGCTGTCCAAGAAATCTTCTCAAAAAGCTCCCACCTCAGAGAATATTAAAAACATCAGAGGCTCAAAACTCTGTAGCCAGCATTCCATGGTGAATGAAGAGCTGAATCAGAACAAACTGGAAGAGGCCCCAGAGACTTGAGACCCCTGATATTCCTGCTGGACAAATGCAGAGCCAGTGACTTCAGAACATGGTTAGAGACCTCAGAATTCTTCAGGGGTCTCACTGCTGAAAAGTGGCCAACAGAAAAGACATTGAATCTTCTACCAACAGCATACATTAATAACAACATTTCAATAAAATCAACCTGATGTGAAATTATGTGTGTCTCTGAGCTTTCTGCTTTGGGCAGAAAGGACAGAGAAAGGACAAGATTGTGAAGAGAGAGGGAGATGAGGGAGAGAGGGAGAGAGGGTTCCTGTGCAGTTGGAGAGGGGACTAGTAGGTCCAGTGAGCTAGAAAGTATGGGGCAGAACTGTGTCCAGACTGAGCCCCTAAGATACACTTCCCATGGGAGAACAGGAAGAGGATGTGGTTTTTCTGCATGTGAGTGCCGGGCTCTGAAGTTATCTGGAGTGCTGTGTCATGGGGTTTGGGCAGCAATGCCATTTGCTCAAAAAAATCAAAGTAGTTACGGTGAAAAGAACAGATGGAGAAGACAAAACATTTATATTTACCATCTAATAATATGAAAAAACCTTCATTTAAATTTGCCTTTGTTTATTTTGTAATTTATTTATGTATTGAAGGATAATTGCTGTCCAGAATTTTCTTATTTTGTGGCAAAATTCAATATGATAGTCTTTCTTATCTCACAGTTTCTCTTCAGGATCATCTTAGCCTATGTAAACAATTCCTTTCAATCTTTCTAACAAACCAGATATCTGCTCAAAATAAATTCCCAAATTTTGTGTTCATATGAGACTACCTATTTCTCTATTTTTGAAGGATAATATTCTTGGACATAGAAGTCAGTTCAATAAATTATATATTTACATGTCGTTCCTGTACCATGCATTTTTTTTCCAGTTAAACTGTATAATGAGTTGATTTGTAATTTCTTCATAATTTGCATAATCATAACCATTGCTGCATTCTGCATTTGTTAACTTGGTCAGTATGTGTCTTGCGATATGTCTCTTGAAGTTATTCTCTAAGGCTCTCTTTGTGCTCTTGGACCTGACTGACTATTTATATTCCCTTTGAAGGAAGATTTTCAAATATAAGCTCTTCAAAATTTTCTCATATCATATTTTCTTTTCTTCTTCTGGGACTCCTATAACTTTGATTCTAAGTGTGTTTGATTTTGTTCCTAAAATCTCTGAGATGATCCTCCATTCTTTTCCTACTTTTTATGTTTTATTGCTCTTTAGCAATTATTTCCAACATTTTTTCTTCCAGCTCAACAATTTGTTCTTCTGCCTCCAATATTCTGTTATTGATCACTTTTAGAGTATTTTTAATTTCAGTAATTGTGTTGTTTGTTTCTTTATTTTTATTTTTTCATGTGTCTAGTTAGTTCACTGATTCTTGCATTTTCTCAATCTTCTTTTCAAAGTTTTTGGTCATGCTTACTACTGTTTTTCTGAATTCTTCTGCAGGTGATTTTCCTATTTACTCTTCATTTCCCTGGACTGTGTGTTTCTATTTTCTTACTCCATTTGTGTAGTATTTCTCTGCATTTTCATTATTATTATTATTGCTTACTTACTGTGTTTGAAATCTCTCTTTTCAAACTTAATTTTCTTTTTTTTTTTTCTTTCTCCTTTTGGGTTATACCCTGCTAAGGTTGGTCCAGTAGTTGTTGTGTGGTTCCTATAGGAAGAGATTTGTGGTGAGTTTTGTTTATTTATTTTTCCTCTGAAGGCCAAGGCTGAGTGAGGTGGTAATCCTGTATGCTGATGATTGGATTTTTATTTTCTTTTTGTTTGTTTTGTTCATGAGATGTCCAACACAGGATGCTTCTGGGGGCTGTGTGAATTAACAATATTTGATACTCCCCTGGCTTAGTTCTCTAGTAGTCTAGGATCGTGGAGTCAGTTGCCTCACTCCAAAGGCTCAGGGCTGATCCTCTGGTGAGGAATGAGGATTTCATGACTGGTTTGTTATGGCATTAATGGAAATACACAAACATGAGAAACCAAAGGTAAATTCCAGACAAATGACAGTTAAAATCAGGCTAAAAATAATGAAATTAATGGAATATATACATAGAAATATATACACAGACACCAATGCCAAAGTGAAAACAGTCCAAAAAAGGCAAATAAAGTAATTGAGCCAGTGAAGAATGTAAATTAAACATTGCCTTTACAAGTTAAAAGCAAAATTAACTATAGCACAAAATGGAAACAAAAGTAAACTAATGTACTAATTAGGAAAGAAAGCAATGAAAACAAAATGTCAAATATGTGGACAGGAACCCAAAGAAAGAAAAGAAAACAAAGAATAGACAGAGGTTAATGAAGACGATTTATATACATCAAATATAAGCTACTAGAGGAAAAGAAGAGCAGGAGAGGCAAACCAAGGGATTCATGTAGAAAAATAGAATAGCTTGCTACTCACTCACTCCCTCTGGGCTGTCCCAGAGTACCTCCTAGGGTGTCCTGAGGCCTGGACCAAAATCCCACTGGTCATTTTGTTTGTATATACATGGTAATAGACATGTTTCCATATTCTTCTCCAGAATCATACTATTCTTGTCTTATCCCACTCAGTCCAGCAGTCTGTTTTTTACATCCATGTCTTTTTTGATACCCTGAGTGTAGGATTGTCAGTAATGTCTTTTTAAAACCCATATACATGAATTAGTCTTCAAAAATTGTCTTTCTCTTTCTGAGTTGACATGGTAGAAGAAACTCCATGGTCATCCACCTCGTGTGAGTTGAGTCACATGCATACTCTTTTGGATCTCAGTGATACATCTAGATTGTGTATAGACACCACAGATTCCATTTCCATTCATCTGTATCTCTGTGCAGGTATATTATGTGAAGATGTGGAATCCTCCGGAAACTCAAGGCATCTGTTTTCCTCTGTTAAGTAGGAAGTTCTCAGTCCTTTCAAGATCTAGCACTGTGCCCAGACACTTTCACATATGAGATGCCATTTTATTTATTTCCCATTTTACAGTCCCTGTACAGATTCTTCCCACATGAAATATGGAACCTCATAATTCATTCAGCAAATGGTATAGACCATCTTCACACAATTTGGCCAAGGTCTTCATTTCACATGAAATGTCAAGGCACACATTTCTCTTGCATGAAATAGGGTATGTTTGGTGTGCCATATTTCTCATCTAGATGTGCATGCTTCCAATGGAGATATGGACTCCTCTGTATCTCACATGCTTATATCTGCAAGCTGACTTTACTACATGCAATGTGGATTTCTCAGTATTGTACATATTCTCTTTCATTCACCTGATAAGTAATTTGTGATCAGGGAAATGGGTACATTTGCTCATTTCTCACATGGAAACAAGGGGATAGAATATATAAGAGGACATATGGAATATACATATTTCAAATATAAACATTTGCGTGCAACCTTGATGCATGAAATATGCAATTGTCTATATTTCAAATGGGGACATCTTACCACAGGTAGTCTTCTATGAAACACAGAATCCTTACATTATGTATAGGCAATCTAGACACTGGGTTTTCTCCGTATGACAAGCCAGGTGCTACGTGTCCCATATGAATAACTGGGGGTAGATCTTCCTACATGAAATGTGGAATTCCCAGTATTCCCCTTACAAAAATATGAGTCTGGGTTTATTTCTGAGATATGCAATACTTTATAGTATACACTTGAAAATATGGGTTCTGTCATTTCTACATTGAATGTATAATGAGATGGAATACCCTATAAATGTCACTGGAAAACCTAGGCACAGCTTTTCCTACATGTAATATGGTATTCAACATACACGGGAAACAAATCTTGAATTCTTTCTGTTATCTTTATGAAATTCTGTGTACACACTGTCTTTCATGATATATGGAACCCCTGTATGCCAGCTTTGAAAATATGGGCATCCGTTTGTGCTCCATTCAATATGAGGTTCTCTATCAGTGCAGTGCAGTTCCATCACTCATTCCTGTCCAATTCTTTGAGAACCCATGGAATGTCACATGCCAGGCCTCCCTGTCCATCATCAACTTTCAGAATTCACTCATGTCCACTGAGTTAGAGATTCTGTCCAACCATCTCACCCTCTGTTGCCCCCTTTTCCTCCTGCCTCAACGTTTCCCAGCATCAGAGACTTTTCCCATGAGTCAGTTTTTCACTGCAAGTGGCCAAATTAGTGGACTTTCAGCTTCAGCCTGTGTCCTTCCAAACGATCGTTAGGACTGATTTCCTTTAATATGAACCACTTGGATCTCCTCACTGTCCCAGGGACTCTCAACAGTTTTCTCCAACAGGACAGTTCAAAAGCATCAACATTCTTCCATGCTCAGCTTCCTTTCAAGTCAACTCTCACATCTGCACATGACTCCCGGGGACACAATAGCTTTGGCGAGATGGACATTTCCTGGAAACGTATTGCCCCTGCTCTTTCACCCTCTGTCTAGGTTGCTCACAACTTCTCTGCTGAGGAGACAACGTCTTTTAATATCCTGGCGGCAGCCACCAACTACACTGAATTTTGCAGTCCCTCAAAGGATAGTCTGCCACTGTTACCACTGCTTCCCCATCCATTTGCCATGAAGTCATGGGGAAAGCTCAGATGCTCAATGTGTCCCCTATGAAAACATTAGCAAGGGTTTCTAGGCAGAGATTTTCCAATGTGAAGTATGGAATTCTCTGTGTTTCATATTTGGAAATCATAGAACCGTTTGTCCTAAGAAATATGGAATGATGTGTATCTTACAGTTGAGAATATGAGGGTATATTTTTTCTGCATGTGTTTTGAAATTGTGGATATTACATAGGAGAAAATCCGTATGATGGTTTTCTGAAGAAAATATGTAATATGCAAGAATAGCCATAGAGACCGGTGGAAACAGATTTTCCTATATGTTATTTTCATGTTTCACGTATAGAAAAATCGACCTAGATAATGCTATGGAAAGTATTGAATTCCTTTTTACTCTGGATTCCATGTATGATGCCGGTGCCAATGTTCTAATGCCACATAGTCATCATCTACATTTCACATTTGAACTCTGGCCACTGATTTTCTACATGAACAGAAAATACTCTATAGGTCACATATAAACATCTCTGCTCACATTTTCACACATGAATCATTGGATCTTTCATACAACACATAAGAAATTCCATCCACACTGAGATCTCAATACCATATCATTCAGAATCGAAAGGCTGTGCAATGAATTTATCCATAGAAATCTGGAAACTATGTAGCTCACTCAGAAAAGTAGGGTGCCAAGTTAACTCAATGAAGTAGCGAATTATTAGCATTTTACCTATGAACATTTTGATGCTGACTTGACTTCAAGATACACTGAGTTGTTGTATTTTGTGCTACAGAAATCCAAAGGCTGATTTGCTTTCAGGTTATGTGAAATTCCCTACATGTCCAATGTGAAAATTTGGGCAGGGATTCCCTTACCTGAAACTCGGAATTCACCACATTTCATATTTGACCTTTTCCTATCAGTTGCCCTAAGGCACAGATAAACAATGTGGAACAGGAATTATCTCTATTCCATGAGAGAAAACCTGGGCACCATTGTTTCTTCATGAAATATGCAAGTATATGTCATTCTCTTACATGTATTAAGATAGATCTTTTTCTGCCCAAAAGTATGGAATTCACTGTATCTCCCATATCTGGGTGAAAATGTTCTCTCAGGTAAGCTGTAACCTCTATAGTTCATGGGTTAAAAGCCAATGGGAATATTTCTGGAAGAAGCATGGTAATCTCTGCATTGCATAAGAACTAGTGGTCCTTTAGCTACTGAAAAAGTTGTGTTCCCTGTTTGGTTTTTTTTTTGTTGTTGTTGTTGTTTGTCTGTATGACTTGAATGAATGTGTCTGTATATGAGTGTTCTAGTGAGTCTGGGCTTGTGAGTGTTTCTGTATGGGGTTGGGTGGTCATCTCTGGTGCACCATAGACAAAGAATTAAAGGCAAGAGGAAATGAGACATGCAGCAAACAGAGGAGGAATCAGGAGGTGTGCAGAGAATGGGGGAGTCTAACTGACACTTTGGCACAGTGCCCCTGTCCAGGACAAAAAAGAGGAAAGAAAGGCTACTAACAACTCAGGATAGTGGGTCCACTAATCTGGAATGACATTGAGAGAATGAACATGGTCAAAATTGCAGGTGTGCTGTTTCCTGTGTTTTTACCTGGAAGCAGGGATAGGTGCTTGAGGCATTGGCAGCTGTCAATCAGGCGTTGTGGGTCTTTTAAATGATGATATTCGGTCTTATGAGACTGTAGCAGGTGAGTTAACCTATGGAAATGGTGGATGAAGCAAGGACATGACCCGGGAAATTGGTGAGGGCTGTATACCTGAAACCAGCATAACATTAACTATTAAGTTAACTATGTTATTGTTCAGCCAACAAGTTGTGTCTGATGTTGTGATCCCATGGGCTGCAGCATGCCAGGCTTCCCAGTCCTTCACCACCTATCAGAGTTTGCTGAAACTCATGTCCATTGAGTTGGTTAGCCATGCAACCATCTCATCCTCTGTTGTCCCCTTCTCCTCCCTCCTTCAGTCTTTCCGAGCATCATGACCATTTCCAGGGAGTCAGCCATTTGCATCAGATGTCCAAAGGATTGAAGATTTAACTAAGTTAACCATACTCCAACATAAAATTAAAATAATAATAATAATAATCTTTTAAATTTGTGATGTTGGATTCAACCTTGGCCAAGAGATGAATCACTCTCGTACTTCCTAAGTGTATACACTCACACACATATGCCCAGGCACACACACACACACACACACACACACACACACACACACACACACACGTCTATACTGGGACAGACACAGTTGACACAGGGCAGCCAACAAACTTCATGCTTTTCTGTCCTGCTCATCTCTCTCTGTAAAGAAGGCTTGACACCCAGGTCTTAACTTTTCCCTACCAGCTTCAGGATCTTATGTGATCCCTTCACCAGGCAGATGGTCTCTTTTCTAAACCTGGACCGACAGATGTCTTTGATGTGTCCAATCTCTTCTCCAGCCAGCAGTTTTTCTACAGCTGCAGGTTGCTCCTTTATTTGACCTGCAACTCAGAAAGAGGGTCCGTGAGCCTGCCCTCACCCCAAAAGAGCAAACCAGTCCCCAGGTCGCAGAGAGGAGGACGTGACAGTGACAGCTCTCTGCCACCCACCAGTTCTCAGATGGCTTCAGAACAACTCAGGAGTGAAGGTACCCAACTTGGGCCCCAATTCCCTGTGGGAGACCAGGGATGCACCCTTCCCCTGGTAGACCCGTCTTCAGGTCTGTATCTTCAAGGCCTAACTTTTACAGAATGGGCAGCAGAGGCCACAACACTGGAGAACACACCAGAGACAGGGGATCCAGATGGACCCCATTGCTTTCTGGATCTCCATCATCTTCAAAAAAAAAAAAAAAAGAAAAAAAGAAAAAGAAAGAAAAGAAAAAAAAAAGTGTTTAAAAGTATTGACTAGTTATTTCTGACACATCAATCCTGCACCTAGAGCATCCCTGGGGGAACCATGATTAAAAATCTGCCTTCCAATGCAGCAGATATGGGTTAGTTCCCTGGTCAGGGAAGAATCCACATGCCACAGAACAAGTAAGCCTGTGCATGACAAACACTGAGCCTGGGCTCCAGAGTCTGGGGCTACAACTACTGAGCCCACATGCCACAACTACTGAAACCTGTGTGCCCTACAACCCATGCTCCACACCAAGAGAATCCATCGCAATGAGAATGTCACATACCTCAAGTGCACAGGGGCCCTTGCTCACCACAATTGGAGAAAGCCCACATGCACCGACAAAGACACACCAGAGGAAAAAGAAAAAATATATATGTCCTGCACCTAATGGTTTCTGTAACAGCTTTCTTTTAATAATTTCTTTGCATTTTTTCTGTTTCCTGTAGCAGCTTTATTTAAGTATGTCAAATAAACAGCAGTCCACCCTTGTACACATGAATGAACGCATGAGTAAATGAATGAATGAACTGTTAGTTGTACTCTGTGTGGTCCAACCTTCAACACCCACCCATGTGAGAACAGTCTTCCTAAGCCCATAAGAAACCTCAGACCTGTCAGCAGTCACTCTCCAGCCCTCCAGGGCCATGAAAACCATATATGTGTCTTGGATGTCCTACTGTGGAAACTTGTTATACACAGAGTCATACAACATGTAGCCTTATATGTCTGGCTTCTTTTACTCAAGATGTGTTGACCAGGTGCATCTATGTTGGCCCCAGTGTGGAAACACTGTTCCTTTCCATGGCTGAGTGATATTCCATTATACCAATCAGCCACATTTGATTTATCTATACATCAGGGATGTATATATTTACATTGTTTCTTCTTTGGCTATGGATCCAATCCAGTTGAGTCGCTCAGGCATGTCTGACTCTTTGCAACCCCATGGACTGCATCATGCCAAGCCTCCCTGTTCATCATCAACTCCCAGAGCTTACTCATACTCATGTCCATTGTGTTAGTGATGGCACCCAATCATCTCTTCCTCTGGCATCCCCTTCTCTTCCCATCTTCCGTTTTTCCCAGCTTTTCCCAGAGTTTTACCCAGTGAGTCATTTCTTTGCATAAGGTGGTCAAAGTATTGGAGTTTCAGCTTCAATATTAGTCTTCCCAATGAAGATTCAGGAATGAGTTCCTTTAGGATGGACTGCTTGGATTCCCTTGTAGCCGATGGGACTCTTAAGAGTCTTCTCCAACACAAAATATTTAAAGATCAAAAGCATCAGTTCTTCAGCATGCAGCTTTCTTTAGAGTCCAAATCTAATATCCATGCATTTGGCTTTCAGTACTCCATGAACACTTCTATACCTATGTTTCTGTGTAAATATGCATATCATTTCCCTTGGGTATACAACTAGGAGTAGAATGGTGGGGTCATATGGTAACTGGAATAAACATTTTCAGGAGTTACTAGACTGCTTGGATATATATATATATATATATATATATATATATATATATATATATACATATGTATATATATGAATATATATATGTAAATATATATTTCACTATGCAGGGTCTCAGTTGCAGCAGGTGCCATCTTCAGTCATCATAATAGAGTAGGGTCATAGCTTTGAAAAATGGGATCTAGTTCCCTGACCAAAGGAATGAGCCCATGAATGTGAAATATTCCCTACTCAGAGTTATGCATAGTATGTATACAAGTGTACTGACAGACTCCTTCAAATGATTTTATGACATTATGCTGAGAATTTTCAATCTGTAAGTATTGATACCAAATTTTTGCATATAATAATAATCTAGCTAAACATAGAGTAAGCCATCGATTAACTAACCTAACTTCTGTACCAGTGCCATGCAAACTGTGTGTTGTGCTTAGTCTCTCAGTCAACTCTGACTCTTTGTGACACCATGGACTGCAGTCTGACAGGTTTCTCTGCCCATGCAGTTCTCCAGGCAAAAATACTGGAGTGGGTAGCCATTTCCTCGCTCCAGGGGATCTTCCAAACCCAGAAATTGAACCTGCACAACAAGCAGGTTCTTTACACTCTGAGCTTCCAGGAAATCCGCCCAATACGAGAGTGGGTAGGCTATCCCTTCTCCATCAGTCATTCCCGACAAGGAATTGAGCCAGTGTCTCCTGCACTGCAGGGAAATTCTTTACCAGTTGAACTGCCAGGGAAGTCCTATGACCCACGAATCAAATCCAGCCAGCTAGGACTTCTTTGGTGGTCCAGTGATGAAGTATCCATTCTCCCAATGTAGCAGGCCTAGGTCCCATCCCTGGCCATGGTAGATCCCAAATGCTAGATAGTGTGTACAAGCTTCCATCTGCAAATAAACGAGTGAGCTGTCTTGTGTGTGTGTGTGTGTGTGTAGGGGGGGAATTTAATTAATTTTACTTGAATGTGATCACAGCCTTTTGTTTATTCACTGTTACCAAAGAGAGTGGAATAGTTTAGGCCCCATAAAGCAAAAAAAAAAAAAAAAAAAAAAAAAAAAAAAAAATTGACAAATTGGCTTGTTAATAAACAAATAAAGAAACAAACAACAATTAAAAAAAAAAAAAGTGACAACCCCTTTTTCATACCAGAAAGCCATTCTTTTTACAAACTGCTAAGAAAACTAGCACAAAGCAGATGAATATTTATATGCATACCAGGAAACAGTTTGGGAACTTCACTGAGCTCTCAAAATATAACATGGTTAACCTGAAAACCAATTCCGAACCTCACCAGGCCCTATAGCAAGGAAATATTTCTCTTCTGGGAATTAAAGTACTGGAAACAAAGCCACTGAGAGAATCATGGATGAAACCACATCATACTTGGACTTGTTTCTCCTCTTGGACCTCAGAACAACTACCAAGAACGTAGGGTAACAGAGCCAACTATTGACTTTTGCTGACATCATAAACGACATGACTGTTTCTAAAAGAAATATGAAGCGATTTGTTGTCTAACAACCAGTTTGAAATTCTAGACAATTTTCAACCAGACATAATGACAGTTCCCAACATTAATAAGCTCCCACCTGGCCAAGATTACACACTCAAGCAGAAACAGCCAAGGTGAAAGATATGGGGTGGAGAGTTTAGATTTTGGCATGCCCTAGCTGGGAGGTCCAGACTATGTTTCCGATTGAATGGTTGTTGCGCATGTAGCTGGGGTGGGTGGAGGTTGGAGTGCTGTTATAAAATGGAGTGAATATCAAGGGAAGAACTTAAAGACTGGAAAGGCAGTGATGGAGGCTGGCCACTAAGAAATCAGACCCATGTACAGCAGAGCATGTTGTTGTCCTGGAATAAGAGAATGAAGAAGCAAGTTCAGTTCACTCATTCAGTCGTTTCCAACAGTGTATGACGCCATGAACCATAGCATACCAGGCCTCCTGGTTTATCACCAACTCCCGGAGTCCAACCAAACCCACATCCGTTGTGTCAGTTATGCCATCTAACCACCTCATCCACTGTTTTCCCCTTCTCCTCCTGCCCTCAATCTTTCCAAGCATCAGGATCTTTTGAAATAAGTCAGCTCTCTACATCAGGTGGCCAAAGTATTGGAGTTTCAGCTTCAACATCACAGAAGAGAAAGGAGTGGTGGGTGTCCCAAAAGACACAACAGGCAGACACACTCAGACTGATCCATCTTAGCATCACATTAAAGCCTTTAGGTGAAACCATGATGGTGGAGGAACCTGAAGGATCTTAGGACAGTTTTTGAAGGTAGGAATTCATAAGGCACTGCATCACCTATAATGACTCAGCCATGAATTGGTTGGTTCTTCTATTTCATGCCCACAAAGACTTGCATGAAGACTCTCTCAAAGTGTTGTTAACATCTGGTCAAGGGACTTGCTCGCTGTTTCAGTGGCTAAGACTTTGGTCTCCCTTATTCAGGGTCCCCGGGGGTCAATCCCTTGTCAGGGAACATGATCCCATGTGCCACAGCTCAAGATTCTGAATGCTACAATGGAGATGGGAGATCATCAAAGATCTGTCTCAGCCAAATATATTAAAAAAAATATAAATAAATAAATAAATAAAGATCTGCTTTTACCCTGAAGCCCAGTTTATATCATGTTACTTCCATTCATCTGCAAAGAATTCTCAGCTCCTCAAAGACTGCCACAAAAATTGCCTTTCAAGACTGCATACCTGCCTTCACAAACCACACTTTACCTACACTTAAAGCAAAAATTGCTCCAGGTTTTGCGTACAGAGTAGCAGGGGATCTCTGCTCGTCTTGGTTTTCTTGCCAAAACAAAGCATGTGTCCAATATTTTTCTCACTCATGGTGAAGAAAGCTGCAAATGAGGCAGGTTTGAAGACCTCTTGTCTGTACTCTTGACCCCATCAAACTTGTCCCATGAGGAAATCTTCATTATGCTTGAAGCTGGCGAAGCACAGACCTGAAGCAGGTCCTAGTGACCCAGGATTATTGCTATGCATGACAGCTGTGTATCATGAATAATGCGTTACACATGAGTTGTGCATTGAAAACATTGTGCATTTGAGATATTTACACTCCTTTTATCACCATCATCTGTTTAACTGTCAAGAGTGTGCTGGACATTGCCTGTTGCAGAGATCACTGTCTGCAGGAGACAAAAGTGGAGCAGTCCTGTCCTACACCCCTCAGGCAAAGCCCTCAACATTGCTTGCTCTAGCTTAGAAAGGAAAACAACAAACAAAACAAAACAAAACAAAACAAAAACACCTCCCTGTTCAAAAAGGAAAGCAGGCAAGGATAAAGGAATCTACACTGACCTACAATACCTGTCAATGTGCACTGGTCAAAAGGAAAGACCCAAGCTCACTCGTCAGGTTCAATATTGTGCTTTGGATTATTCACTGGGATTCTGTTTGCTAAACTCTTCTCGTGGCCCCCAGGAGTGTCCAAAAATGAGCAGAATGTCTTGTTGTCCCTAGAGAAACATTTACTTTGGAAACAGCAAGAGGGAAGGAAGAAAAAGAAGGGAAAAAAAAAAAAAGAAAAAGCAGGCATTAGCGGTCTCATTTGAAGCGAACTTTTGTATTTAATCCAATGGAATTTACAGATGATGAAAGATGTTCACCCACCAAGCCCAGGGGACTCTGATTCTCCTGGGAGTCAGTACCTACTCAGGAAATGCCTGAGTCTGGGCAATGGGGGTGAGAGGGCTAAGTCTCGGGGTGGAGATGAAAGACCACCCCTGGACAGCAACTTGAAAGGTCTGGCACAATTGGGGTGGACGTTCAATGGGAGGTGGTCCAGACCCAGGCCCCATTGGAAGAATGGCAGCCTGTTGAGGCAGCACCCTGGCAGGGGAGCTGTTCAAAATAGTTCCAGAAAGAGGAAGATGAGGAATTTGACCTTGAGTTTCAGAAGCCTGAAGGATACCCTGGAGGCAGCAATGGGTTGGGCGTGGGGGTTCCCAGGAGGCCGGACATGGAAACAGGGGAGTGACCCTGTATCACGTGAGCCGATGCATCTAGCAGCTTCATCCTTTAGGTAGGCAGGAAAAAACAATGTATCTCTCCCACAAAGAGCAGATCATCAACTGGTAGTGCCTCTCAGCAATGTAAGGAAGGACAGCTGGGAAGACAGGTGAAGGGAAACACTCGATGGATATCAAGAATGATCACAGAAAGGGGTGTGCATTAGAGCTTAGATGTGGAACTTTGTTGGTTGTGGAAGTTCGAAACCACCAGGAATCAGAATGGAAGGAGGAGGAATATTTCTGTCCGGAATAAGATTGCAAAGGCACTGAATCACACACATGATTATCAGCTATGACAAGGAAGCCATCCAGAGAAGAGCATAAAATAGCACTGGCTTCTGAAAGCCAGAGCATGCATTGATGATATCTATCCAGACATCTGCCCACATGTGTGAGTTTTCTTGTTTCTGAAGAGAAAGGTGAGACATCCAGGAAAAGCATGCAATTACCAAGCAATCAGAGAGCACATCTCTGGTAACAGAGAAGGCTGTCAAAAAGAAAAAAAGAAAAAAACAAACAAACAAACAAAAAAAACTCCACCAAAATGTGTCTAGACTTGCATGTTCTCTCAGCATTCGTCTCCGTCTCCTTGCACAATCCCGGGCAGTATCGTATCTCTGATCTGTTGAATTCAAGATTCCCAGGAGTTCTGAGTTCACTTCTGCCAGTCAGTTGGGTTCAACTCTTTGTGACCCCAAGGACTGCAGCATGCCAGGCCTCCCTGTCCATCACCAATTCCAGGAGATTGATCAAAATCATGTCCCTTGAATTAGTGACACAATCCAACCATCTCATCCTCTGTCACCCCTTTCTTCTCAAGACTTCTATCTTCCCCAGAATCAGGGTCTTTTCCAATGAGTTACTTCTTCACATCACGTGGCCAAAGTATTCAAGTTTCAGCTTCAGCATCGGTCTTTCTAATCAATATTAAGGACTGATCTCTTGTAGGATTGACTGGTTGGATTTCCTGTGGTCCAAGGGACTCTCAAGAGTCATCTCCAACAACACAGTTCAAATGAATCCATTCTTCAGGTCCCAGCCTTCTTTATGGTCCAACCCTCTCAACCAAACATGACTACAGGAAAAACCATAGCTTTTACTAGATGGACCTTTGTGAGCAAACATATATTGCCCTCTGCTTTTCAGTACACTGGCTAGGCTTGTCACAGGTTTTCTTCCAAGGACCAGTAGCTGTAGAAACATCTTTAATAAGTAAGTTCCATGTAATTCCAATTTTGAAGTGTACTCTTTTTTATGTTATTATCATTATTATTCTATTTTCTTAAAGAGATGAAACTGTTCACTGGCTATTGCACAGTACAACCAGAAAAGAAAAGGGTAATCAATTTGCTATGGCCGACCTGCGATTCCCAGGTGGCACTAGTAGTAAGGAGCCTGCCTGCCAATGCAGGATATGCAACAGACATGGGTTTGATCCCTGAATTGGGATGATCCCTGAATTGGGAAAAGGACACTGAAACCCATTCCAATATTCTCAACAGTAGTATCCCATGGACAGAAGAGTCTAGTCGTCTAAGGTCCACAGGGCCACATAAAATTGTTCACAACTTAAGCAACTTAGCACAGCGTACATGTCCTGAGTGCCAGGCGACTATTTCACGGGTGAGGGTGTCATGTTTTAGCCCAACTACACAAAGCATACTCAATGACAATTTGAGTCACAACTGTGCATGATGGATGTCTTGGACATTTAAAAGGACCTCGAACCCTAGTTGTTTTTTAGAATCACATTCTAAAGTATAGCTCTTCTTGATCTTGGCTCTTTCTTGTCCCTCATCATAACATTCCAGTTTCCCATAATGTGCCTTGAACATGATATGAGAAAGTGCAAATCAAGCATGCAGTCGCTATGATATTAAACAATGAGTTAATGGGACGTATGATGGCAGAGCGTATCAATAGTTGATGTCCCCTTAGGAAAAGTAGGTTCCACATTTTAGTCTGGAAAAGTCACTGGAATATCTCTTTAGAAAGGAAACCATGTGGTTATTTTCGATCTGTAGTACGTTTGTTAAGGAGATTATACAAACTCAATTGTCTACAAATCCTGAAAACAACCAATAAAACATCAACTAGAGAGGAAATTACTTTCTTTGTGCTTGATAAAATACATCTTGAGAAAAATGAAATGTGGTAACCACTTCCACATTAAAAAAAAAAAAAAAAAAAAAAGGCAAAGAAGAAACCCCCTCACCCACCACATATATTTCTGATTCAGATGAGAAAGTAAGTACTTAGTCCTGCACATAAGAAAAGAAGGGTGTTCTCTGAAGATTCTAACACCCTCCTCCCACTCATTGCCTATGTGATGAGTACATCACATGTGATCCCAAGACCAAGAAAGGCAGATGTGGCCTGGTCATGGGGACAGAGCCAGGCTGATGAGTAAAACAGGTCAATGAGATTTCTGAAATACATGGAGGTAGCAGAGGCTGAAGCTAGCAACCAGAAATCCACAGGGAAACAGGAAAGAATCTGTGTGCTCAAGGAGATTTTTTAAGAAATAGAGTGTGTGGTCTTCCTGGTAGTCTAGTGGATTGGAATTGCCTGCCAATGCATGGGAGACACGTTCAAGTCCTGATTTGGGAGGATCCCACATGTTGCAGAGTAACTAGTCCCAGAGCCACTATGATTGCACCAGTGGTCTAGATCCTGGGAGCCCTCATCACTGAGACCACGTGCGGAAAGTATGGAAGTCCTAGCACCCTAGATACCAAACTCTGCAACAACAGAAGCTACCAAAATGATAAGCCTGTGCACCACAGCTGAGAATGGACAGTGTTAGTCACTCAGTCATTTCCGACTCATTGGGACCCCATGGATGCATTGTAGCCCAGCAGACTGTGTCCATGGGATTGTCCAGGCACAAATACTGGAATGGATTGTCATGCCCTCCTCCAGGGAATCTTGCCAACCCAGAGATGGAACTCGGGTCTCCTGAATTGCAGACAGATTCTTAACTGTTTGAACCACAAAGGAATCCCACAACAACTACTGGGTAGCCCACCACAACTACTAGGTAGCCCGTACTTGCTGTGAGGAGAGAAAGGACTTGTGCAACAAGGAAGACCCAACATAACCAAAAACAAATACATTAATTGTTGTTCAGTCACTCACTCCTGTCCCACTCTTGGCAGCCCCATGGCCTGCAGCCCACTATTCTTCCCTGACCTTCAACAAGTACTGAAGTTAATTGAGACTCATAACCATTACTTCAGTGATGAAATTCAAGCATCTCATCCTCTGTTGCCTCCTTCTCCTTCTGCTTTCAATCTTTCTCAGCATCAGGGTCTTTCCCAAAGAGTTGGCTCTTCCCATTTTCCTAGGAAAAGTATTGGAGCTTCAGATTTATCAGCAATGATTCCAATGAATATTCAAGGTTGATTGCCTTGAGGACGGACTTGTTTGACATCCTTGTACTTCAAAGGACTCTTCAGAGTCTTCGTCAATAGCACAGTTCAAAAACATCATATATATTTAAAAAAAAAAAAAAAAAGCAATTTTTTAAAAAAGAAGAAAAGAGCAGGGAAGGACATCTTCATCAGGGTGTCAGTGGTTTCAATTCAGAACCTAAGCAAGAATTGACAGGAAACACTGACAGCAATGTTCAAGTCTGAGCCCAGAGCCAATGGCATACCCAGTGGAAGATAAAACCCAAGATACATGCCAGCTCTCCAGGAGGGGTGAATGTCCAGAATGATATGGCTTTGCAGATTTCTGACCTCAGGGACAGAAAGGCACTTCAGAGAACACAGTGCAGCCTGTGGAGGCGATGCTGTCTGGAGTGCCATGCTCACGGCTCACTTTCTGAACATCTATGCCAGGCCTGGGGAAGTCACAATCCAGGAAAAAGTGTTCAGTGAACACCCATTCCACTGCCATGCCAGTTAGCAATGCAGTGTATCTTAAGTACAAGGCACCCATCACCAACTGACGGAGAACTTGGGCTGAACAAGTGGACTGAAATACAGATCTTGGATGCAGTCTCAACAATGGCAGAATGATCTATATTCATTTCCAAGGCAAACCAGTCAATATCACTATCTATTCCAAGTCTATGCCCTGGCCAGTGACACAGAAGAAAATGAAGTGGAATGGTTCTAATAAGACCTACAAGACCTTCTACAACTAATACCCAAAAAAAGATGGCATTCATTTTAGGGAACTAGGATGAAAAATAGAAAGTCAAGAAAAACCTGGCGTAAGAGGAAAACTTGGCCTTGGTGTAACAGAACAAAACAGGCGAAAGGTTAATAGAGTTTTGCCAAGAGAATGCACTGGTCAGAGCAAGAACCAATTTCCAAGAAATCAAGAGAAGATGCTACACATGGACATCACCAGAGGGCCCACACCAGAATCAGATTGATTATGTTCTTTGCAGCCAAAGATGGAGATGTACTCTACAGTTAACAAAAACAAGACTGAGAGCTGACTGTGGCTCAGATCATGAGCTCCATATTGCCAAATTCAGACTGAAATTGAAGAAAGTAGGGAAAACCACTAGATCACTCAGTTACTACCTAATGAAATCCCATAGGATTTTACAGTGACAGTGAGAAATAAATTCAGGGGATGTTTTCTGATACACACAGTTACCAATGAACTATGGATGGAAGTTCGTGATAATATACAGAAGACAGGGAGTAAGACCATGTCAAAGAAAAAGAAATACAAAAAAGCAAATTGGCTGTCTGAGGAGACCTTACAAATAGTTCTGAAAAGAAGAGAAGTGAACAACAAAGGAGAAAAGGAAAGATATACCCATTTGAATGTAGAGTTACAAAGAATAGCAAGGAAAGATAAGAAAGTTGTCCTCAGTGATCAATGCAAAGAAATACAGAAAGAAATAGAATAAGGAATATTTAATGCAAGGATGGGCACAATAGAAGAAAGAATCCCTCTGGAACTAACAGAAGCAGAAGGCGTTAAGAAGAGGTGGCATGACTATACAGAAGAATTTTACGAATGATCATCACAAGCCACATAATCATGATGGTGTGATCACTCCCCTAGAGCCAGACATCCTGGAATGTGAAGTCAAGTAGGCTTTAGGAATCACCACTCTGAACAAACATAGTGGACGTGTAAGAATTCCAATGAAGCTATTTCAAATCCTAAAAGATGATGCTGTGGAAATGCATTCAATAGTCAGCAAATGTGGGAAACTCAGCAGTGGCCACAGGACTGGAAAAGATCAGTTTTCATCCCAATCCCAAAGAAAGGCAATTCCAAAGAAAGCTCAAACTACCACAAAGATACACTCATCTCAAATGCTAGCAAACTAATGCTCAATCATCTCCAAGCCAGGTTTCAAAAGTACCTAAACTGTGAACTGACACATGTTCAAACTAGCTTTAGGAAAGCCAGAGGAAGCAAAGGTCAAATTTCCTACATGATAAAATATCAACAAAGCAAGCGGGTTTCAGAAAAACTGCTATTTCTACATTATTGAGTATGCCAAAGACTTTCACAGTGTGGATCACATTAAGCTGTGAAGAATTCTGAAAGCGATGGACATACCAGACCACATGACCTCCCTCTTGAGAAACCTGTATGCACATCAGGTAGCAACAGTTAGAACTGGACATGGAACAACAGACTGGTTTCCAAGAGGAAAATGGGTACATCACGACTGAATATCATCACCTCTGTTATTGTAATTATATGCAGAGTATATCTTGAGAAATGCGGGCTGAATGGAGGACAAGCTGGAATCAAGATTGCCAGGAGAAGTATTAATAACCTCAGAAATACAGATTACATCATCCTTAGAGCAGAAGGTGAAGAAGAACTAAAGAGGCCCTTGCTTAAATTGAAAGTGAAGACTGAAAAATTTGGCTTAGAGCTAAGCAGTCAGAAAATGAAGATCATGGCATCTGTTCCCATCAGTTCATGACAAATCAATGGGAAAACTGGAAACACTGGCAGAGGTGTTTTCTTTTTTTTTTTTTTTTTTAATTTCTCTGTTCTTTCCGTCTCCAAAATCACTAGAGATGTTGATTGCTGCCATGAAATTAAAAGACATTTCCTCCTTGAAAAGCAAGCTATGGTCAACATTGAGAACATATTAAAAAGCAGAGACATTACTTTTGCAACAAGATACATTTATTCAAGGCTATAATTTTTTCAAGTAGTCATGTACACATGTTATAGTTGAAGTATGAAGAAAGCTGAGCACTGAAGAAAAGATGACTTTGAACTGTGGTGTTAAAAAAGACTCTGGTGAGTCCCTTAGACTGCAAGGAGATCCATCCAGTCCATCCTAAAAGAGATCAGTGCTAGCTTTTCATTGAAGGACTGATGTTGAAGCTGAAATTCCAGTTTTTTAACCAACTGATGTGAACAGCTTACTCATTTGAAAAGTCCCTGATACTGTTAAAGATTGAGGGCAGTAGGAGAAGGGGATGACAGCGGATGAGATGGTTGGATGGCATCACCAACTAAATGGAGATGAATTTGGGTAAAATCCAGGAGTTGGCGATGGACAGGGATGCTTCCAGGGTCCAGCCTCAGCAGGATCCAGGGGTATCCTCAGGATGAATAGCATTGGCAAGACAGAGAGAAAGAGACAGAGAGAGAGAGACAGAGACAGAGACAGAGAGACCAGGCTAGGGGGGTGCAATAGAGTCTGGCAAATATTTGTTTTTTACTGTAGCTTTTATATTCAAAGTTAGTACAATTTTAAGGGGAAAATAGTTTAATATTACATCAGCTTGTCCTTCATGAAACCAGGGTGTTTCTGCATACTTGTTTGTTAAAGTCTTTTACATCATCTTCTGGCCTTGTGGCCCTTTGACATTTTATGAACTAGGTGAGTGAAAAGTTGCTTTCTATAATCTATTCTTTATAGAACACAAATGTCAGTCTTTTTGCAGAAATTATCAGTTAAATTTTCTAAAAGTTTTACCACACTAAGACTCTGCAGCTCCAGTGAAGCAGGCCCTCTTTAGCATTCATGGTTAAAATTAACAATTTTAAACTCTTATATTCCTAAATCTTTAACTATAACTACATTTAGAATAATATTTTTGTGTTCTCCAATAGGGCTTCCTAAACCCCTGAAGGTCTCTCTGCCTATTAGGGCCTTTTGTGTGATCAGGTTATTTATTCTGTTCATGATTAAATTGTTGTGAGCAGTCATGTGCATTAGTACGCATTTCCCAAGCAGGCTAGAATGCCAGCAAAGGGGTCTAAATTAAATCACTCCTTTCATCCTGGATAACCTTATAGGATCCCACCGTCTGGTGGACATATTGACTAAAGATCTAAGCTGATTCTGGTTGGAAAGAGATTGGGAAAGGCTTTTGACCCGTGTCACGGAAATTAGGGAGTAGTCTCATATAGCAAGCATCAAAAAGACAGATATCATCTTTAAGGTGAGCACCGGGGCAGCTTTTTGAAATCCCTGAAGTCCAGATCTGCCTTGCTTGCCAAGTCTTCTCCTCATGACCTTGTCATGGGTGGGATCTTGTTGCTGGCTCCTCGCAGGAGGCTTTTTGTGCTGCTATTCATGTGGTCGAAAGAGTTGGACACAACTGAGTGACTGACCCGTGACCCTCGTTGTGACTGAACTGAAATAAATTGTCATTTTGTTAAGTGATTTGGGTTGATTATGCCGATTTTTTTTTTTTTTTTGGTTGTATTGTTGACTATATACATCGCTTTCACATGTTTTCTAAAGATCCCTTTTGGTACTGAGTTGCCTTATGTTTTTGCTTCTCTGAACGGCTTTTGATTTCTCCATCAATTTTGAAAGAGATACATCTCAGGTCCAGTAATCTTGGTGGTACAGGTTTCCCACTCAGTACTTGAAATGTATTTTTCCATTCCCTTCTGGCCGGCAGACTTTCTGCTGAAAAAGCAACTCTCAAGATATGGGGTTTCCTTTTTATGTGGCATGTTGCTTCTCCCTCATTGCTTTTGATAGTCTTTCTCTGTGTTTAACTTTTGCTAGTTTGATTAGTATGTGTCTTGAAATATTACTCGTTGGGTTTGTTCGGTATGTGGCTGTTTGTGCCTGTTGAACTTGTTTGACTATTTCCTCTTCCTCATTGTGGAAAATTTCAACTCTAGTCCCTTCAAAAAGTTTCCCATACCGTTTCTTCCTCTCTTCTTCTGGAACTCCTATAATTGGAATATTGATGCATTTAATATTGTCCCAGATATTTCAGAAAGTATCATCGGTTCTTTTCCTTCTTTTTACTTTATTCTGTTCTTTAGCAGTTATTTCCTGCATTTTACCTTCCAGCTTACTGATTCATTCTTCTGCTTCAGATAGTCTGCTATTGATTTATTTTAGAGTGTCTCTGATTTCAGTAGTTATGTTGTTTGTCTCTGTAAGTTTATTCTTCAATTCATCTAGGGATTTCTTTATTGATTCTTGCACTTTCTCCATTCTGTTTTCAAATTGTTGATCACATTTCTTATCATTTTTTTCTGAATCCTTCTTCAGAAATATGTATATATCTTATTTATTTTTTTGAACTTCTGTGTTTCTAACTTGTTCCTCATTTGTGTAGTATTTTTCTGACTTTTCATTAACTTTTTAACTTCTTTTTTTCAGCTCTCTTTACCCAGACTTCAAGGTTTAATTCATTCTTCCTTTCTTACTAACGTCCATCCAGTGTTCTGCATATGGTGCTTTTGGGTGAGATATGTGCTGAGTAATTCTTTGTTTGTCTTCCCTATTATGGGCAAGGCTGAGTAAGGTGGCAGTCCTGTCCACTGATGATTCTATTTTTATTTTTGTTTTGTTTGTTTGTTTTTTGGCTTAGGTATACCTCATGGGGTTCAACTCGTGGTTGGGTGATACTGGGTCTTGTGTTCAAATGGTTTCCTATGTGTGTCTTCACAGTATTTGCTACCCTCAAGGGTTAGTTCTCTGGTAGTCTTGGATAGTGGAGTGAGTGCTAAGGGGTTGATCTCCTGTCAGGAATGAAGATTCCACAAGAGGTTTGTTGTGGCATTAAGACCATGAGAAATGCTCAAGTATGGGACACCAAAGATAGACTTCATCAAAATAGCAGTTACAAAATCAGGCTAGTAATAATGAAAATAATCCAACATGCATATATCCATGTATATATGCATATATATGTTTATATACATTTGTATATATGTATACATATTTATATATATATACACACAAAAATACACACAAGCATTACCAAAGTGAAAGGAGTCCAATAAACATAAAATGTATATATATTTATGTATATTGTATATATATATATATATATATATATATGCCTATATATACGAGTGTATATATACGAGTATATATATATATATATATATATATATATATATATATATACTCACACCCAGACAACCATTAGCAAACTGAAAGGAGTTTGGTAAAAATAAAACACAATAATCGAAACAACAAATAAAGCAAATCCATAATATATTCATGAGTGAAGAAGAAAACTATAGCCTACACTCAAAAGCAAAACTCAATCATCCTGCCAAGGGGGATTAAACTAATGAAAACAAAACTAACAAATTTATTGATAGGAAAGTAAAGAAGAGAGAGAAAATATTGATATGCAGATTAAATAGAGGGAATTGAAGAAGACTTCTATAGGTTAGAGATTAAATGTAGGGGAAAAGAAAAGCAGGATAAGGAAACAAAGGAATAAATGGAAAAACATATAATAGGTTGAAAAATTTTTAATAAAAATTATAAAAAAGAGAAAAAGAAAGTGGAAGTAGAATAAAACAAAGAAACCAACAAAAAAACAATTAAAAAAAAAAAACAAAAACAAAAACAAAAAAACAGCCAAACTGCACAATGTAGATCCAGAGGTTTATAGCAACAATAAAATGACTGACTGAAATTACATACACAGCCATAAGGAAAATCAATAGCCCAACAAAATAGGGTAAAATAGATCGACCTGTCACACACAGAAAATCAATAATTATATCTACTAGAAGAATAGATATTATGGAGAAACAGTAAAACGAAACTAGGGAATAAGGCCAATTGAGGAGTAAAGCAAAGAAAATAAACCTAAAAATACATTTATAGGAAAGGAAATAAAGAAGAGAAAGAATAGATATGCAAAGGTGAAAGAGGTAGAGGAATGATATTTATATACATTGCAGATTAACCAAAAGGGGAAAAGAAGAGGAGGATAGGCAAAGAAAGGAATAAATGTAGAAAACAATAAAAAAAAATTAAAAATATTAAAGACATTTAAGTTTCAAAGGGCGGAAGAAATGGAAGAAGACAATAAAATGAGAAAACAAAACAAAATTCCAGAGAGCAGCAAAAGACCAACATAGACACAGAGGTGTATAACAAAAATTAAAACTGTGACCCAATATACACATACACATATACATCAGAAAGGAACATCAAAACATTCCAAGAAAAATAAAATGCACTAAACTGATGCAACAAACAAAGGAAACCAAAAGTTGATCTACAATAACAAAATGAACTGAAGAACAAGGTGGAAAACGGAACTACAGCAAAGTCCTAGTTGGGGAATAAAGCAACTGAAATAGAGCTAACAAATATATTGAGAGAATAGAAAGAGAGACTAGATATGCATCTTAAAGAGAGGATCTTATATAAAGACAATTAATAAACAAAAAGGTTAACTACAAGTGGAAAAACAGATTAGGAAAAACAAACAAAGAATAAATATAGAAAAAAAAAATTAGAGGTTTAAAAAAGTTAAAGATTAAAATTAGAAGAAGAATGAAGAAACAATAAAAGGAAAATTCTACAGAACAGCAACAGGCCAACATAGAAGCAGAGGTTTGTAATGGAACAAAAATGTGACAGAGGAAATTTAAAAAAAAAAAATTGCTCAAAAGCTTCATTTGATTTCATAGTGCCAATAAAATTGACAACTACAACAGTGGGGCTGAGGGTGAGAAGAAAGAGAGAAAATATCCAAAAGAATCTACAGAGCAAGTCAAAGGAGAAGAACAATACATGTTTATCTTCAGCCATTGCTGCCAGAGTCCTTTCCCACACTTGGATTCACAGTCCACCTCACCTCCCTAGGATGCCCTTCATCATTATGCTGATATCTGGACCTGCTGTGCGGGCAGCTCATAATCTAATCTGGTTCCACTCCTGTGTGTTCTTGCCTCCATATCCACAGGTATCAGAACTAGTGCCTTTTCTTTGGTTGTTGTTGTTGTTGTTTGTTTGGAGGAGCTGTCAATGGACTTTTATAGATTCCATAGACACAGTCTTCCTAGTTGATAGTGTGGATTTAAGCTGCAGTTTGGAGACCTGGTTGGAATGTTATGTGTCTTCTCCCTTAGCTATACTGACGCTGGGTTTCAATTGTGGTTTTATTTCCATCTCTGCATGTGGTTTGTCCACTGAGATTTGCTCCTGAGGTGGCCTTGGAGGCCTTGGGTTTGCCCTTCTGAGGGCCAGGTGTGGAGGTGGTGCGGCTGCTTGGGTCACAGGGGTTCTGACATTGCCAGCCACTCAGGGGTTTGGTGATTAGGACAGCAGGTAATATAGTGCTCTAGAAGGGTATGGTGATCAGTATTGGCCAACATGTTCCAGGATTCTCGCATGGAGACCCCCCTCCCAGAGAGCAAGTCCTGCCACAGTCCACAGGGTACAAAAGAGTCTGACACTACCAAAGAGACCCTGAGAGCCAAGATGAAAGAATCTTTAGCAGTGGCAGCTCTGCCTGAGTGAGTGTTGGCACATGAATGTGACACAGCTGCTCGGCGTGTGGGGACCATGGCAGTTCCAAGTGTCCAGGGACTTGGACTACCTCAACTGCAGGAATTATGGCCCTCTTTGAGCTTATCATAGCTGGCAATCAGAAGGCCTCTCTGGCTAGTATTTCTCCATAGTTTCATGCATTGAGGAACTTCAAGATTTCTCTTGTCTGGGGTCCTTCTCTGTCATTGAGTGTACCAGGCAAATAGAGGGCAGACCCCCAGGCTGGGCCCTATTTTGTAGTTTGGATCATCAGTCACTTAAAGGAGCACCCTGGGTGGAGTCTTACTCACTAGTTCAGTGATTCAAGTCCTTGATGAGCTAGCCTCTTTATTTTTTCAGTTGTGATGAAGGCATGTGGGGAGCGAGAGGCTAGGGTGATAGCTTCACCCCCATACATGACTCAGCGTTGTCCCCTTCCTTCCATGGCTGCCTGGCTCATGCCCACAAGCTTATCCCACACAATCTCCTCATTTGAACACTCCATCAATTTGGCTCTAACCAGTAGACAGCAGACCATGGGCAGGGATTTCTCCACAATCTCTATGAACCATCTGCGACCTGCTGTACCTTCTACAGGACCTGTGTCCCTCTCTGGGGTGTGAATGGCTGTGGAAAGGACTGTCTCATTCTCATTTCATTTAGGCTGCCACAGATCAACTGTTTGACTCTTAGCCTGAAGTGTTTATCCTCTGATCCAGACAGTTGCTCCCAGGGCGAGATCGGACACCTATTTCAGGTCTTTCATCCCCTGAGGGCAGGTCCAGTCCTAGTAACACTCATGTTTCCCCCCTAGTTCCTTCATTCTACTGATTTTTTTGTGGTTCCATATATTATTTCCTGTGTTCAGGCAGTCCTATCTGCTCTCAGCTGAGGTTCTTCAAGCACTTGTGTCTGAAGGTGTATTCCTGATGGAGTCTTGGACAGAGATGTGTTCCCTGTACATCTCCAACTCTACCATCTCCATCTCTCAAATTTTGACTATTGAAATAAGACTGCTATGAACATTCATGTGTGTCCTAGGTGAGTAAGCAACCAGGAGACGAGAGCACTTCATGGAAACCAATGGAAATGCCACAAAGTCAATAAAGACTGTTTCCCAGGGGTGCATCTCAAGACTGCTGAACCTGCTAGTCAATTAGGAACACAGGGACTGTGGTGAAGCACACAACTCATCCCCCTACCCTACAGAGCCAACAACCTCAACAAGAGAACTTAGGAGCTAGATCGGTAGGCATGGTTACTCAGTGTTTCCTCCAAGAAGCTGGAAGCTTGTGGTAGCTCTTCATGGAAATGAATTCCACCATGGTCTCAATCGTGAGGTAAAACACAAAGGCGGTTCAGGCAGGAAAACAGGATGAGAAATTTGTGAGGGTGCATGTTGAGAAGACCTTTGCCTAAGAGGCTCACATATCACTGGGCAAGCTCTACCCCTTCCTTCCTCAGAATACTAATCAGCCACACATGGTCATTTCCTTCTTGGGGTCATCCAGAACAACCCAAAGCATGCATTTATTGTGCCTCATCCACACCACCATGTTAAAACAAAACCTGGCTGTTACACCTAAGGAGGTGACCATTAGTCCTCGAGTTGAAACAAGACTGTGCCAAGTGAAGCAAGAGCAAGTGGATGTATTCAGTGCATTCTCACAGCTTGAGGACATGGGTTTCAGACTGGAGACTAGAAAACTGAGGAGAGCTAGATGAAGACTGGGAAAAGGAGGGGGGATGGAAAAGGTTTCTCATAAGTAACCCAGATTTGATTGGTCTTCAAGGTGCATTAACACCAATTGAAGGAGGAAAGTGAAATCATTCTCATTTCCACAGCCTAGTTATCATGGAGAGATTTGAGGCAAGATAACTAAAAGTAGATAATAATGTAACATGACAGAGAATTGAATGAAAGGCTGAAAACCGGCTGTGAGGCTCAGTTTAGAGGAGACACACTCTCCCTGGCATGGGACCAATCTGTGTTGACTTAGAGAGATGCGGATGACAGGTGAGATTGGTGGGCTCTTTAGGATCATAAAAAATGCCTCATTTCTGCCACCAAATCGTCTGAACTGCTCCCCATCCACCCTCAGAGTTTTCAGGATGAGGCTTTGTGATGTCAAGGCCCATGGAAGGCTGTCATTGGCTGGGAAAGTGACTGACGTCATAATCATAAGGGTGTGGCCCCCTATGTTTAGGCATGCTCAGTGGCTCTGGAGCAGACCACTGGGAGTCTTCAAAATGAATAAGGTGGCCTGAGTGTCCCTGCCCCGTGCCATACACCATGACCTCTGAGGATCTGTAGGAGGTTGAAAGGATCCTTGATAAGAGGAAAAGCAACAAAGGGAAGAGAGAGTATTTAGTTCGGTGAAAAGGCTCCAACAGCAAGACGACACCTGGTGAACTGCGAGGAGTGCATCCACGGCTTCAACCAATGCCACAGTGAGAAGCAAAAGGATGGCACCTTCTCCAGATCCATCCGGACCTCTGCAAACAATGGCCAGAAGTGGATCTCCAAATCCACCAAGAGCAGATTCTCCAAGGCTGCCCCTAAGACCCTAGTGGTGGGCAAGGAACAGGAAGCCAAGAACAGCCTGCTGGTTACCGCCAGCCAGAAGTTCAGGAAGAGCCCAACGCCGGGCCTGGCCACCCACAAGAACACAGATCTGGCCCAGTCTGACATCAGGATCCTCGTGCCCATGTGCCCCATCAACGGCAGAACCGCAGTGAACGGCTCTCAGGATGAGAGCCTCGAGAAGCTGGACCCTGTGGAGCAGGGTCTGGAGGACACAGCGGCCATGGAGGCCCCAGCGGAGAATCCAGGTAGGACTCTTCTGGGTCCGGTGGTGTTGCGGGCATGGATGTGGAGCTGGCCGCAGATACACCCGCTGGTGCAGCAGGTGATCACCTGATATGGTGATTGCAGCCTAGAAATTAACAGATGTTTACTCCTTGGAAGGCAAGCTATGGAGAGCATAGAGAACATATTAAAAAACAGTGACATTACTTTGGCAACATGATTCATCTAGTCAAGGCTATGATTTTTTCAAGTAGTCATTGTTCTGCCCGTATTCCGAATCCCCGATTGTCCTCAAGACAATGCAACTTGCAATAGGGGAATGTATTACTGACTCCAGCCAGGGCCTCCCGCCCTCACCAAGGGTGTGAGGACAAAAAGGCCCTGAGCCCCAGTTCTCTTGAGTATTTATTGGGTACAATTATTAGTTGGTGTAAGCGGATTGGTTACACAGTTGCAAGGCAATTTTTGTTGGCCCAATTCTTCGTGGGCTTTCAGCTTTCCCATGATAGGTTCCCTTTTTCTTGCAAGGCACATGTTGATTGGCTGGCTCTAGGTGGCCTGATAATTATGTTACCCCGGGAAACCAGGCCTACTCCTAATCTAGGCTGCCTGTCATGGCATTAGCCGTGACAGTCTCACATTTCCCCCCTGTCTTTGTACTTTTGTAGAGGAATCCTTCTCTTCACCCTGTGAAATTGGCTGATATTGTTGTCTCAATACCATCATTTGGATGGTATTTAGGCGCTCCCTAATAAATGAGGCCAGACGGTTTAAAATGCATGGACCAAAGGTCAGTAACAATATTAATATTACGAGTGGACCCAGGATGGTGGAAATCAAAGTCGTCAACCAGGGGTAGCGCTGAAACCAAGATTCAAACCAGCCTTGTTGGGCTTCTCGTTCTCTCTTCCACTGGGCTAGTCCCTCTCACTTTCTGGAGAGATTTTTGTACCACCCCTGAATGGTCAATATAGAAACAGCATTCTTCTCCCAGTGCTGCACATAATCCTCCTTGTTGCAGAAACAACAAATCTAAACCTCTCCTATTCTGTAACACTACTTCAGCCAAGGAGCTCAAGGATTCTTGGGGGTGTGAAATGGACTTCTCGAGTTGCTCAATATCTTCATCTATTGCAGCCCTTAGTTGATTATACTGTTTATTTTGCAACGTTAAAGCTGCAATCCCACTTCCCATTCCTATAGCACTCAACAGGACTGCTAAAGTCAGGGCAGTGACTGGTTCTCGTTTTACCTTGGTTGCAGCTCTTCCTTTGAGTAATAGTTTAGCCGGGGGATCAGGTGGGCTAAGACACAGAAATCTTGGGAGGCTTTAAGTGCTGCCTTATGGACACACGGGGTTAGTCCGGCAGAGCAAGCCAACCACCTGTTTTCTGGTGGAAGTACCCACTGGTCCTAAGGCTACTTTGGGTGCCAAATAGAGCGGTCCCTGTTTTAACTTAAGCTCAAACCGGAATCCTGTGTCACAGCCAGTCTTGTAAAGACGGAGGTCCCAAGCTTGGTCATCATCCCCCCTGGTAAATTTTTTTCCCTTTGTCTGTGAATTTGATCTGTAATGGGAAACATTGTCCGGGACTCTCTTAGTTGGACATTTCTGGGAATTCAGGGGTGAGTTTACCTGAATGAGTTCCTTGTCAGAGTTAGTGAGCCAATGGACTGTTCCCGTGATTTCGCAACCCCAAGTGGCGCAATAAAAATAGCCAACTCCTCCACATTTTTCAATTTGCTTTTGATCCCTTCCTCCCCCCAGGCAGACATAGACAGGCACTTGTTCGTAGTTCTGTGGGCCTTTTCACTCACAGTTACGGGTGAACAGACTGAAAGAGCCATGGGCAAAGAACTTGGTCAGTTTGTGGGGACCAAACCCATTACCGTCAGCCACCAGCACACACAAATCAAAGGTCAGTACTGGCCACCATGTCCCTTTGGGGGCCATGTTGGAGCTTATATTAAGCATTTCTCCAGTCTCAGGATTGTAGATCACCCAAGTCAGGTTAGCTGGCTGATAGGGGTTGTGGCTGGTTGCTCCTGGACCGATGAAAACTGTTATCAGCAGGAGAGTTAAGAGGGCTACCGTCGTACGAGTTTCAGTTTCAAAGGATTTGACGGGTGAGGTCTTGCCTCCCATTCTGCTTGTGCCTTCTCTTGTTCTTCAGGGGTGGCTTGCCGCACTTGATTGCAGTGAACCCAGGGCCCAATCCTGTCGACCTTAACAGCAGTAGGAGTGGTAAGGAGAACAACATAAGGGCCTTTTCATCTAGGTTCTAATGCTTTAGATTGGTGTCGTTTTACCCAAAGCCAATCACCCGGGCCAATATTACGTGAGGGGATGGTCCCGTTGCTTGGACCCTCGTGTATCTCTCGAATTAATTTCCAAACATTGCTATGCACCTTACTTAATGTCATCAGTGTTTGCTGGAATTGTCCCAAGGTAGGGGGTGGTAGGCATTTTTCCTTGAATATAGGACACATAGGAGGGGGTTTTCTATACAGAATCTCAAAAGAGATAAGGTTCAGCTTATAAGCGGTGTTACGCACTCAAAAGAGCGCGAAGGGAAGGAGGGTCACCCAGTCCCTGCCAGTCTCTATTGCCAACTTTGTCAAAGTTTCTTTTAAGGTCCTATTCATTCTCTCAACATTTCTTGAACTCTGGGGATTATATTCACAATGTAACTTCTATTTTGTCCCCCCTTGTGCAATCTGGCTCACAAAGGCAGGTCCGTTAACAGAGCCCATAGTCACTGGCAGCCCGTGCCTAGGCACTATCTCTCCTAAGATCATTTTAGCAACCACCGTTGCTGTCTCTCCCTTAGTGGGGAAGGCTTCTACCCACCCCGAGAAGGTATCTACCAGAACCAACGGATAGAGATACCCCTACTTGCCTGGTCTTACCTCAGTGAAATCTATCTCTCAGTTTTGCCCTGGCTCTTTCCATCAGTATCTCGTTCCAGTGTGCTGCCTTTTCTCTGTGTTCATTAGCTGGCATGCTTTACAAGCCGGGATTATCTCTCGTACAGTTGCATTTTGTCGAGGGAACCTCAGGCAGGCCGTCTGGAGAAGTGTCCAGGTCTTTTTTTCCCCCAAGTGTGTAGTTGTGTGCAGGTGGTCACATAGGTGACGACCCAGGATGGCAGGCAATATCAGGTTGTTGTTTTGATCTCGGTACCATCCATCTTTGTCATCCTTTTTGAGGGTGGTATCCTCGTTAATCCAAACGAGGTCAGGGAGGGAATAGTTGGGGACTGGCGGCAGAGTCCCCATACCAGGAAGTCCCATGGCTAATATGCGGGCGGCGTAGACCCGGCTGGCCGCTTCTTGAGCGGCCGCATCAGCAGCCCGATTGCCCCGTGTCCTAGGGTCTTTTCCTTTCTGGTGACCGGGGACATGTACAATTGTCAGGAGCCTGCGGATCTCGGGCAAATTCTTGACTTTGCTAAATCTGCTGTTCTAAATCCCCTTTCCTAGTATATCGGACCTTGAATATGGACAGTGCTAAAAGCATATCAGCTCTCCATAAAAATCTGACTCTGTTTCCTTTTGCTTGTTCCAGAGCCTGTATTAGGGTAATCCATTTTGCATTTTGCATAGACGTGTTTGGGGGAAGTGTCTCAGCCCATATTATCTGTCTTGAATCATTAACTATAGTGGCTCCCGCCTTTCTTTGTCCATCTTTTACATAGCTGCTTTCATCAGTGAAGCATACTAGCTTACTGTTGTTTAGTGACACATCAGTTAAGTCTTTTCGAGCCGCCAGGGCCTCAGCCAGTATCTCACTGCAATCATGGAGACGGTGGTCCTTCTCTGGGTTAGGTAGAAGCATGGCTGGATTCAGGAAGCAAGGGGTCTCAAAACGCCCCATGGGGCATCAAGCAGCAGGGCCTGGTAATGTGTCAAACGGGCATTGGAGATTCACTTACCCGGCGGCTACTTTAAAACCCCTTCGATGGCGTGGGGGCTGTCAACCCAGAGTTGCTGTCCATACGTCAACTTGTCGGCGTCGCGGATAAGGAGGGTAGTGGCTGCAATGATGCGGAGGCAAGGGGGCCACCCAGCGGCCACCGGGTCAAATCGCATTGAAAGGTATGCTACTGGCCGCTTCCATCATCCCCACTGTTGCATCAAGACCCCCTTTCCTATTCCTTGTTTTTCATCTACAAAGAATGGCTTCTTTGGGTTAGGCAGGGCAAGGGCTGGGGCTTTTAGTAGGGCCCATCTGAGTGTCTGGAAAGCCTGTTTCATTGGCTCAGTCCAAGTCCAGTCTGGGGTCTCTCTATTATTAAATACCTTTTCAGCTGCTTTCAGTAAGTCTTGTATTGTCTGTTCTCTTAAGCCCTCTATCTTTTGTAATTTTCTCTTACTCTCTGGGGCTGCCTGATTCACAAACGCTAGTAGAACTGCAGTGTGTGATTCCTCAGCCTGGGGGTCTATAGGTGTATATTGCCTAAAGGCTTCCATTAGCCTCTCTAGGAAGGCTGACGGCCTCTCAGTGGGCTCCTGCTTTACTAAATTTACCTTCGCCAAATTTGTCGGCTTCCTAGCTGTGGCCCGCAGGCCAGCCATTAGAGTCTGGCGGTACACTGGGAGACGCTCCCTACCTTCCACTCGCTCAAAATCCCAGTTAGGCCACAACAGAGGAAACCCCTCGTCCACGAGATAAGGCTGGGCGTTTGGTCTCCTGTCGATCCCCAGGACCCGTTTCCGCGCCTCTGCCAGGATTCGTTCCCGTTCTTCCGTGGTGAAGAGCACCTGCAACAGCTGCTGGCAATCATCCCAGGTGGGGTTATGAGTGAACAAAATGGAATCTAAGAGGTGAATGAGGCCTTGGGTTTTCTCCGAAAAAGGAATATTTTGGGTGTTCCAGTTATACAGATTACTCGTAGAAAAGGGCCAGTACTGATAGGTTCGCTCTCTGTCTGGGTTAGCTGGTCCCACTCGGACAGGGAGTGCCTGTACAGTAGATCAAGGTAACTCTGGGTCCCCATGATCTTGCTCACCCCTCTTTCCTCTATTTCTTCTCCGGGGTCGGGGTTCCCTTATCTCTTCTGATTCATCGGGGGTGGGGGGGGCTCTTCCCCCCAGGGGAACCTGCAACGGAGGAGGGACATATGGCGGGGGCCTAATTTCCGTTTCTAAGTCAATCAGGTTCGGGCACGAGGATTCCTGCAAGACCGGTTTTGGGCCGTTGTTCTTCTCTGCTTCTTTTGGGGGAGTGGGGGTTTCCATAACCAGGGCTTATATATTAGGAGAATCAGGGAGTTTGTGAACAAAAGGTTTTAACCATTCGGGTGGATTTTCTACTAGATCTTGCCAGACCATAACATATGGGACTTGGCTCGGGTGGCCCCAGGGGTCAGAAGCCATAATTTTCTTTTACCACCCGAATAATAGAAGTATGAAAAGTTCCCTCTGGAGGCCATCCAACTTGGAAGGTGGGCCACTCTGCAGAGCAAAAGGTCATTAATTTACTCCTTGTAACCTGTAGTGACAGATCATATGCTCTAGCCCTGACATCTGAGAAATGATCAGTCATGAGAGAGAGTGGGGTAGATTTTCCTTGCCCCATAGCGAGAGTCAGAAGAAGGTCACAGAGAATTACCACCAAAAAATCCTATCGGGAGTGGTGGCAGCCAGGAGGTTGGACTTGTGGTAGGCTTCGTGGAACTATTTGAGTTCCTTAGTCGTTGCACGAAAGTTTTCTTGTTGGGGGTGGGCACCCTAAGGGTTTTTAGCCCGTTCTGTGACCCCCTTATCCTGTTACGGGAGTCTTCCAGTGGCAGCTGCCCTATTGGCTCTTAAGTGCCTGTCCCGTGCCCACACAGACAGGTTTTCATTTGGCTAGATTCTCGGGTTAGAATACGAGAAAAAAGAAAAGAGTTTCACCCTCTCGGGCTCCCATTACTGGGACTGACTTGTTGGGAGGCCTTCAGAATCCTCCAGAGAGTAGCCCTGACCGGGACTCGTCAGATTGGCCCAAAAACTGTCTGCCTGTTCACTGAAACTCTCAGAAACAGAAATGAGTCTCCAAGGCTTTATAGGAGGAAGTAGACAACCACACACCAGAGAACAATGAGACAGGAGACAATGCCGGCAGGTATACAGACGCGAAAGGGCATAGAAAAACACATAGACAGACACACATCAGCCGACAAAACAGACCTGGGGGGCGGGACCCCCTGAGTCTCCCTATCCTCTGGAACAAGGGTCACCTTATCGAATGGCGTCCACTGTTCCCCAGATCCGGGCTTAGGAGAGGAGGTTTCTTTCCCGCAGAGCCAGCTGCTTTCCAGCATGCTCGCTGGCCTCGGCCTCACACCGGCCGGAACTGCCAATCCGTTCCCTCATGGAAAGCTTTCCCTCAAGCCAGACACCTTCCTGAGCCTTTTAGCAGGACCTCAGATTTACACTGGACTTTTCCAGACCTGCCTGAGGACCGGTGCTATTACCTGTCCTTTTTCCCCTTTGTTCCAAAGAGAGTTCTTCCCCGGTCAAGGGATCCTGGACGAGCCCCCAAATGTTCTGCCCATAGTCCGGATCTCTGATAGGGAAAGAAGACTCCTCAAGACAATGCAACTTGCAATAGGGAAATTTATTACTGACTCGAGCCAGGGCCTCCCGCCCTCACCAAGGGTGTGAGGACAAAAAGGGCCCGAGACCCAGTTCTCTTGGGTATTTATTAGGTACAATCTGGTAGTTGGCACAAGTGGATTGGTTACATAGTTGCAAGGCAATTTTTCTTGGCCCAATCCTTGTGGGCTTTCAGCTTTCCCCTGATAGGTTCCCTTTTTCTTGCTAGTCACATGTTGATTGGCTGGCTATAGGTGGCCTAATAATTATGTTACTCCTGGAAACCAGGCCTATTCCTAATCTAGGCTGCCTGTAATGGTGTTAGAAGTGACAGCCTCACAATAGAATCTAAACATACCGCAGAGTAGAGAATATGATAAAAATGGAGACGCACAGATATGGAGAAGCATCTCCTGGTTACCAGTGGGGAGGGGAATAGGGAAGGGCAATACAGACGTGGGGGAGTGGGAGTCACGCAGTGTTAGTTAGGTGGAAGATGAACTCAGGTATGCACTGTGCATCATGGGGAATAGAGCCAGAACTTTGTCATAACTATAAATGGAAAGCAAGCTTTAAAAGTTGTATAATCAGAAAGAAAAGGAAAGAAAGAGGGGAGAGGAAGGAGGGAAGAAAAGAAGGAAAAGAATTGTGTTTTTGGGGGTCAAACAACCAATACTGATTATGCCCTTTTTGGCAAAAGAATGTATTTTATTTTATTTTATTTATTCTAATTGGTGGGTAATTACTTTACAATATTGTGGTGGTTTTGCTGTACATTGACATGAATCAGCCATGGGAGTACATGTGTTCCCCATCCTGATTCCCCCTCACATCTTCCTCCCAATCCAATCCCTCTAGTGGTCAGCCCAGTGAATCAGTCCTGGGCACCCTGTCTTATGCATCGAACATGGACTGGCTATCCCTTTCACATATGATAATATATATTTTTCAATGTTATCCTCTCAGATCATCCCACCTTCTAGTCTCCCACAGAGTCCAAAAGACTGTTCTGTAAATCTGTGTCTCTTTTGCTGTCTCCCATATAGGGTTATCATCTCCATCTTCCTAAATTCAATATATATGCCTTAGTATAGTGTATTGTTCTTCTTTCTGACTTACTTCACTCTGTATAATGGGCTCCAGTTTCATCCACCTCATTATAATGGATTCACATGTGTTCTTTTTAATGGTGGAGCAATATTCCATTGTGTCTATGTACCACAGCTTTCTTACACATTTGTCTGCTGATGGACATCTAGGTTGCTTCCATGCCCTGGTTACTGTAAACAGTGCTGTGATGAACATTGGGGCACACATGTCTTTTTCACTTCTGGGTGAATCACGATTTCAATAGGAGAAACCATGATGACTATTAGCTTGTTAGTGGTAAACCCTGCACATGAGTTTGGTTGAAGGAGTGGGACGAAAGTTGGAGATGTATGTTTCAAACCAGCTGAGAGTGCTCAGATGGACATGTGTGGTGCTCTCCTACTGGGGGACATCTCTGGTTGCTCTGTTCTCACCAGCAACAGAGGATTTTCTTTCCTTCCTTTCATTTCCCTTGTTTCCCTTTCTGCCTCTTTCCTCACTATCTGCCTTTCTTTCACAAACATTCAATGTGCTGTGCTGGGCTGTGCTTCATTGCTCAGCCATGTCCGACAATTTTTGACCCCATGGACTGTAGCCCACCAGGCTTCTCTTTCCATGGGGATTCTCCAGTCAAGCATACTGGAGCAGGCTGCCATTCCCCGGTCCAGGGGATCTTCCTAATCCAGGGATTGAATCCTCGTCTCCTGTGTTGCAGGTGGGTTTTTTTTTTTGTTTGTTTGTTTGTTGTTTTTACTGTCTGATCCATCAGGAAACCCTTAAAATAGGCTTCATCTGACATTATATTTTTAACATCTGTAAGATCAAATGGGGTCTATTTTAAGATTTCCATGTCTCTTCTTACTTTTAGAACACACAAAACACAGTTTTTCCAAGTGTCTTAATGTCTCTCTCTGCAAATACTAAAATCTATGCCACTTCTGCCTAAGTTTCAGTTCTCAAGGGAATTTTAGTAAGATTCTTCTTACCTTCGTTAGATTTAATATGTTCGTAACATGGTTCGGGGCTAGTTCCATACTCTTCTTGTAAATTGGCTTCTCATTTCTTTAAACATGTCTTCATAAATTTAAAGGCCAGTGATACATCTTTCTTTTAAAGTGTTGGTTCGTGTCTCTTGCCCATTTTTCTATCCTGTGTTAATATCTTGTAAAAACTCTAAGAGACATCTTTTGCGTTTGCTTATGGCGTGCTTTTTCTACCTCTAAAAATGTTCAGCAGTGTGATGGACCCTTGTTGAGTAAGCAACAAGTGGACACCACGATTTGAACACTTCACAGGAAACCCAGGAAGACCCACTAAGACAACAAATTGTTGCAAGGGGTGCACCTCAGGCTCGTTGACCCTATGAGTCAATTGGAAAAATGAGGACTGAGGTGAAGCACACAATCCATTCCCCTTTCCTCAAGAGCCAACCTGCTCAATGAGAGACCATTGGAACTAGATGCACAGGACAAGATGACTCAGTGTTTCGTCCAAGAAGCTGGAAGCTTGTGGCAGCTGCTCATGGAAATGAATTCCACCTTGGTTTTGGCTGTGAGGTAAGCTCCAAGGGATCTTCCAACAAGAAAACAACATGAGAAAAGAGATTTGTGAGGGCACATGTTGAGAAGACTTTTGCACTCAAGGCTCACACAGCTCTGGGCAAGCTCCACCCTTGCTGGGAATATTAATCAGCCGAACGGGGGCATTTCCTGCATGGGATCCCCAAGCACAATCTAAGGCATGTATTTCTCTGCCCCATCCTCATCACACTGTTCAAACCCAAGCCTGGGTAGTACTCCTAGTGCGGTGACCCTGAGTCCTAGTCTTGAACCGAGACAGCTCCGTGTGGAGCAAGTGCAATTTTATTCACTGCATTCTCACAGCCTGAAGACAAGGGTTTCCGACTGGAGACCAGAAAATGGAGGCAAGCCCTGGAACACTGAGACAAGGAGGCGGGATGGAAAGGTTTCTGTCAGCTGACCCAGAATTCAATCGTCTTCAAGGTGCATTAAGACCATATTACAGGAGGAATGTGGAATGATTCTGGCTTCCACACACACTTAAACACAACCTAGTTGTAATGCAGGGAGTTTAGGCAAGATATGAAAAGCTAGATAATGGTGAAAGCTGAACGAGAACAGAATGAATGCCTGAGCAGTGTGGCTGTGGGGCAAGGTTGGGAGGAGATGCACTCTGCCTGCTGTGTGACCCATCAGAGTTGACATAGACGTGAGGGTGGCATTTGAGATTGGAGGCCTGTTTAGGGCATTACAAATGCCTCATTTCTCCCAGCAAATCATCTGAATTGCTTGCAATCCTCCGCTAGACATGTCAGGATGGGGCTTTGTGATGTCAAAGCTCACCCAGGGCCACCATTGGCTGGGGAAGAGACTTGCTGACCTCATAAAGCATGAGGGTGAGGCTCCATTGGAACCGGTATTTATAGGGGTGCTCAGGGGCTCTGAGCAGACCACTGTGAGTCCTTCAAATGACTGAGGTGACTTGGAAGCTACAAAGCTCCAGAGTAGTTTTGGAATACCCACCTCCTCTTACCAAGGGGAAGATGAATACCTTGTATCAATTGAGGTCCAGCAAAAATGTCACAGTGACCTGAACCCAGCCAAACTCCACTAGCCCATCTACCCCACCCCAAAAGAAACCCTCCCCTTTTCCTTGCCTGGCACATAACCCTTCTCTGCCCACACCCCTTCTCCTGAAGCCATCATTCCCACCTGGCTTCACACTCTTCTCTAAACCATTACCATTCTTTGCTCCCTCTCTTGTTTTCTCCAGGTGGGCATGGAAACCGTGAGGGTGAATAATACATTCTGGCAAAGCTGCACAAGAAAATTTCTCAGAAAACTCCCACCATCAAAAAAGCTAAAGAAAATCAGATGCTCAAAGCTCTGTATCCAGAGTTGCAAGGCAAATGAACAGTTGAATTAGAAGGATCCAGAGGAGGTCCCAGATCATGGACAACCCTGCCATTCCAGCTAATCAGAATGAATCAGAAGAGGTCCCAGAGACCATGGAGACTCCCGCAATTCCAGGTAATCAGAAGGAACCAGAGGAGGTCCCAGAGACCATGGACAACCCTGCCATTCCAGCTAATCAGAATGAACAAGAGGAGGTCCCAGAGACAATAGAGACCCCTGCCATTCCAGTTAATCAGAAGGAACCAGAGGAGGTCCCAGAGACCCTGGATAACCCTGCCATTCCAACTAATCAGAATAAATCAGAGGAGGCCCCAGAGCCCATGGAGAGCCCTGCCATTCCAGTTAATCAGATTGAACCAGAGGAGGTCCCAGAGACCATGGAGACCCTGCCATTCCAGCTAAACTGAACGAACCAGAGGAGGTCCCAGAGATCATGGACAACCCTGCCATTCCAGCTAAACTGAACGAACCAGAGGAGGTCCCAGAGACCATGGAGATCACTGCCATTCCAGCTGGACCAGTGGACAGCCAGTGAGTTCGGGGCATGCCTAGACACCTCAGAAATGCTTGGGGGTCTTGCCGCTGAGTACTGGCCAACAGTAGAGATGCTGAATATTATAGCAACTGCATACATTAATAATGAAAATAAAATAAAATAAACCTGATATGAAATTATATATGTCTCTGAGTTCTCTGATATGGGGGGCAGAAAGGGCAGGCTAGGGATAGGTGTGTGAGGAGGGAGGGTGATGGCTTCTGTGGAGTTGGAGATGGGACCAAGGTCCAAGTTCCAAGAAACTAGAGGGAAGAACTGGTTTCAGACTGACCTTCAAAGACATACTTCCCATGGGAAAGAGGAAGAGGACTTGGTGTTTCTCTGTGTGAGTGCAGTGATGGACACTTGGCTGGGGAAATGTCTCATATGTGGGGTGGCAGTGCCATTTGTTCAAAAGGCATACAAAGGAGCTGCCCCATCAAAAGAATGGAATATTGACATTTGCAGCAACATGGAAGGTAGAATATTGAGTAAAATAATTCAGACAGAGATAGACAAATACTGTATGATAACACTTATAGAATGTAAACATACTGCAAAGTAGAGAATATGATAAAAATGTAGGTGCATAGATATAGAGAAGCATTTACTGATTACCAGCGGGGTGGTGAAGAGGGAGGGGGAATACAGAGGTGGGGGAGTGGGAGGCACGCAGTGATAGTTAAGTGGAAGATGAGCTCAAGTATGCCTTGTACAACATGGGGAATTGAGCCAGGTCTTTGTCCTAAAGATAAATGGAAAGCAAGCTGTAACAGTTTTATAATAAGAAAAAAAAAAAAAAAAAAAAAAAAAAAAAAAACAGAAAGAGGGGGGAGGAAGGATCAAAGAAAGGAAGAAAAAGAATGGCGTTTTTGCAGGTCAAAATCCAATACTGATTAGGCCCTTTTTGGCAAAGGAATGTATTTTATTTTATTTTATTTCAATTGGTGGGTAATTACTTTACAATATTGTCGTGTTTTTTGCCATACATTGACATGAATCAGCTATGGTTGCACATGTTTCCCCATCCTGATTCCCCCTGACACCTCCCACCGCATCCCATCCCTGTGGGTCAGCCCACTGCAGCAGCCCTGAGCACCCTGTCTTATGCATTGAACATGGACTGGCTATCCCATTCTCATATGATAATATATATGTTTCAATGCTATTCTCTCAGATCATCCCACCCTCGCCGTCTCCCACAGAGTCCAAAAAACTGTTCTGTAAATCTGTGTCTCTTTTGCTGTCTCCCACATAGGGTTATCATCTCCATCTTCCTAAATTCAATACATATGCCTTAGTATAGTGTATTGGTTTTTTTCTTTCTGACTTACTTCTCTCTGTATAATAGGCTCCAGTTTCATCCATCTCATTAGAAAGGACTCAAACGTTCTTTTTAATGGCTTAGCAATATTGCATTGTGTCTATATACCACAGTTTTCTTACCCATTTGTATGCTGATGGACATCTAGGTTGCTTCCATGCCCTGGCTATTGTAAACAGTGCTGTGATGAACATTGGGGCACACGTGTCTTTTTCACTTCTGGGTGAATCACGATTTGAATAGTAGAAAACATGATGACTATTAGCCTGTTAGTGGTAAACCCTGCACATGAGTTTGGTTGAAGGAGTGGGACCAAAGTTGGAGATGGTTGTTTCAAATGGGCTGAGAGTGCTCAGATGGACATGTGTGGTGCTGTCCTGCAGGGGGACATCTCTCGTTCCTCTGTTCTTACCAGCAATGGAGGATTTTCTTTCCTTCCTTTCATTTCCTTTGTTTCCCTTTCTCCCTCTTTCCTCCCTATCTGCCTTTCTTTCACAAACATTCAATGTTCTGTGCTGTGCTGTGCTTCGTTGCTCAGCCCTGTCCAACACTTTTTGGCCCCATGGACTGTAGCCTGCCAGGCTCCTCTGTCCATGGGTATTCTCCAGGCAAGCATACTGGATCAGGCTGCCATTCGCCCCTCAGGGGATATTCCCAACCCAGGGATTGAATCCTGGTCTCCCATGTTGTAGGTGTTTTTTTTTTTTTTTTTTTTTTTTTTTTTTTTACTGTCTGAGCCATCAGGAAACCCTTAAAATTATGCTTCATCTGACTTTATGTGTTTCATATCTGTAAGATAAAATGGGGTCTATTTTTGCATTTCCATGTCTCTCCTTACTTTTAGAACACACAAAACACAGTTATTAAAAGTATCTTAATGTCTCTGTCTGCAACTACTAAAAACTGTGCCACATCTGCTGCGTTTCAGATCTCAAGGAAATTTAAGTATGATTTTTTTTTACCTTCGTGAGTTTTAATATGTACTTAACGTGGTTCGGGTTTTTTTCCATACTCTTCTTGTAAACTGGCTGCTCATGTTTTTAAACATGTCTTCATAAATTTAAAGGCCAGTGATACATCTTTCTTTTAAAGTGTTGGTTCGTGTCTCTTGCCCATTTCTCTATCAGGTGTTAAGATCTTTTAAAAACTCAAAGAGACATCTTTTTGGTTTGCATATGGTGTGCTTTTTCTACGACTTAATATATTCAGCAATGTGATGGACCCTGGTTGAGATAGCAACAAGTGGACACCAAGATTTGAACACTTCACAGGAAACCCAGGAAGACCCACTAAGACAACAAATTGTTGCAAGGGGTGCACCTCAGGCTGGTTGACCCTACGAGTCAATTGGAAAAACGAGGACTGACGTTGAGCACACAATCCATTCCCCTTTCCTCCACAGCCAACCTGCTCAATGAGAGACCATTGGAACTAGATGCACAGGACAGGATGACTCAGTGTTTCGTCAAAGAAGCTGGAAGTTTGTGGCAGCTGCTCATGGAAATGAATTCCACCTTGGTTTTGGCTGTGAGGTAAGCTCCAAGGGATCTTCCAACAAGAAAACAACATGAGAAAAGAGATTTGTGAGGGCACGTGTTGAGAAGACCTTTGCACACAAGGCTCACACAGCTCTGGGCAAGCTCCACCCCTTGCTGGTAATACTAATCAGCCGTAGGTGGGCATTTCCTGCATGGGATCCCCCAGCATAACCTAAAACATGCATTTCTCTGCACCATCCCCATCACCCTTTTCAACCCCAAGCCTTAGTAGTACTCCTAGTGAGGTGACCCTGAGTCCTAGATTTCAAACGAGAAAGCTCCTTGTGGAGCAAGGGCAAGTGTATTCACTGCATTCTCACAGCCTGAAGACAATGGTTTCCGACTGGAGACCAGAAAACTGAGGAGAGCTCTGGGAAGAAGAGACAAGGAGGCGGGATTGAAAGGCTACTGTCGGCTGGCCCAGATTTCAATGGGCTTCAAGGCACATTAAGACCACACTGCAGGACGAACGAGCAATGATTCTCATCTCCACAGCCACTTAGACACAACCTAGTTTTCATGGAGGGAGTTTAGGCAAGATATGAAAAGCTAGATAATGGTGAAAGCTGAGAGAGAACAGAATGAATGCCCGAGGAGTGTGGCTGTGGGGCAAGGTTTGGAGGAGATGCACTGTGCCTGCTCTGTGACCCATCAGAGTTGACATAGAGGTGAAGGTGGCAGGTGAGTTTGGAGGCCTCTTTAGGGCATTACAAATGCCTCATTTCTCCCAGCAAATCATCTGAATTGCTCCCCATCCTCCGCTAGACATGTCAGGATGGGGCTTTGTGATGTCAAAGCTCACCCAGGGCCACCATTGGCTGGGGAAGAGACTTGCTGACCTCATAAAGCATGAGGGTGAGGCTCCAAGGCGACGGGTATATATAGGGGTGCCCAGGGGCACTGAGCAGACCACTTTGAATCCTCCAAATGACTGAGGTGACTGGGAAGCCAGAAGGCTCAAGAGTAGCTATGGAACACCCACCTCCTCTTACCCAGGAGAAGATGAAGACCTCCTATCAATTGTGGTTCAGTAAAAAAATATCAAGTTGAGCTGAATCCACCGAAACTCCTCTTGCACATCAACCCCACCCCAGAAGACACCCACCCCTGTCCTTGCCTGGCACATAAATCTTACCTGCCCACACCCCTTCTTGTGCAGCCATTTTTCCCACCTGTCTTGACACTCTACCCTAAACCAGTGCCATTCTCTGCTCCCTGTCTTGCTTCTCCAGGAAGCCAGGGTAACCGTGAGGGTGAATCCCATTCCTGCAAAGCTGCACAAGAAAATTTCTCTGAAAACTCCCAACGCAAAAAAGCTTAACAAAATCAGAAGCTCAAATCTCTGTATGCAGAGTTCCAAGGCAAATGAACAGCTGAATTAGAACGAACCAGAAGAGGTCACAGAGACCATGGAAACCACTGCCATTCCAGTTAATCACAAGGAACCAGAAGAGGTCCCAGAGACCATGGACAACCCTGGATTCCAGGTAATCAGAAGGAGCGAGAGGAGGTTCCAGAGACCATGGAGACCCCTGACAATCCAGCTAATCAGAACGAATCAGATGAGGTCTCCGAGACCATGGAGACCCCTGCATTTCCAGCTAATCAGAATGAACTATAGGAGGATCCAGAGACCATGGAGACCCCTGCAATTCTAGCTAATCAGAATGAACCAGAGGAGGTTCCTGAGACCATGGAGTCCCCTGCCATTCCAGCTGGACCAGTGGACAGCCAGTGACTTCGGGGCATGGCTCGCCACCTCAGAAATGCTTGGGGGTTGGCCGCTGAGTACTGGCCAAAAGTACAGATGCTGAATATTATAGCAACTGCATACATTAGTAACGAAAATAAAATAAAATCAAGCTGATGTGAAACTAAGTTTGTCTCTGAGTTCTCTGATAGTAGGGGGCAGAGAGGGCAGGGAAGGGATAAGTGTGTGAGGAGGGAGGGAGATGTCTTCTGTGGAGTTGGAATGGGACCAGAAGGTCCAGGTTGCCAGTAAGTAGGGGGAAGAACTGGTTCCAGACTGAGTTTCAAAGACACACTTCCATGGGAGAAGAGGAAGAGGACTTGGAGTTTCTCTGTGTGAGTGCAGAGATGGACACTTAGCTGGGGAGCTGTGTCGTGTGTGTGGGCCAGTGCCATTTGTTCAAAAGGCATACAGAGGAGCTGTCCCATCAAAAGAATGGAATAGTGACTTTAGGGGTAACATGGAAGGTAGAATATTGAATAAAATAACTCAGACAGAGTTTGACAAATACTGTATGATATCACTTAGAGAATCTAAACATCCCGCAAAGTAGAGAATATGATAAAAATGGAGGCAAACAGTTATAGAGAAGCATCTTCTGGTTACCAATGGGGGGGGGGGGAGAGGGAGGGGCAATGCAGAGGTGGGGGAGTGGGAGGCACGCAATGATAGTTAGGTGGAAGATGAGCTCAGGGATGCATTGTACAACATGGGGAATAGAGCCAGGACTGTGTCATAACTATTAATGGAAAGCAAGCTTTAACAGTTGTATAAACAGAAAGAAAAGGAAAGAAAGAGGGGGGAGGAAGGAGGGAAGAAAGGAAGGAAAAGAATGGTGTTTTTGGAGGTCAAAAAGTCAATACTGACTAGGCCCTTTTTATCAAAGGATTCTATTTTATTTTATTTTATTTAGTTTAATTGGTGAGTATTTCCCTTAGAATATTGTGGTGGTTTCTGCCATACATTGACGTGAATCAGCTCTGGGAGTACATGTATTACCCATCATGATTTCCCCTCACATCTTCCTCCCCATCCCATCCCTCTCGATCAGTCCAGTAAACCAGTCCTTGGCACCCTGTCTTATGCATCCAACATGGACTGGCTATTCCTTTCACATATGATAATATACATGCTTCAATGCGATTCTCTCAGATCATCCCACCCTCGCCGTCTCCCACAGAGTCCAAAAGACTGTTCTGTAAATCTGTGTCTCTTTTGCTTTCTCCCACAACGGGTTGTCATCTCCATCTTCCTAAATTCATTATACATGCCTTAGTATAGACTATTGGTGTTTTTCTTTCTGACTTACTTCACTCTGTATAATAGGATCCAGTTTCATCCACCTCATTAAAATGGATTCACATGTGCTATTTTTAATGGCTGAGCAATATTCCATTGTGTTTATGTACCACAGCTTTCTTACCCATTTGTCTGCTGATGGATACCTAGGTTGCTTCCATGCCTTGGTTATTGTAAACAGTGCTGTGATGAACATTGGGGCACACGTGTCTTTTTCACTTCTGGGTGAATCAGGATTTTAATGAGGAGACAACATGATGACTATTAGCCGGTAAGTGGTAAACCCTGCACATTAGCTTGGTTGAAGGAGTGGGACCAAAGTTGGAGATGGTTGTTTCAAACCATCTGAGAGTGCTCAGATGGACATGTGTGGTGCTGTCCTGCTGGGGTACATCTCTGGTTGCTCCGTTCTCACCAGCAACTGAGGATTTTCTTTCCTTCCTTTCATTTCCCTTGTTTCCCTTTCTCCCTCTTTCCTACCTACCTGCCTTTCTTTCACAAACATTCAATGTGTTGTGCTGTGCTGTTCTTCATTCCTCAGCAGGGTCCAACTCTTTTTGACCCAATGGACTGTAGCCCGCCATGCTCCTCTGACCCTGGGGATAATCCAGGCAAGCATACTAGAGCAGGCTGCCATTCGCCACTCCAGAGGATCTTCACAATCCAAGGACTGAGTTCCATCCTCCCATGTTGCAAGTAGGTTTTAATTCTTATACGGTCTGAGCCATTAGGAAACCCTTAAAATTGGCTTCATCTGACACTATGTTTTTCATATCTGTAAGATCAAATAGGGTCTATTTTAGGATTTTCATGTCTCTCCTTACTTTTCGAACACACAAAACGCAATTATTCCAACTATCTGAAAGTCTCTGTCTGCAATTACTAAAATCTATGCCACTTCTGCCTGAGTTTCAGTTCTCAAGGGAATTTTAGTAAAATTTTCCTTACCTTCGAGAAATTTAATATGTTCTTAAAGTGGTTCAGGGCTAGTTCCATACTCTTCTTATGAAATGGCTCCTCATGTATTTAAACATGTCTTCATAAATTTAAAGGCCAGTGATACATCTTTCTTATAAAGTGTTGGCTCGTGCCTCTTGCCAATTTTTCTATCAGGTTTTAAGATTTCTCAAAATTCTAAGAGTCATCTTTTGGGTTTGTTTATGGCGTGCTTTTTCTACCTCTTAAAATGTTCAGCAGAGTGATGGACCCTGGGAGAGTAAGCAACAAGTAGACAACAGGATGTGAACATTTCACAGGAAACCCAGTAAGACCCACTAAGCCAACAAACTGTCCACAGGGATGCACAACAGCCTGGTTGATCCTAAGAGTCATTTGGACAAACGAGGAATGAGGTAGAGCACACAATCCATTCCCCTCTCCTCCAGAGCCAACCAGCTCAATGAGAGACCATGGGAACTAGATGCACAGGACAGGATGACTCAGTGTTTCATCCAAGAAGCTAGAAGCTTGTGGCAGCTGCTCATGAAAATGAATTCCACCTTGGTTTTGGCTGTGAGGTAAGCTCCAAGGGAGCTTCCAGCAAGAAAACAAAATGAGAAAAGAGATTTGTGAGGGTACGTGTTGAGAAGACCTTTGCACACAAGGCTCACACACTTCTGGGCAAGCTCGACCCCTTGCTGGGAATACTAATCAGCCGCTGGTAGGCATTTGCTTCATGGGATCCACCAGCATAACCTGAATCATGCATTTCTCTGCCCCTTCCCCATTGCCCTCTTGAAACCCAAGCCTGGGTAGTACTCCTAGTGAGGTGACCCTGAGTCCTAGACTTGAAACGAGACAGCTCCATGTGGAGCAAGGACAAGTGTATTCACTGCATTCTCACAGCCTGAAGACAAGAGTTCCCGACTGGAGACCAGAAAATGGAGGTGAACTCCGGGAACATTGAGACAAACAGGCGGGATGGAAAGGTTTCTGTCAGATGGCCCAGAATTCAATGGGCTTCAAGGTGCATTAATAACACATTGCAGGACAAATGAGCAATGATTCTCGTTTCCACAGACACTTAAACACAACCTAGATGTCATGGAGGGAGTTTAGGCAAGATATGAAAAGCTAGATAATGGTGAAAGCTGAGAGAGAACAGAATGAATGCCCGAGGAGTGTGGCTGTGGGGCAAGGTTTGGAGGAGTTGCACTCTGCCTGCTTTGTGACCCATCAGAATTGACATACAGGTGAGGGTGGCAGGTGAGTTTGGAGGCCTATTTAGGGCATTATAAATGTCTCATTTCTCCCAGCAAATCATCTGAATTGCTCCCCATCCTCCTCTAGACATGTCAGGATGGGGCTTTGTGATGTCAAAGCCCACCCAGAACCACCATTAGCTGGGGAAAAGACTTGCTGACCTCATAAAGCATGAGGGTAAGGCTCCATGGGGACGGGTATATATAGGGGTGTTCAGGGGCCGTGAGCAGACCACTGTGAGTCCTCCAAATGCCTGAGGTTACTCGGAAGCCTCAAGGTCCCAGAGTAGTTATGGAACATCCACCTCTTGTTATCCAGAGAAGGTGAAGACCTCCTATAAATTGAGGTCCAGAAAAAAATGTCAAGGTGAACTGAACCCAGCCAAACTCCTCTTGCCCATCAACCCCACTGCAGAAGACACCCTCCCCTATCCTTGCCTGTTACATAAGCCTTCTCTGCCCACACCCCTTCTCCTGAAGCCATCGTTCCCACCTGGTTTCACAGTCTTCCCTTAATCACTGCAATTCTTGCTGCCTGTCTTGTTTTCTACAGGTGGCAGGTAACTGTGAGGGTGAATCATTCCATTTAGGCAACGCTGCCCACGAAAGCTTCTGTGAAAACTCCCACCACAAAAAAGCTTAAGAAAATCAGATGCTCAAAGCTCTGTAGCCAGAGTTCCAAGGCAAATGAACAGCTGAATCGGAGGGAACAAGAGGAGGTCCCAGAGACCATGGAGACCCCTGGATTCGAGGTAATCAGAAAGAACCAGAGGAGGTCCCAGAGACCTTGGAGACCCCTGCATTTCCAGCTAATCAAAATGAACCAGAGGAGGTCCCAGACACCATGCAGACCCCTGCCCTTCCAGATAATCAGAAAGAACCAGAGGATGTCCCAGAGTCCATGGAAACCCCTGACATTCCAGCTAATCAGAAAGAATCAGAGGAGGTCCCAGAGACCATGGAGACCCCTGCCATTCCAGCTGGATCAGTGGGCAGCCAGTGACTTCAGGGCATGGCTAGAGACCTCAGAAATGTGCGGGGGTCTCGCCGCTGAGTACTGGTCAACAGTGCAGATGCTGAATATTATTGCAACTGCATACATTAATCATGAAAATAAAATAAAATCAAGCTCATGTGAAATTATGTTTGTCTCTGTGTTCTCTCTTATGGGGACCAGAGAGAGCAAGGAAGGGATAAGTGTGTGAGGAGGGAGGGAGATGGCTTCTGCAGAGTTGGAGATGGGACCAGAAGGTCCAGGTTGCCAGAAAGTAGGGGGAAGAACTGATTCGAGACTGAGCTACAAAGATACACTTCCGACGGGAAAGAGGAAGAGGATTTGGTGTTTCTCTGTGTGAGTGCAGAGATGGACACTTAGCTGGGGAGCTGCGTCGTGTGCTGGGGGGCAGTGCCATTTGTTCAGGAGGCATACAGAGGAGCTGCCCCATCAAAAGAATGGAATATTGACATTTGCCGCAACATGGAAGGTAGAATATTGAGTAAAATAACTCAGACAGAGATAGACAAATACTGTATGATATCACTTAGAGAATATAAACATACCACAACGTAGAGAATATGATAATAATTGAGGTACACAAATATAGAGAAGCAACTACTGGTTACCAGCGGGGAGGGGAAGAGGGTGGGGCAATACAGAGGTGGGGGAGTGGGAGGCACACAGTGATAGTTAGGTGGAAGATGAGCTCAGGGATGCATTGTATAACATGGGGAAGATAGCAAGGACTTTGTCATAACTATAAACGGAAAGCAAGCTTTAACAATTGTATAATCAGAAAGAAAAGGAAAGAAAGAGGGGGTAGGAAGGAGCAAAGAAAGGAAGGAAAATAACGGCAGTTTGGGAGGTCAAAAAGTCAATACTTATTAAGCACTGTCTATCACAGGGTTCTATTTCATTTTAATTTATTTATTTCAATTGGTGGGTATTTACCTTACAATATTGTTGTGGTTTTTGCCATACATTGTCATGAATCAGCCATGGGAGTACATGTATTCCCCAACCTGATTCCCCCTCACATCTTCCTCCCAATCCAAACACTCTGGGTCAGCCCAGTGAACCTGTCCTGGGTACCCTGTCTTATGCATCGAACATGGACTGGCTATCCTTTTCCCATATGATAATATACAGGTTTCAATGTTATTCTCTCAGATCATCTCACCCTCGCCATCTCCCACAGAGGCCAAAAGACAGTTCTGTAAATCTGTGTCTCTTTTGCTGTCTCCCGTATTGGGTTATAATCTCCATCTTCCTAAATTCAATATATATGCCTTAGTATAGTGTATTGGTGTTTTTCTTTCTGACTTACTTCACTCTGTATAGCAGGCTCCATTTTCATCCACCTCATTAGAGTGGATTCACATGTACTCTTCTTAATGGCTGAGCAACATTCCACTGTATCTATGTACCACTGCTTTCTTACCCATTTGTCTGCTGATGAACATCTAGGTTGCTTCCATGCTCTGGTTATTGTATAAAGTTCTGTGATGAACATTGTGGCACATGTGTCTTTTTCACTTCTGGGTGAATCAGGATTTGAATGAAGAGAAAGCATAATGACAATTAGCCTGTTAGTGGTAAACCCTGCACATGAGTTTGATTGAAGGAGTGGGACCATAGTTGGAGATGGTTGTTTCAAGCCAGCTGAGAGTGCTCAGATGGACATATGTGGTGCTGTCCTGCTGGGGGACATCTCTGGTTTCTCTGTTCTCACTAGCAAAGGAGGATTTTCTTTCCTTCCTTTCATTTCCCTTGTTTCCCTTTCTCCCTCTTTCCTCCTTACCTAAATTTCTTTCACAAACATTCAATGTGCTTTGCTATGCTGTGCTTCGCATTTCAGGCCTGTCCAATTCTTTGTGACCCCATGGACTGTAGCCCACCAGGCTCCTCGTCCATGAGGATTCTCCAGACAAGCATACTGGAGCAGGCTGCCATTCCCCCCTCCAGGGGATCTTCCCAACCCAGGGATTGAATCTTGGTCTCCCTTGTTGCAGGTGGTTTTTTTTTTTTTTTTTTTTTTTTTTTTCCACTATCTAAGACATCAGGAAACCCTTAAAATGGGCTCAATCTGACACTATGTTTTTTATATCCGTAAGATCAAATGGGGTCTCTTTTATGATTTCCATGACTCTCCTTATGTGTGGAACACAAAAAACGTATTTATTCCAAGTATCCTAATGTCTCTGTCTGCAATTACTAAAATCTATGCCACTATTGCCTACGTTTCAGTTCTCAAGGGAATGTTAGTATGATTATTCTTATCTTTGTTAGATTTAATATGTTCTTAACATGGCTTGGGCTAGTTCCATAATCTTCTTGTGAATTCGTTGCTCATGTCTTTAAACATGTCTTCATAAATTTAAAGGCCAGTGATATATCTTTCTTTTAAAGTGTTGGCTCGTGCCTCTTGCTCATTCTTCTATAATTTTTTAAGATCTTCTAAAAAGTCTAAGAGTCATCTTTTGGGTTTGTTTCCGTCATGTTTTTTTCAACCTCTTAAAATATTCAGCAGTGTGATGGACCATGGGTGAGTAAGCAACAAATGGACAACAGGAACTGAACACTTCACAGGAAACCCAGTAAGACACACTAAGCCAACAAACTGTCTCCAGCGGTGCACCACAGGCTGGTTGACCCTATGAGTCAATTGGAAAAATGAGGACTGAGGTGGAGCACACAATCCATTCCCCTTTCCTCCAGAGCCAACCAGCTCAATGAGAGACCATGGAAACTAGATGCACAGGACAGGATGACTCAGTGTTTCGTCCAAGAGCTGGAAGCTTGTGGCAGCTGCTCATGGAAATGAATTCCACCTTGGGTTTGGCTGTGAGGTAAGCTTCAAGTGTAGCTTCCAAAAAGAAAGCAAGATGAGAAAAGAGATTTGTGAGGGCACTTGTTGAGAAGACCTTTGCACACAAGTCTCACACAGCTCTGGGCAAGCTCCACCCCTTGCTGGGAATATGAATCAGCCGCAGGTGGGCATTTCCTACATGGGATCCCCAGCACAACCTATAACATGCATTTCACTGCCCCATCCCCATCACCCTTTTCAAACCCAAGCCTGGGTAGTACTCCGAGTGAGGTGACCCTGAGTCCTAGACTTGAAATGAGACAGCTCCGTGTGTAGCAAGGGCAAGGGTATTCACTGAATTCTCACATCCTGAAGACAAGGGTTTCTGACTGGAGACCAGAAAATGCAGGAGAGGCCCCGGGAACACTGAGACACAGAGGCGGGATGGAAAGGTTTCTGTAGGCTGACCCAGAATTCAATGGGCTTCAAGGTGCATTAAGACAACATTGCAGGACGAAAGAGCAATGATTCTCGCTTCCACACACAGTTAAACACAACCTAGATGTCATGGAGGGAGTTTAGCCAAGATATGCAAAGCTGGATAATGTTGAAAGCTGAGAGACAACAGAGTGAATGCCCGAGGAGTGTGGCTGTGGGGCAAGGAATTGGAGGAGATGCACTCTGCCTGCTGTGTGACCCATCAGAGTTGACATAGAGATGACGGTGGAAGGTGAGTTTGGAGGCCTCTTGAGGGCATTACAAATGCCTCATTTCTCCAAGCAAATCATCTGAGTTGCTCCCTATCCTCCGCTAGACATGTCAGGATGGGGCTTAGTGATGTCAAAGCTCACCCAGTGCCAGCATTGGCTGAGGAAGAGACTTGCTGACCTCATAAATCGTGAGGGTGAAGCTCCATGTGGACAGGTATATATAGGGGTGTTCAGGGGCTCTGAGCATACCACTGTGTGTCCTCCACATGACTGAGGTGACTGGAAAGCTACAAGGTTCCAGAGTAGTTATGAAACACCCACCTCCTGTTACCCAAGAGAAGATGAAGCCCTCCTATCAACTGAGGTCCAGAAAAAAATGTGAAGGTGAACTGAGCACTGCCAAACTAATCTTGTCCATCGACCCCAGCCCAGAAGACACCCGCCCTTGTCCTTGCGTGGCACATAACCCTTCTGTCCCCACACCCCTTCTCCTGAAGCCATCGTTCCCACCTGTCTTCACACTCTTCCCTAAACCAGTGCCATTTTGCTCCCTGTCCTGTTTTCTCTGGGTGGCCAGGGTAACCGTGAGGGTGAATAATCCCATTCCTTCAAAGTTGCCCAAGACAACTTCTCTGAAAACTCCCACCACACAAAAGCTTAAGAAAATCAGATGCTCAAAGCTCTGTAGCTAGAGTTCCAAGGCGAATGAACAGCTGAATCTGAGGAATCAAAGTAGGTGCCAGAGACCATGGAGATCGCTTCCATTCCATGTAATCAGAATGAACCAAAGGAGGTCCCAGACACCATGGAATCCCCAGCCATTCCAGCTAATCAGAATGCATCAGAGGAAGTCTCAGAGACTATGGAGACCCCTGCATTGCCAGCTAATCAGAATGAACCAGAGGAGGTCCGAGAGACAATGGAAACCCCTGCCATTCCAGCTAATCTGAACGAACCAGAGGAGGTCCCAGACACCATGGACACCCCTGTCATTCCAGGTATTCAGAAGGAACCAGAGGAAGTCCAGTCACCATGGAGACCCCTGCCATTCCAGGTAATCGGAATGAATCAGAGGAGGTCCCAGAGACCATGGAGACCCCTGCCATTCCAGCTAATCTGAAGGAACCTGGGGAGATCCCAGACACCATGGAGACTCCTATCATTCCAGTTAATCAGAATGAATGAGGAGGTCCCAGAGACCATGGAGAACACTGCATTTCCAGCTAATGTGAATGAACCAGAGGAGGTCCCAGAGACCATGGAAATCCCTGCCATTCCAGCTAATCAGAACGAACCAGAGGAATTCCCAGACACCATGGAGACCCCTGCCATTCCAGTTAATCAGAACGAACCAGAGGACGTCCAGAGACCATGGAGATCCCTGCGTTTCCAGCTAATGTGAATTAACCATAGTTGGTCCCAGAGTCCATGGAGATCCCTGCCATTCTAGCTGGACCAGTGGACAGCAAGTGATTTTGAGGCAAGGCTAGAGACGTCAGAAATGCTCTGGGGTCTAGCTGCTGAGTACTGGCCAACAGTACAGATGCTGAATATTATAGCAACTGCATACATTAATAACGAAAATAAAATAAAATAAACCTGATGTTAGATTAAGTTTGTCTCTGAGTTCTCTGATATTGGGGTCAGAGAGGGCAGGGAAGGGATAAGTGTGTGAGGACAGAGGGAGATAGCTTCTGTGGAGTTGCAGATGGGACCAGAAGGTCCAGATTGCCAGAAAGTAGGGGGAAGAACTGGTTCTAGACTGAGCTTCAAAGACACACTTCCCATGGGAGAAGAGGAAGAGGACTTGGAGTTTCTCTGTGTGAGTGCAGAGATGGACACTTAGCTTGGGAGCTGTGTCGTGTGTGGTGAGGCAGTGCCATTTGTTCAAAAGGCATACAAAGGAGCTGCCCCATCAAAATAATGGAATAGTGACATTTGCAGCAACATGGCAGGTGGAATATTGAGTAAAAAGACTCAGACAGAGATAGACAAATACTGTATGATATCACTTATAGAATCTAAACATACCGCAAAGTAGAGAATATGATAAAAATGGAGGCACACAGATATAGAGAAGCATCTACTGGTTAGAGGCGGGGAGGGGAAGAGGGAGGGGAAATACAGAAGTGGGGGTGTAGGAGCCACACAGTGTTACTTAGGTGGAAGTTGTGCTCAGGGATGCATTGTAGAACATGGGGAATAAAGCCAGGACTTTGTCATAAGTATACATGGAAAGCAAGCTTTAACAGTTGTATAATCAGAAAGAAAAGGAAAGAAACAGGGGGGAGGAAGGAGGGAAGAAAGGAAAGAATGGCGTTTTTGGAGGTCGAAAAGCCAATACTGATTAGGCCCTTTTTGGCAAAGGAATGTATTTTATTTTATTTTATTTTATTTTATTTTATTTATTTTAATTGGTGGGTAATTACTGTGAGACGAGCAGAAGTAACACAGCTTAGATTAGGTGTAGGCCTTCCTACTTGGTTAGATTATCAGGTAGCTTCCGCTTAACACTGACCACTGTTTGCCAATTAAGACCAATTAGCTTTCACTTAACACTGACTGATGTTTGCCAATTAGGAAATTAGGAACTGGACGGAAACACCCAGGAAAGTCCCGTGCATGCGAAAGTATTGACCAATGAAATTGCTTTGCAAATGTGTAACCAATCCGTTTCTCACCCTATAAATTTGTGTAACAGCTTGGGCTCGGGGCTCTCTGACTCGCGCCACTGCTTTGGTTACAGGCGGAGAGTCCTTGCTCGAGTCAGTAATAAACTTCCCTTCCTGCGAGTTGCATTGTCTTGGAGGCCTTCTCTCTTCCCGCTCGGGGATTCAGACATCGGGCATAACATTTGGGGGCTCGTCCAGGATCCCTTTATCGGGGGAAGAGAACATTTCCAGGACAGAGGGGAAGGATAGGTAATAGCACCGGCGCTCAGGAAAACTCAGGGGGCCCAAAAACCCAGTGCTGTGTTGTCAGCTGTCCATGTGTTTGTCTTTGGCTCTCTGTGTTTGTGTGTGTGCTGGCATTGTCTCAGGCAGGACAGGAAGTGCAGAGTAATTCTGGGGCCCTTCTGTAAAGCAGGAAGGTATCTGGCACAGGAAGACCAGAGTAATTCCGGGGCCCTGCTGTAAAGCAGGAAGGTATCTGGCACAGGAGAAAGCTTTCTCCAGCCAGCTAAAGGCCGAGGCCAGCGAGCGTGCTGGAAGGCAGCCGGCTCTGTGGGAAGGAAAGTTCCTCTCCTGATCCCGAGTCTGGTCAGGGGGCCCAAAAACCCAATGCTGTGTTGTCGGCCGACATTTGTCAGTCCGTGTTTGTCTTTGACTCTCGGTGTTTGTCCGTGTTTGTGTGTGTGCTGGCTTTGTCTCTGGTTCAATTCCCACTCTTTTCAGGAGTTTCAGTGAACAGGTGAGCAGTTGTGTGGGCAATTGATGAGTCCCGGCCAGGGCTGTAGTTATTGATGAGTTATCCAGGGCTCTGGCGGACCCTGAAGGCCTTACAATAAGTGAGCCTCAATAACTAGAGCCCAACCAGGTGAAACTCTCCCTTCACTACGATTGTCAGCAGCTGTTGCAGGGGCGAATTCTGGCAGAAGCATGGAAACGGATCCCAGGGGCCAACGGGAGGCCAACAGCCCAGCCTCATCTCATGGACGAGGGGTTTCCTCTGTTGCGGCCTAACTGGGATTTTGAGCGAGCGGAAGGTAAGGAGCGTCTCCGAGTGTACCGCCAGACTTTCATGGCTGGCCTGTGGGCCCCAGCAAGAAAGCCGACAAATTTGGCAAAGGTAAATTTAGTAAGGCAAGAGCCCACTGAGAGCCCGGAAGACTTCCTAGAGAGGCTAATGGAAGCTTTCAGGCAATAGATACCTATGGATCCCCAGGCTGAGGAGTCACACGCTGCAGTTCTGTTAGCGTTTGTAAATCAGGCAGCCCCAGATATTAGGAAGAAATTACAAAAGATAGAGAGATTGGGAGAACAGACGATACAGGATTTATTGAAAGCAGCTGAAAAGGTATTTAATAATAGGGAGACCCCAGAAGAAAGGGAAGAACGAATTTGACGGGAGGAAAGGGAATTAGCTGAGAAGATCAGGAAGGAAGATAGAGAATATAGAACGAGGGAAAACCAGAAGAACCAGAGGGAGCTAGCCCAGATTATGGGAGAAAAACAGAAATAAAAAAAGCAGGCCCTAAAGAAAGATCAGTGCTCCTACTGCAAAGAACAGGGGCACTGGAAAAACGAGTGCCCTAAGATGGACCTGAGGAGAGGTATGACCCAGAGAGAGAATCTCCCCTGGAACTCGAGTTCTATATGCGGGGGAAGAGAGTGACTAGGGGAGTCAAGACTCGACACCCCTCCCCGAGTCCTGGGTATATGTTGGATAATCACAGTCATGAGGAACTGGAAAATTCTGCTGCCTATTAGCCTGGCAAATGTAGACTTTGTACCTCTCTATGGTGGAGATCAGACCCAGAAAGTTCTTGCTCTTTTGCACCTGAGCTGTGGTGTTTTACCTTGCTGATCAGTGGTGGGCTATTGATGATATTGTGAAAACATCTGTCCCTTCTATAGAGGGGCTTAAGCAGGTGAGAACTCTTGGGGAGAGAGTGGTTAAAGCAGGAAATGGGGAGAAATGAGATCCCATTCCTGTGTCATAGCAGTACTGATTATGCTAAGATTCTGTGGAAGAAAAGAGAAGCCATTGGGTTTTATTCAGTTAAGCCTACAGAGCTGGGAGAATGACAGTCATGGATGGACTTGGACAGCCAATACATGTCTTATCCCTAGCCTTAAGGGATGAATAAATACCCGTTGGCCTGGGTTGAAACGGCAGGGATGGGACTGGCCAAACAGACATCCAGTCATCATCAAGCTAAAGGCCTAGGCAACTCCTGTGAGGGTGAGATAGTACCCCATGAGCCAGGAAGCTCGGTGGAGGATCACTCCCCACATTCGACGTCTCATGAATGCCGGAATTCTCAAGCAGTGTCAATACCCTTGGAACACCCCCTTACTGCTGGTAAAGAAGCCAGGGGGGACAGATTACCTGTGAGAAGTCAACAAACAGTGAGTGACATCTAACCTGTATACCCTCCTGAGCAGTTTGCTGCGTGAGTACACTTGGTACACTGTGTTGGACTTGAAAGATGATTTTTTTCAGCCTACCCCTGGCGTCCCAGAGCCAGGAGATATTTGCCTTTGAGTGAACTGAGGGGGAAGGCCAACCGGTAATCCCAAAGAGGTTCAAGAGGCTCTGAGTGAGGACCTCTATGAATATCTGGCTTGCCACCCAGAGGTCCTTCTGCTAATACCCCGGCAAGAGGTCACCTGTTTGGAGTATAAGATCAGGCAGGGGCAAAGGTGGCTAACCCAGGCCATGAAGGCCCAAGACCCCCCGCCAGGTGAGAGAGTTTCTGGGGACTGTTGCATATTGCAGACTGTGGACCATGGGGTTTGCTGAGAAGGCCCCGCCCTTGTATGAGGGAAGTAAAGAAACCCCAAGCTGGACTTGGACTGAGACAATGAAACAGGTTTTCCAGACACTCAGACGGGCCCTACTAGAAGCCCCAGCCCTTGCCCTACCTAACCCAAAATAAGCCATTCCAGCTGTTTGTAGCTCCATGATGGTTCACCAATGGGAGCAGCTATGTAAAAGATGGGCAAAGGAAAGTGGGAGCCACCGTGGTAGAAGAGTACAGTTGTGAATATGGCTCCATGAAGTTTTATGCACTGTGTGGCTTTGGTGGGGCCTTAAGTTGTGGTCTGACACACACTGCTGTTGTTCCTCTGGATTTAGTGAAATGCCGTATGCAGGTGGACCTACAGAAGTACAAGGGCATTCTTAATGGATTTTCAGTTACACTCAAAGAGAATGGTTTCCGTGGTTTGGCCAAAGGATGGGCCCCGACCCTCATTGGCTACTCCCTGCAGGGGCTCTGCAAGTTTGGCTTTTATGAAGTACATGCTTGGAGAGGAGAATGCTTATCTGTGGCGCACATCACTGTATTTGGCTGCCTCTGCCAATGCTGAATTCTTTGCTAACATTCTCTGGCTCCTATGGAAGCTGCTAAGGTTCGAATTCAAACCCAACCAGGTTATGCTAACACTCTGAGGGATGCAGCTCCCAAAATGTATAAGGAAGAAGGCTTAAAGGCGTTCTACAAGGGGGTTGCTCCTCTTTGGATGAGACAGATACCATACACCATGACGAAGTTTGCCTTCTTTGAAGGTACTGTTGCTGATTCCGTGGTGTCTGTGTTGCATAAAGAGGAGGGTAGCAATGCCTCTCAGGTCCTCAAGAGACTTGGATTTAGAGGTGTATGGAAGGGACTCTTTATCTGCATCATCATGATCGGCACTCTGACTGCACTCTGTGAAGGTCTACTTCAGGCTCCCTCACCCTCCTCCCCCTGAGATGCCAGAGTCTCTGAAGAAGAAGCTTGGGTACACTCAGTAGATAAATGAAAGCAATTATGGACTGAATCTGCATGTTGATCAGTGTTTGAGGAAAATAAAACTGGACGAGAGATAATCCAGACTTGCAAAGTGTGCCAACTGATGAGGACAGGGAAAAAGCAGCACACGGGAACAAGGTACCGAGAGGAAAAGCCAGGGCAACACTGGGAGATAGATTTCACTGAGGTAAGGCCAGGCAAGTTCGGGTATCGCTATATGTTGATTCTGGCAGATACCTTCTCAGGGTGGGTGGAAGCCTTCCCCGCTAAAGGAGAGACAGCAATAGTGGTTGCTAAAAAGATCTTAGAGGAGATAATGCTTAGGTACGGGCTGCCGGTGACTATGGGCTCTGATAACGAACCTGCCTTTGTGAGCCAGATTGTACAAGGGTTGGCCCAAGCTCTGGGGACAAAATGGAAGTTACATTGTGAATATAATCCCCAGAGCTCAGGACAGGTTGAGAGAATGAATCAGTCCCTAAAAGAAACTTTGACAAAGTTGGCAATAGAGACTGGCGGGGACTGGGTGAGCCTCCTTCCCTTCGCACTCTTTCAGGCACGTATCACCCCTTATAAGCTGCCCTTAAAACCTAGACGGAAAGGCCCTTGTGTTTTTCTCCGTACCACTCCTACGGGGTTGGGCCCTGGGTTCACTGCAATCACATGCAGCAAGCCACATCGGAAGAACAGGAAATGAAAGAGGAGTCCTCACCTGTACTGAAACTCGCCCGCCAGGAGGTCTCCTAATTCTCCTGCTGATCAGTGACGGGAAGACTCATGAGCTGCTCAACGAGACCTCATGAATCCACCCTCCTGGGTCCACTTATAGTGTCAGCGGCCCAAGATGGAAAAAAGGAAGATTCCTTTACTTGAGCAACAGACAGGGGGGAATGTGAGGTGAGCAGAAGTAACACAGCTTAGATTAGGAGTAGGCCGTCCTACCTGATAAGATTATCAGGTAGCTTTCACTTAATACTGGCCACTGTTTGCCAATTAGGACGAATTAGCTTTCACTTAACACTGACCGATGTTTGTCAATTAGGAAATTAGGAATGGGGTGGAAACCCCCAGGAAAGACCCGTGCGCGCGAAAGTAGTGACCCATGAAGTTGCTTTGCAAATGTGTAACCAATCCGCTTCTCACTCTATAAATTTCTGTAACCACTTGGGCTCGGGGCTCTCTGACTCACACCACTGTGTTGGTTGCGGGCGGAGAGTCCTGGCTCGAGTCAGCAATAAACATCCCTTCCTGCGAGTTGCATTGTCTTGAAGGCATTCTCTCTTACCACTCAGGGATTCGGACATCGGACATAATAATTACTTTACAATATTGTGGTGGATTTGGCCATACATTGTCATGAATCAGCCATGGGTGTACATGTGTTCCCCATCCTGATTTCCCCTACCACATCCCTCCCCAAAACATCTTTCTGGGTCAGCCAGGTGCACCAGCAGTGAGCACCCTGTCTTATGCATGGAACATGGACTGGCTATCCCTTTTACATATGATAATATACATATTTCAATGTTATTTTCTCAGATCATCCCACCCTCGCCGTCTCCCACAGAGTCCAAAAGACTATTCTATAAATCTGTGTCTCTTTTGCTGTCTCCCATATAGGGTTATCATCTCGATCTTCCTAAATTCAATATATATGCCTTAGTACAGTGTATTGGTGTTTTTCTTCCTGACTTACTTCGCTCTGTATAACAGGCTCCAGTTTCATCCACCTGATTAGAATGGATTCAAATGGGATCTTTTTAATGGCTGAGCAATATTCCATTGTGTCTATGTACCACAGCTTTCTTACCCATTTGTCTGCTGATGGACATCTAGGTTGCTTCCATGCCCTGGTTATTGTAAACAGTGCTGTGATGAACATTGGGGCACACGTGTCTTTTCAAGTCTGGGTGAATCACAATATGAATAGGAGAAACCACGATGACTATTAGCCTGTCAGTGGTAAACCCTGCACAAGAGTTTGGTTGAAGGATTGGGACCAAAGTTGAAGATGGTTGTTTCAAACTGGCTGAGAGTGCTCAGATGGACATGTGGGGTGCTGTCCTGCAGGGGGACATCTCTGGTTGCTCTGTTCTCACCAGCAACGGAGGATTTTCTTTCCTTCCTTTCATTTCCCTTGTTTCACTTTCTCCCTCTTTCCTCCCTACCTGAATTTCTTTCACAAACATTCAATGTGCTGTGCTGTGATGTGCTTCGTTGCTCAGCAGTATTCAACTCTTTTTGACCCCAGGGACTGTAGCCCACCAGGCTCCTCTGTCCATGGGGATTCTCCAGGCAAGCATACTGGAGCAGGCTGCCATTCCCCCCTCCAGGGGATCTTCCCAACCTAGGGATTGAATCCTGGTCTCCCATGATGCAGGTGGGTATTTGTTTTTTTACTGTCTGAGCCATCAGGAAACCCTTAAAATAGGCTTCATCTGACATTATGTTTTTCATATCTTTAAAATCAAATGGGGTTTATTTTATGATTTAAATGTCTCTCCTTTTAGAACACACAAAACACAGTTATGCCAAGTATTTTAATGTCTCTGTCTGCAATTACTCAAATCTAAACCACTTCTGTCTGCGTTTCAAATCTCAAGGGAAGTTTAGAATGATTTTTCTTACCTTTGTGAGCTTTAACATGTTCTTAACGTGGTTCTGGGTTAGTTCCATAATCTTCTTGTGAATTGGCTGCTCATGTCTTTAAACATGTCTTCATAAACTTAAAGGCCAGTGATACATCTTTCTTTTAAAGTGTTGGCTCGTGCCTCTTGCCCATTTTTCTTTCAGGTGTTAAGATCTTCTAAAAACTCTAACAGTTATCTTTTGTGTTTGCTTATGGCATGCTTTTTCTACCTCTAAAAATGTTCAGCAGTGTGATGGACCCTGGGTGAGCAAGCAACAAGTGGACACCAGGTTTTCAACATTTCACAGGAAACCAAAGAAGAAACACAAAGACAAAAAACTGTCCCCAGGGGTGCTCCTCAGGCTGGTTGACCCTACGAGTCAATTGGAAAAACGAGGACTGAGGTGGAGCACACAATCCATTCCCCTCTCCTCCAGAGCGAACCAGCTCAATGAGAGACCATGGGAACTAGGTGCACAGGACAGGAAGACTAAGTGTTTCGTCCAAGAAGATGGAAGCTTGTGGCAGCTGCTCATGGAAATGAATTCCACCTTGATTTTGGCTGTGAGCTAAGCTCCAAGGGAGCTTCCAGCAAGAAAACAAAATGAGAAAAGAGATTTGTGAAGGCATGTGTTGAGGAGACCTTTGCACAAAAGGCTCACACAGCCCTGGGTCAGCTCCACCCATTGCTGGGAATACTAATCAGCCGCAGGTGGGCATTTCCTGCATGGGATACCCCAGCACAACCTGAAACATGCCTTTGTCTGCACCTTCCCATCACCCTGTTTACCCCAAGCCTGGGTAGTACTACTAGTGAGGTGACCCTAAGTCCTAGACTTGAAACGAGACAGCTCCGTGTGGAGCAAGGGCAAGTGTATTGAGTGCATTCTCACAGCCTGAAGAAAGGGTTTCTGATTGGAGACCAGAAAATGGAGGTGGGCTCCGGGAACACTGACAAAAGGAGGCGGGATGGAAAGGTTTCTGTGGCTGACCCAGAATTCAATGGGCTTCAAGGTGCATTAAGACCATATTGCAGGACGATTAAGCAATGATTCTCGCTTCCACAGACACTTAAACACAACCTAGTTGTCATGGAGGGAGTTTAGGCAAGATATGAAAAGCTAGATAATGGTGAAAGCTGAGAGAGTACAGAATGAATGCCCGAGGAGTGTGGCTGTGGGGAAAGGTTTGGAGGAGATGCACTGTGCCTGCTGTGTGACCCATCACAGTTGACATAGAGGTGAGGGTTGCAGGTGAGTTTAGAGGCTTCTTGAGGGCATTACTAATGCCTCATTACTCATGGGAAATCATCTGAATTACTCCCCATCCTCCGCTAGACATGTCACAATGGGGTTTGTGATGTCAAAGTTCACCCTGGGCCACCAATGGTTGGGAAAGAGACTTGCTACCTCCTAAAGCATGAGGGTGAGGCTCCATGGGGATGGGTATATATAGCGGTGCTCAGGGGCTCTGAGCAGACCACTGTGAGTCCTCCAAATGACTGAGGTGACTGGGAAGCCACAAATACTCCAGAGTATTTATAGAACACCCTACTCCTGTTATCCAGGAGATGATGAAGATCTCCTTTCCTTTAAGGTCAAGAAAAAAAATGTAAAGGTGAACTGAACCCAAGCAAGCTCCTCTTGCCTATCAACCCCACCCCAGAAGACACCCTCCCTTGTCCTTGCCTGACACATAACCCTTCTCGGCAGATACCCCTTTTCCTGAAGCCATCGTCCCCACCTGTCTATACACTCTTCCCCATACCAGTGCCATTCAACTCCCTGCATTGTTTTCACTAGGTGTCCAGGGTATCTGTGAGGGTGAATAATCCCATTCCCGCAAAGCTGCCCAAGAACACTTCTCTGAAAACTCCCACCACAAAAAAGCTTAAGAAAACCAGATGCTCAAAGCTCTGTAGCCACAGTTCCAAGGCCAATGAACAGCTGAATCAGAAGGAACCAGTGGAGGTCCCAGAGACCATGGAGACCCCTGCCATTCCAGCTAATCAGAAGGAACCTGAGGAGGTCCCAGAGACCATGGAGATCCCTGCCATTCCAGCTAATCAGAATGAACCAGAGGAGCTCCCAGAGACCATGGAGACCACTGCATTTTCAGTTAATCAGAATGAACCAGAGGCGGTCCCAGAGACCATGGAGACCCCTGTCATTCCAGCTACTCAGAACGAACCAGAGGAGGACCCAGAGGCCATGGAGACCCCTGCCATTCCAGCTGGACCAGTGGACAGCCAGTGAATTTGGCCCGTGGCTAGACACCTCAGAAATGTTTTGGGGATATGGCCGCTGAGTATTTGCCAAAAGTACAGATGCTGAATATTATAGCAACTACATACACTAATAACGAAAATAAAATAAAATCAAGCTGATGTGAAAATACGTATGTCTCTGAGTTCTCTGATAGTGGGGGCAGAGAGGGCGGGGAAGGGATTTGTGTGTGAGGAGGGAGGGAGATGGCTTCTGTGGAGTTGCAGATGGGACCAGGAGGTCCAGGTTGCCAGAAAGTAGGGGGAAAAACTGGTTCCAGACTGAGCTTCAAAGACACACTTTCCATGGCAGAAGAGGAAGAAGACATGGAGTTTCTCTGTGTGAGTGCAGAGATGGACACTTAGCTGGGGAGCTGTGTTGAGTTTGTGAGGGCAGTGCCATTTGTTCAGGAGGCATACAGAGGAGCTGCCCCATCAAAAGAATGGAATATTGCCATTTGCAGCAACATGGAAGGTAGAATATTGAGTAAAATAACTCAGACAGAGATAGACAAATACTGTATGATATCACTTATAGAATGTAAACATACTGCAAAGTAGAGAACATGATAAAAATTGAGGTGCACATATATAGAGAAGCATCTACTGGTTACCAGCCAGGATGTGAAGACGGCGGGGCAATACAGAGGTGGGGGAGTGGGAGACACGCAGTGATAGTTAGGTGGAAGTTGAGCTCAGGGATGCATTGTACAACATGGGGAATAGAGCCAGGACTTTGTCATAACTATAAATGGAAAGCAAGCTTTAACAGTTGTATAATCAGAAAGAAAAGGAAAGAGAGAGGGGGGAGGACGGAGGTAAGAAAGGAAGGAAAAAAATGGCGTTTTGGAGGTCAAAAATCAAATACAGTTTAGGAATTTTTTGGCAAAGGAATGTATTTTTATTTTATTTTATTTTAATTGTGGGGGAATTATTCACAATATTGTGGTGTATTTTGCCATAAATTGACCTGAATCAGACATGGGTGCACATCTGTTGCCCATCTTGAGCCCCCCTCCCATCTCCCTCTGCATCGCATCCCTCTGAGTCAGCCCAGTTCACCAGCCTCTCTTATGCATCGAACATGGACTGGCTAGCCATCTCACATATGATAATATACATGTTTCAATGCGCTTCTCTCAGATCATCCAACCCTCGCCGTCTCCCACAGAGTCCAAAAAACTGTTCTGTAAATCAGTGTCTCTTTTGCTGTCTCCCATATAGGGTTATCATCTCCATCTTCATAAATTCAATATATATGCCTTAGTATAGTGTACTGGTGTTTTTCTTTCTGACTTATTTCACTCTGTATAATAGGGTCCAGTTTCATCCACCTCATTAGAATGGATTCCCATGTGTTCTTTTTAATGGCTCAGCAATATTCCATTGTGTATATGTACCACAGCTTTCTTACCCATTTGTCTAATGATGGACATCTAGGTTGCTTCCATCCCTGGTTACTGTAAACAGTGCTGTGATGAACATTAGGGCACACATGTCTTTTTCACTTCTGGGTGAATCAGGATTTGAATGAGGAGAAAGCACGATGACTATTAGCCTGTTAGTGGTAAACCCTGCACATGGGTTTGGTTGAAGGAGTGGGACCAAAGTTGGAGATGGTTGTTTCAAACCAGCTGAGAGTGCTCAGATGGACATGTGTGGTGCTGTCCTGCTGGGGGACATCTCTCGTTACTCTGTTCTTACCAGCAACGGAGATTTTCTTTCCTTCCATTCATTTCCCGTGTTTCCCTTTCTCCCTCTTTCCTCCGTACCTGAATTTCTTTCACAAACATTCAATGTGCTGTGCTGTGCTGTGCTTCGTTGTTCAGCCTTGTCCAACTCTATGTGACCCCATGGACTGTAGCCCACCAGGCTCCTCTGTCCATGGGGATTCTCCAGGCAAGCATACTGGAGCAGGCTGCCATTCCCGTCTCCACGGGATCTTCCCAACCCAGGGATTGATTCCTGGTCTCCTATGTTGCAGGTTGTTTTTCTTTTCTTTTCTTTTTTTTTTTTTTTCCCACTATCTAAGCCATCAGGAAACCGTTAAAATTGGCTTCATCTGACACTATGTTTTCATATCTGTAAGATCAAAAGGGGACTATTTTATGATTTCTGTGACTCTCCTTATTTTTGGAACACACAAAATATATTTATTCCAAGTATCCTAATATCTCTGTCTGCAATTACTCAAATCTATTCCACTACTGCTTGCATTTCAGTTCTCAAGGGAATTTAGTATGATTTTTCTTACCTTCGTCAGATTTAGTATGTTTTTAATGTGGTTGGGTCTAGTTCCATACTCTTCTTGTGAACTGGCTGCTCATGTCTTTAAACATGTCTTCATAAATTTAAAGGCCAGTGATACATCTTTCTTTTAAAGCATTGGCTCAGGCCTCTTGCCCATTTTTCTGTCAGGTTTTAAAATCTTCTAAAAATTCTAAGAGTCATCTTTTGGGTTTCTTTACGGCGTGTTTTTTCTACCTCTTAAAATGTTCAGCACTGTGATGGACCGTGTGTGAGTAAGCAACAAATGGACAACAGGATGTGAACACTTCACAGGAAACCCAGGAAGACACACTAAGCCAACAAAATGTCCACAGGGGTGCACCACAGACTGGTTGACCCTACGAGTCAATTGGAAAAATGGGAACTGAAGTGGAGCACACAATCCATTCCTCTTTCCTCCTGAGACCAGCAGCTCAATGAGAGACCATGGGAACTAGATGTACAGGACAGGATGACTCAGTGTTTCGTCCAAGAAGCTGGAAGCTTGTGGCAGCTGCTCATAGAAATGAATTCCACATTGGTTTTGGCTGTGAGGTGAGCTCCAAGGGAGCTTCCAGCAAGAAAACAAGATGAGCAAAGAGATTTGTGAGCGCACGGGTTGAGAAGACCTTTGCACACAAGGCTCACACAGCTCTGGGCAAGCTCCACCCCTTGCTGGGGATACGAATCAGCCGCAGGTGGGCATTTCCTGCATGGGATCCCCCAGCACAACCTGAAACATGCATTTCTCTACCCCTTCCCCATCACCCTGTTTAAGCCCAAGCCTGGGTAATACTCCTAGTGAGGTGAACCTGAGTCCTAGATTTGAAATGAGACAGCTCCGTGTGGAGCAAGGACAAGTGTATTCACTGCATTCTCACAGCCTGAAAACAAGTGTTTCCGACTGGAGACCAGAAAATGGAGGCGAGTTCCGGGAACAGTGAGACAAGGAGTCGGGATGGAAAGGTTTCTGTCGCTGACCCAGAAGTCAATGGGCTTCAATGTGCATTAAGACCATATTGCAGGATGAACGAGCAAAGATTCTCACTTCCACAGAAACTTAAACACAATCTAGTTGTCATGGAGGGAGTTTAGGCAAGATATGAAAAGCTAGAAAATGGTGAAAGCTGAGAGAGTACAGAATGAATGCCCGAGGATTGTGGCTGTCGGGCAAGGTTTGGAGAAGATGCACTGTGACTGCTTTGTGATCCATCAGAGTTGACATAGAGGTGAAGGTGGCAGGTGAGTTTGGAGGCTTCTTGAGGGCATTTTAAACGCCTCATTTCTCACGGCAAATCATCTGAATTACTCCCCATTCTCCGCTAGACATGTCAGAATGAAGCTTTGTGATGTCAAAGCTCACCCAGGGCCACCATTGGCTGTGGAAGAGACTTGCTGACCTCCTAAAGCATGAGAATGAGGCTCCTGGAGACGTGTTTGTATATGGGTGCTCAGGTGCCCTGAGCAGACCATTGTGAATAATCCAAATGACTGAGGTGCCTGGGAAGCTACAAGGCTCCAGAGTAGTTATGGAACACCCACCTCCTGTTACCCAGGGGAAGATGAAGACCTCCTTTCCTTCAAGGTCAAGAAAAAAATGTAAAGGTGAACTGAACTCAGCCAAGCTCCTCTTGCCTATCAACCCCACCCCAGAAGACACCCTCCCTTGTCCTTGCCTGACACATAACCCTTCTCGGCTGATACCCCTTTTCCTGAAGCCATCGTTCCCACCTGTCTATACACTCTTCCCCATACCAGTGCCATTCAACTCCCTGTATTGTTTTCACTAGGTGTCCAGGGTATCTGTGAGGGTGAATAATCCCATTCCCGCAAAGCTGCCCAAGAAAACTTCTCTGAAAACTCCCACCACAAAAAGCTTAAGAAATCCAGATGCTCAAAGCTCTGTAGCCAGAGTTCCAAGGCGAATGAACAGCTGAATCAGAAGGAATCAGAGGCGGTCCCAGAGACCATGAAGAGCCCTGACATTCCAGCTATCCAGAAGGAACCTGAGAAGATCCCAGAGACCATAGAGATCAATGCCATTCCAGCTAATCAGAATGAACCAGAGGAGCTCCCAGAGGCCATGGAGACCACTGCATTTTCAGTTAATCAGAATGAACCAGAGTCGGGCCAAGAGACCATGGAGACCCCTGTCATTCCAGGTGGACCAGTGGACAGCCAGTGAATTCGGGCCATGGCTAGACACCTCAGAAATGTTTGGGGTTATGGCCGCTGAGTACTGGCCAAAAGTACAGATGCTGAATATTATAGCAACTGCATACACTAATAACGAAAATAAAATAAAATCAAGCTGATGTGAAAATATGTTTGTCTCTGTGTTCTCTGATAGTGTGGCACAGAGAGGGCAGGGAATGCATTAGTGTGTGAGGAGGGAGGGAGATGGCTTCTGTGTAGTTGGAGATGGGACCAGTAGGTCCAGGTGTCCAGAAAGTAGGGGGCATAACTGGTTCCAGCGTGAGCTTCAAAGACATACTTCCCATGGGAGAAGAGGAAGAGAACTTAGAGTTTCTATGTGTGATTGCAGAGATGGACACTTTGCTGGGAAGCTGTGTCGTGTGTGTGGGGCAATGCCATTTGTTCAGAAGGCAAACAAAGGAGCTGCACATCAAAAGAATGGAATATTCACAAGTGCAGCAACATGGAAGGTAGAATGTTGAGTAAAATACCTGAGACAGAAATAGACAAATACTGTATGATATCACTTATAGAATGTAAACATTCTGCAAAGTAGAGAATATGGTAAAAATGGAGGTGCACAAATATAGAGATGCATCTACTGGTTACCAGCGGGGAGGGGAAGAGGGCGGGGCTATACAGAGTTGGGGGAGTGGGAGGCATGCAGTGTTAGTTAGGTGGAAGATGAGCTCAGGGATGCATTGTACAACATGGGGAATAGAGCCAGGAATTTGTCATAACTATAAATGGAAAGCAAGCTTTAATAATTGTATAATCAGAAAGAAAAGAAAGAGAGGGGAGGAAGTAGGTAAGAAAGGAAGGAAAACCAGGGCGTTTTTGGACGTCAAAATGTCAATACTGATTAGGTCCTTTTTATCAAGGATTCTATTCTATTTTATTTTATTTATTTTAATTGGTGTGTATTTACTTAACAATATTGTGGTGGTTTTTGCCATATATTGACAAGAATCAGCCATGGGAGTACATGTATTCCCCATCCTGATTCCCCTCACATCTTCTTCCCAATTCCATCCCTCTGGGTCAGCCCAGTGAACCTGTCTTGGACACCCTGTCTTATGCATCGAACATGGACTGGCTCTCCCTTTCACATATGATAATATACATATTTCAATGCTATTCTCTCAGATCATCCCACCCTCACTGTCTCCCACAGAGTCCAAAAGACTGTTCTGTAAATCTGTGTCTCTTTTATTGTCTCCCATATAGGGATATCATCTCCATCTTCCTAAATTCAATATATATGCCTTAGTATAGTGTACTGGTGTTTTTCTTTCTGACTTATTTCACTCTGTATAATAGGCTCCAGTTTCATCCACCTCATTAGAATGGATTCACATGTGTTCTTTTTAATGCCTCAGCAATATTCCATTGTGTCTATGTACCACAGCTTTCTTACCCATTTGTCTGCTGATGGACATCTAGGTTGCTTCCATCCCTGGTTATTGTAAACAGTGCTGTGATGAACATTAGGGCACACGTGTCTTTTTTCACTTCTGGGTGAATCAGGATTTGAATGAGGAGAAACCATGATGACTACTAGCCTGTTACTGGTAAACCCTGCACATGAGTTTGGTTGAAGGAGTGGGATCAGAGTTGGAGATGGTTGTCTCAAACCGGCTGAGAGTGCTCAGATGGACATGTGTGGTGCTGTCCTGCTGGGGGACATTTCTGGTTGCTCTGTTCTCATCAGCAATGGAGGATTTTCTTTCCTTCCTTTCATTTCCCTTGTTTCCCTTTCTCCATCTTTCCTCCCTACCTGAATTTCTTTCACAAACGTTCAATGTGCTTCACTGTGCTGTGCTTCATTGTGCAGCCATGTGCAACTCTTTGTGACCCCATGGACTGTAGCCCACGAGGCTCCTCTGCCCATGGGGATTCTCCAGACAAGCATACTGGAGAAGTCTGCCATTCCCCCCTCCAGGGGATCTTCCCAACCTAGGGATTGAATCATGGTCTCCAATGTTTTAGGTGGGTTTTTTTTTTTTTTTTTTTCCTATCTGAGGTATCAGGAATCCCTTAAAATGGGCTTCATCTGATACTATGTTTTTCTTATCTGTAAGATCACATTGGGTCTATTTTATGATTTCCATAACTCTCCTTATTTTTAGAACACACAAAACACATTTATTAAATGTATTCTAATGTCTCTGTCTGCAATTACTCAAATCTATGCCACTACTGCCAGTGTTTCCGATCTCAAGGGAATTTTAATATGATTTTTCTTACCTTCATGAGCTTTAACACTTTCTTAACGTGGTTCTTGTTTAGTTCCATACTCTTCTTTTGAATTGGCTGCTCATGTCTTTAAACATGTCTTCATAAATTTAAAGGCCATTGATATATTTTTCTTAAAAAGTGTAGGCTCGGGCCTTTTGCCCATTTTTCTTTCAGGTGTTAAGATCTTCTAAAAACTCTAAGAGACATCTTTTGTGTTTCCTCATGGCATGCTTTTTCTACCTCTTAATATAGTCAGCAGTGTGATGGACCCTGGTTGAGTAAGCAACAAGTGGACACCAGGATTTGAACACTTCACAGGAAACCCAGGAAGAACCACTAAGCCAACAAACTGTCCCCAGTGGTGCACCACAGGCTGGTTGACCCTATGAGTCTATTGGAAAAACGAGGACAGAGGTGGAGCACACATTCCATTCCCCTTGCCTCAAGAGCCAACCAGCTAAATGAAAGACCATGGGAACTAGATGCGCAGGACAGGATGACACAGTGTTTCGTCCAAGAGCTGGAAGCTTGTGGAAGCTGCTCATGGAAATTAATTCCACCTTGATTTTGGCTGTGAGGTAAGATCCAAGGGAGCTTCCTACAAGAAAACAAGATAAGAAAAGAGATTTGTGAGGGCAAGTGTTGAGAAGACCTTTGCACACAAGGCTCACACAAATCTGGGCAAGCTCCATCCTTTGCTGGGAATACGAATCAGCCGCAGGTGGGCATTTCCTGCATGGGATTCGCCAGCACAACCTGAAGCATGGATTTCTCTGCCCCTTCCCCATCACACTGTTCAAACCGAAGCCTGGGTAGTACTCCTAGTGAGGTGACCCTGAGTCCTAGACTTGAAACGAAACAGCTGTTTGTGGAGCAAGCGCAAGTGTATTCACTGCATTCTCACAGCCTGAAGACAAGGGTTTCCGACTGGAGACTAGAAAATGGAGGAGAGCTCTGTGGACACTGAGACACGGAGGCAGGATGGAAAGGTTTCTGTCGGCTGACCCAGACGTCCATGGGCTTCAAGGTTGCATTAAGACCACATTGCAGGACGAACGTGGAATGATTCTTGCTTCCACAGACACTTAAACACAACCTAGATGTCATGGAGGGAGTTTAGGCAAGATATGAAAAGCTAGATAATGGTGAAAGCTGAGCGAGAACAGAATGAATGTCCGAGAAGTGTGGCTGTGGGGCAAGTTTGGAGGAGATGCACTCTGCCTGCTGTGAGACCCATCAGAGTTGACATAGAGGTGAGGGTGGCAGGTGAGTGTGGAGGCCTCCTGAGGGCATTACAAATGCCCCATTTCTCCCAGCAAATCATCTTAATTGCTCCCCATCCTCTGCTAGACATGTCAGGATGGGGCTTTTTGGTGTCAAAGCTCACCCTGGGCCACCATTGGCTGGGGAAGAGACTTGCTGACCTCACAAAGCATGAGGGTGAGGCTCCATCAGGACGGGTATATATAGAGGTGCTCAGGGGCCCTGAGCAGACCACTGTGAATCCTCCAAATGACTGAGGTGACTAGGAAGGCCCAAGGCTCCAGAGTAGTTATGGAATACCACCTCCTGTTACCCAGGAAAAATGAAGACCTCCTATCAACTGAGTTCCAGAAAAAATGTCAAGGTGAGCTGAAGCTAGCCAAACTTCTTTGCCCATCGACCCCACTCCAAAAGACACTCTCCCCTTTCCTTGCCTGGCACACAACCCTTCTCTGCCCACACCCCTTCTCCTCAAGATATCGTTCCCACCTGTCTTCACACTCTTCTGTAAACCAGTGCCATTCTTGCTCCCTCTCTTGTTTTCTCCAGGTGGCCTGGGTAACCGTTAGGGTGAATAATCCCATTCCAGCAAAGCTGCACAAGAAAATTTCTCAGAAAACTCCCACCACAAAAAAGCGTAAGAAAACCAGATGCTCAAAGCTCTGTAACCAGAGTTCCAAGGAGTATGAACAGCTGAATCACAAGAAACCAAAACAGGTCCCAGAGACCATGGAGAACCCTACCATTCCGGTTAATCAGAAGGACCAGGGGAGGTCCCAGAGAGCATGGAGACCCCTGCCATTCCAGCTGGACCAGTGGACAACCAGTGAATTTGGGGCAAGGCTAGAGACCTCAGAAATGCTTGGAGGTCTCCCGCTGAGTAATGGCCAACAGTACATAAGCTGAATATTATAGCAACTCCGTATATTAATAACAAATAAAAAATAAAATCAACCTGATGTGAAATTATGTTTGTCTCTGAGTTCTTTGTAATGGGGGGCAGAGAGGGTATGGAGGGATAAGTGTGTGAGGAGGGAGGGAGATGGCTTCTGTGGAGTTGCAGATGGGACCAGAAGGTCCATGTTGCCAGAAAGTAGGGGGAATAACTGGTTCCAGACTGAGCTTCAAAGACATACTTCCCATGGGAAAGAGGAAGAGGCCTTGGTTTTTCTCTGTGTGAGTTGAAAGATGGACACTTTGCTGGGGAGCTCGGTCGTGTGTGGGGGAGCAGTGCCATTTGTTCAAAAGGCATTCAAAGGAGCTGCCGCATCAAAAGAATGGAATATTGACATTTGCAGCAACATGGGAGGTAGAATATTGAGTAAAATAACTCAGACAGAGATAGACAAATACTGTATGATATCACTTATAGAATCTAAAAATACCACAAGGTAGAGAATATGATAATAATGGAGGTGTACAAATATAGAGAAGCATTTACTGGTTACCAGCCGGGAGGTGAAGAGAGCGGGGCAATACACAGTTGGGGGAGTGGGAGGCACGAAGTGTTAGTTAGGTGGAAGATGAGCTCAGGGATGCATTGTACAACATGGGGAATAGAGCCAGGACTTTGTCATAAGGATCAATGGAAAGCAAGCTTTAACAATTGTATAATAGAAAGAAAAGGAAAGAAAGCAGGGGGAGGAAGGAAGAAAGGAAGGAAAATAATGGCGTTTCTGGATGTCAAAAATAAAATACTGATTAGGAACTTCTTGGCATAGGAATGTATTTTTATTTTATTTTATTTTATTTTAATTGGTGGGTAATTACTTTAAAATATTGTGGTGTTTTTTTGCCATACATTGACATCAATTAGCCATGGGTGTACATGTGTTGCCCATCCTGATCCCCCCTCCAACCCCCCTCCACATCCCATCCCTCTGTGTCAGCCCAGTGCACTAGCCTTGAGCACCCTGTCTTATGAATCGAACATGCACTTGCTATCCATTTCACATATGATAATATACATGTTTCTATGTTATTCTCTCAGATCATCCCACCCTCGCCTTCTCCCACAGAGTCAAAAGACTTTTCTGTAAATCTGTGTCTCTCTTGCTGTTTCCCATATAGGGTAATCATCTCCACCTTCTTAAATTCAATATATATGTCTTAGTATTGTGTATTGGTGTTTTTCTTTCTGACTTACTTCACTCCGTATAATAGGCTCCAGTTTCATCCACCTGATTAGAATGGATTCAAATGGGTTCTTTTTAATGGCTGAGCAATATTCCATTGTGTCTATGTACCACAGCTTTCTTACCCATTTGTCTGCTGATGGACATCTAGGTTGCTTCCATGCCCTGGCTATTGTAAACAGTGCTGTGATGAACATTGGGGCACATGTGTCTTTTTCACTTCTGGGTGAATCAGGATTTGAATAGGAGCAAACATGATGACTATTAGCCTGTTACTTGTAAACCCTACACATGAGGTTGGTTGAAGGAGTGGGACCAAAGTTGGAGATGGTTTTTGAAACCGGCTGAGAGTGCTCAGATGGACATGTGTGGTGCTGTCCTGCTTGGGGACATCTCTGGTTTCTCTGTTCTCACCAGCAATGGAGGATTTTCTTTCCTTCCCTTCATTTGCCCTGTTTCCCTTTCTCCCTTTTCTCCCTACCTGAATTTCTTTCACAAACATTCAATGTGCTGCGCTGTGATCTGCTTCCTTGTTCAGCCATGTCCAACTCTTTGTGACCCCATGGACTGTAGCCCACCAGGCTCCTCTGTCCATGGGGATTCTCCAGGCAAGCATACTGGAGCAGGCTGCCATCCCCCCTCTAGGGGATCTTCCGAACCCAGGGATTGAATCCTGGTCTCTTAAGTTGCAGGTGGGTTTTCTTTTCTTTTCTTTTCTTTCTTTCTTTCTTTCTTTCTTTCTTTCTTTTTCTTTCTTTTTTTTTTTTACTATCTGAGCCATCAGGAAACCCTTAAAATGGGCTTCATCTGACACTATGTTCTCATATCTGTAAGATCAAATAGGGCCTATTTTACGATTTCCATGACTGCATATTTTTGAACACAAAACACATTTATTCCAAGTATCCTAATGTCTCTGTCTGCAATTACTCATATCTATACCACTACTGCCGGCGTTTCTGTTCTCAAGGGAATTTTAGCATGAATTTTCTTACCTTCATTATATTTAATATGTTTTTATCGTGGTTCGGGCTAGTTCCAAACTCTTCTTGTGAATTGGCTTCTCATGTCTTTAAACATGTCTTCATAAATTTAAAGGCCAGTGATACATCTTTCTTTTAAAGTGTTGGCTCGGGCCTCTTGCCCATTTTTCTGTCAGGTTTTAAGATCTTCTAAAAATTCTAAGAGTCATCTTTTGGGATTGCTTATGGCGTGCTTTTTCTACCTCTTAAAATGTTCAGCAGTGTGATGGACCCTGGGTGAGTAAGCAACAAGTGGACAACAGGATGTGAACATTTCACAGGAAACCCAGGAAGACCCACTAAGCCAACAAACTGTCCCCAGGGGTGCACCACAACCTGGTTGACCCTACGAGTCAATTGGACAAACCAGGACTGAGCTGGAGCACACAATCCATTCCCCTTTCCTCCTGAGCCAACCAGCTCAATGAGGGACCATGGGAACTAGATGCACAGGACAGGATGACTCAGTGTTTCATCCAAGAAGCTGAAAGCTTGTGGCAGCTGCTCATGGAAATGAATTCCACCTTGATTTTGGCTGTGAGGTAAGCTCGAAGGCAGCTTCCTGGAAGAAAAGAAGATGAGCAAAGAGATATGTGAGGGCACGTGTTGAGAAGACCTTTGCACACAGGGCTTAAACAGCCCTGGGCCAGGTACACCCCTTGCTGGGAATACTAATCAGCCGCAGGTGGGCATTTCCGGCATGGGATCCCTGAGCACAACCTAAAACATGCATTTCTCTGCCCCGTCCCCATCACCCTGTTTAAACCGAAGCCTGGGTAGTATCCTAGTGAGGTGACCCTGAGTCCTAGTCTTGAAACGAGACGCTCCGTGCAGAGCAAGGGCAAGAGTATTCACTGCCTTCTCACAACATGAGGACAATAAGTATTTCCCACTGGAGCCCAGAAAATGGAGGCAAGCTCCGGGAACACTGACACAAGGAGGCGGGATGGAAAGGTTTCTGTTGGCTGATCCAGAATTCAATGGGCTTCAAGGTGCATTAAGACCATATTGCAGGATGAATGAGCAATGATTCTCGCTTCCACAGGCACTTAACAACAACCTAGTTGTCATGGAGGGAGTTTAGGCAAGATATGAAAAGCTAGAAAATGGTGAAAGCTGACAGAGAACAGAATGAATGCCCGAGGAGTGTGGCTTTGGGTCAAGTTTGGAGGAGATGCACTCTGCCTGCTGTGTTACCCATCAGAGTTGACATAGAGGTGAGGGTGGCAGGTGAGATTGGAGGTTTCTTGAGGGCATTACTAATGCCTCATTTCTCACAGCAAATCATCTGAATTACTCCCCGTCCTCGGCTAGACATGTCACAATGGAGTTTTGTGATGTCAAAGCTCACCCAGGGCCACCATTAGCTGCGGAAGAGACTTGCTGACCTCCTAAAGCTTGAGGGTGAGGCTCCTGGAGACGGGTATGTATATGGGTGCTCAGGGGCCCTGAGCAGGCCACTGTGAGTCCTCCAAATGACTGAGGTGCCTGGGAAGCCACAAGGCTCCAGAGTAGGTATGGAACACCCACCTCCTGTTACCCAGGAGAAGATGAAGACCTCCTATCTATTGAGGTCCAGAAAAAAATGTCAAGGTGAACTGAACCCAGCCAAGCTCCTCTTGCCCATTGACCCCACTCCAGAAGACACCCTCCCCTGTCCTTGCCTGGCACATAACCCTTCTCTGCCCACACCTGTTCTCTTGAAGCCATCGTTCCCACCTGTCTGTACACTCTTCCCCAAACCAGTGCCATTCTAGCTCCCTGTCTTGGTTTCTCTAGGTGGCCAGGGTAACTGTGAGGGTGAATAATCCGATTCCAGCAAAGTTTCCCAAGAAAACTTCTTTGAAAACTCCCACCACAAAAAGCTTAAGAAAACCAGATGCTCAAAGCTCTGTAGCCAGAGTTCCAAGGCGAATGAACAGCTGAATCAGAAGGAACCAGAGGAGGTCCCAGAGACCAAAGAGGCCCCTGCCATTCCAGCTAATCAGAAGCAACCAGAGGAGGTCCCAGAGACCATGGAGACCCCTGGCATTCCAACTAATCAGAATGAATCAGAGGAGGTCCCAGAGAGCATGGAGACCCCTGCCTTTCCCGATGGACTAGGGAACAGCCAGTGAATTCGGACCATGGCTAGACACCTCAGAAATGTTTGGGGGTATGGCCACTGTGTACTGGCCAAAAGTACAGATGCTAAATATTATTGCAACTGCATACACTAATAGTGAAAATAAAATAAAATCAAGCTGATGTGAAATATGTTTCTCTCTGTTTTCTCTGATAGTCGGAGGCAGAGAGGGCAGGGAAGGGATTAGTGTGTGAGGAGGGAGGGAGATGGCTTCTGTGGTGTTGGAGATGGGGCCAGAAGGTCCAGTTTGCAAGAAAATAGGGGGAAGAACTTGTTCCAGAGTGAGCTTCAAAGACACACTTTCCATGGGAGAGGAGGAAGAGGACTTTGAGTTTCTCTGTTTGAGTGCAGAGATGGACACTTAGCTGGGGAACTGTGTCGTGTGGGCGGGGACAGTGCAATTTGTTCAGAAGGCATACAAAGGAGCTGCCCCATCAAAAGAATGGATTATTCACAATTGCAGCAACATGGACGGTAGAATATTGAGTAAAATAACTCAGACAGAGATTGACAAATACTGTATGATATCACTTATAGAATGTAAACATACCGCAAAGTAGAGAATATGATAAACATGGAGGTGCACAAATGTAGAGAAGCATCTACTGGTTACCAGTGGGGAGGGGAAGAGGGCGGGCAATACAGAGGTGGGGGAGTGGGAGGCCCACAGTGATAGTTAGGTGTAAGATGAACGCAGGGATGCATTGTACAGTATGGGGAAAAGAGCCAGGACTTTGTCATAACTATAAATGGAAAGCAAGCTTTAACAGTTGTATAATCAGAAAGAAAGGAAAGAAACGGAGGGGAGGAAGAAGGTAAGAAAGGAAGGAAAAGAATGGCGTTTTTGGAGGTAAATTGTCCAAACTGATTAGACCTTTTTTATCAAAGGATTCTATTTTATTTTATTTTATTTACTTAATTGGTGTCTATTTACTTAACAATATTGTGGTGTATTTTGCCATACATTGACATAAACCAGCCATGGGAGTACATGTATTCCCCATCCTGATTCCTCCTCACATCTTCCAATACCATCCCTCTGGGTCAGCCCAGTGAACCTGTCCTGCACACCCTGTCTTATGCATTGAACATGGACTGGCTCTCACTTTTACATATGATAATATACATATTTCAATGCTATTCTCTCAGATCATACCACCCTCGCTCTCTCTCACAGAGTCCAAAAGACTGTTCTTAAATCTGTGACTCTTTTGCTGTCTTCCATATATGGATATCACTCCATTTTCCTAAATTCAATATATGTGCCTTAGTAGAGTGTATTGTTGTTGTTCTTTCTGACTTACTTCGCTCTGCATAATAGGCTCCAGTTTCATCTACCTCATTAGAATGGATTCACATGTGTTCTTTTCAATTCCTGAGCAACATTCCACTGTGTCTATGTACCACATCTTTCTTACCCATTTGTCTGCTGATGGAAATCTAGGTTGCTTCCATAACCTGGTTATTGTAAACAGTGCTGTGATGAACATTGGGGCACCCGTCTCTTTTTCACTTCTGGGTGAATCACGATTTGAATGAGGAGAAAGCATGATGACTATTAGCCTGTTAGTGGTAAACCCTGCACATGAGGTTGGTTGAAGGAGTGGGACCAAAGTTGGAGATGGTCGTTTCAAACCTGCTGAGAGGGCTCAGATGGACATCTGTGGTCCTGTCCTGCTGGGGGAAATCTCTGGTTGCTCTGTTCTCACCAGCAACGGAGGATTTTCTTTAATTCCTTTCATTTCCCTTGTTTCCCTTTCTCCATCTTTCCTCCCTACCTGAATTTCTTTCACAAACATTCAATGTGCTTCGCTGTGCTGTGCTTCATTGTTCAGCTATGTCCAACTCTTTGTGACCCCATGGAGTGTAGCCTATCAGGCTCCTCTGTCCATGGGGATTCTCCAGGCAAGCATACTGGAGCAGGCTGCCATTCCCCCCTCCAGGGGATCTTCCCAAACCATGGATTGAATCCTGGTCTCCCATGTTGCAGGTGGGTTTTTCTTTTCTTTCTTTCTTTCTTTTCTTTTTTTTTTTTTTTTTTTTACTATCTGAGCCATGAGGAATCCCTTAAAATGGGCTTCATCTGACACTATATTTTTCATCGGTGTAAGAAAAAATGGGGTCTATTTTATGATTCCCATGACTCTCCTTATCTTTAGAACACACAAAACACAATTATTCCAAGTATACTAATGTCTCTGTCTGCAATTACTCAAATCTATGTCACCACTGCCTGTCTTTCAGATCACAAGGGAATTGTAGTATGATTTTCTTACCTTCGTGAGCTTTAACACTTTCTTAACGTGGTTCTTGGTTAGTTCCATACTCTTCTTGTGAATTGGCTGCTCATGTCTTTTAACATGTCTTCATAAATTTAAAGCCCAGTGATACATCTTTCTTATAAAGTGTTGGCTCGTGCCTCTTGCCCATTTTTCTTTCAGGTGTTAAGATCTTCTGAAAACCCTAAGAGTCATCTTTTGGGTTTGCTTATGGCGTGCTTTTTATACCTCTTAATATGTTCAGCAGTGTGATAGACCCTGGTTGAGTAAGCAACAAGTGGATAATAGGATGTGAACACTTCTCAGGAAACCCAGGAAGACCCACTAAGCCAACAAACTGTCCCCAGTGGTGCACCACAGGCTGGTTGACCCTATGAGTCAATTGGAAAAACGAGGACAGAGGTGGAGCACACAATCTATTCCCCTTTCCTCCTGAGCCAACCAGCTCAATGACAGACCATGGGAACTAGATACACAGGACAGGATGACACAGTGTTTCATCCAAGAAGCTGGAAGCTTTTGGAAGCTGCTCATAAAAATGAATTAAACCATGGTTTTGGCTGTGAGGTCAGATCCAAAGGAGCTTCCTACAAGAAAACAAGAGGAGAAAAGAGATTTGTGAGGGCAAGTGTTGAGAAGACCATTGCACACAAGGCTCACACAGATCTGGGCAAGCTCCACCCCTTGGTGGTAATACTAATCAGCCGCTGGTGGGCATTTCCTGCATGGGATCCACCAGCACAACCTGAAGCATGCATTTCTCTGCCCCTTCCCCATCACCCCGTTCAAACTCAAGCCTGGGTTGTACTGCTAGTGAGGTGACCCTGAGCCCTAGACTTGTAAGGAGACAGCTCTGTGTGGAGCAAGCGTAAGTATATTTACTGCTTTCTCACAGCCTGAAGACAAGGGTTTCCGACTGGAGAACAGAAAACGGAGGAGAGCTCCTGGAACACTGAGACACGGAGGCGGGATGGAAAGGTTTCTATCGGCTGGCCCAGAAGTCAATGGGCTTCAAGGTGCATTAAGACCACATTGCAGGACGAACGTGAAATGATTCTCAATTCCAGAGACACTTAAACACAACCTAGTTGTCATGGAGGGAGTTTAGGCAAGATATGAAAAGCTAGAAAATGGTGAAAGCTGAGAGAAAAGAGAATGAATGTCCAAGGAGTGTGGCTGTGGGGTAAGTTTGGAGGAGATGCCCTCTGCCTGCTGTGTGACCCATCAGAGTTGACATAGAGGTGAGGGTAGCAGGTAAGTTTGGAGGCTTCTTGAGGACATTAAAAATGCCTCATTTCTGCCAGCAAATCAACTGAATTGCTCCCCATCCACTGCTAGACATGTCAGGATGGGGCTTTGTGGTGTCAAAGCTCTCCAAAGGCCACCATTGGCTGGGGAAGATACTTGCTGACCTCATAAAGCATGAGGCTGAGGCTCCATGGGGACGGGTATATATAGAGGTGCTCATGGGTCCTGAGCAGACCACTGTGAATCCTCCAAATGACTGAGGTGACTAGGAAGGCACAGGGTTCCAGGGTAGTTATGGAACACCCGCCTTCTGTTACCCAGAAGAAGATGAAGATCTCTTATCAATTGAGATCCAGAAAAAATGTCAAGTGAGCTGAACCTAGCCAAAATTCTCTTGCCCATCGACCCCATTCCAAAAGACACTCCCCCCTGTCCTTGCCTGGCACACAACCCTTCTCTGCCCACACCCCTTCTCCTGAAGCCATTGCTCCCACCTGTCTTCACACTCTTCCCTAAACCAGTGCCATTCTTGCTCCCTCTCTTGTTTTCTCCAGGTGGCCTGGGTAACCGTTAGGGTGAATAATCCCATTCCAGCAAAACTGCACAAGAAAATTTCTCAGAAAACTCCCACCACAAAAAAGCTTAAGAAAATCAGATGCTCAAAGCTCTGCAGCCAGAGTTCCAAGGAGAATGAATAGCTGAATCACAAGGAACCAGAGCTGGTCCCAGAGACCACGGAGAACCCTGCCATTCTGGTTAATCAGAAGGAAAAGAGGAGGTCCCAGAGAACATGGAGACCCCTGCCATTCAAGCTGGACCAGTGGACAGCCAGTGAATTTGGGGCAAGGCTAGAGATCTCAGAAATGCTCGGTGGTCTCCCGCTGAGTAATGGCTAACAGTACAGAAGCTGAATATTATAGCAACTGTGTATATTAATAACGAATATAAAATAAAATCAACCTGATGTGAAATTATGTTTGTCTCTGAGTTCTTTGTAATGGGGGGCAGAGAGGGTACGGAAGGGATAAGTGTGTGAGAAGGGAGGGAGATGGCTTCTGTGGAGTTGCAGATGGGACCAGAAGGTCCATGTTGCCAGAAAGTAGGGTGAATAACTGGTTCCAGACTGAGCTTCAAAGACATACTTCCCATGGGAAAGAGGAAGAGGCCTTGGTTTTTCTCTGTGTGAGTGCAGAGATGGACACTTTGCTGGGGAGCTGGTGTCGTGTGTGGGGGACCAGTGCCATTTGTTCAAAAGGCATTCAAAGGAGCTGCCGCATCAAAAGAATGGAATATTGACATTTGCAGCAACATGGGAGGTAGAATATTGAGTAAAATAACTCAGACAGAGATTGACAAATACTGTATGATATCACTTATAGAATGTAAACATACTGCAAATTAGAGAATATGGTAAAAATGGAGGTGCACAAATATAGAGAAGCATCTACTGGTTACCAGCGGGGAGGGGGAGAGGGCGGGGCAATATAGAGGAGGAGTGGAGGAGTGGGAGACAGGCAGTGTTAGTTAGGGGGAAGATGAGCTCAGGTATGCATTGTACAACATGGGGAATAGAGCCAGGACTTTGTCATAAGGATCAATGGAAAGCAAGCTTTAACAGTTGTATAATAAGAAAGAAAAGGAAAGAAAGCAGGGGGAGAAAGGGGGGAAGAAAGGAAGGAAAAGAATGGCGGTTCTGGATGTCAAAAATCAAATACTGATTCGGAACTTTTTTGGCATAGGAATGTATTTTTATTTTATTTTAATTGGTGGGTAATAAATTTAAAATATTGTGGTGTTTTTTTTCTGCCATACATTAACATGAATCAGCCATGGGTGTACATGTATTGCCCATCCTGATCCCCTCTCCCACCTCCCTCCGCATCCCATCCCTCTGAGTCAGCCCAGTGCACCAGCCTTGAGCACACTGTCTTATGAATCGAACATGGACTGGCTATCCCTTTCACATATGATAATATACATGTTTCAATGCTATTCTCTCAGATTATCCCACCCTCGGCGTCTCCCACAGAGTCCAAAAGACTGTTGTGTAAATCTGTGTCTCTTTTGCTGTCTTCCATATAGGGTAATCATCTCCATCTTCGTAAATTTAATATATATGGCTTACTATAGTGTATTGTTCTTCTTTCTGACTTATTTCACTCTGTATAATGGGCTCCAGTTTCAACCACCTCATTAGAATGGATTCACATCTCTTCGTTTTAATACTGAGCAATATTCAATTATGCCTAAGTACCACAGCTTTCTTACCCATTTGTCTGCTGATGGACATTTAGGTTGCCTCCATCCCCAGCTCTTGTAAACAGTGGTGTAATGAACATTGGAGCACACGTATCTTTTTCACATCTGGGTGAATCAGGAATTGAATGAGGAGAAACCATGATGACTATTAGCCTGTTTGTGGTAAACCCTGCACATGAGTTTGGTTGAAGCAGTGGGACCAAAGTTGGAGATGGTTGTCTCAAACCGGCTGAGAGTGCTCAGATGGACGTGTGTGGTGCTGTCCTGCTGGGGGACATCTCTGGTTGCTCTGTTCTCCCCAGCAACGGAGAATTTTCTTTCCTTCATTTCATTTTGCATGTTTCCCTTTCTCCCTCTTTCCTTCCTACCTGAATTTCTATCATAAACCTCCAATGTGTTGCACTGTGTTGTGCTTCATTGCTCAGCAGTGTCCAACTCTTTGTGACCACATGGACTGTTGCCTGCCAGGCTCCTCTGTCCATGGGGATTCTCCAGACAAACATACTGCAGCAGGATGCCATTCCCGAATACAGGGAATTTTCCCAACCCAGGGATTGAATCCTGCTCTCCCATGTTGCAGGTGGGTATTTTTTTTTTTTTTTTTTTTTTTTTACTATCTGAGCCATCAGGAACCCCTTAAAATGGGCTTCATCTGACACTATGTTTCTTATATCTGTAAGATCAAATGAGGTCTATTTTATGATTTCTAGGACTCTCCTTATTTTTATAACACACAAAATACATTTCTTCCAAGTATCCTATAATCTCTGTCTGCAATTACTAAAATCAATGCAACTTCTGCCTGAAATTCTGTTCTCAAGGGAATATAGTATGATTTTCCTTAACTTCGTTCAATTTAATATATTCTTAAAGTGGTTTGGGGCTAGTTCCACACTCTTCTTGTTAATTGGCTGCACATGTCTTTCAACATATCTTCATTAATTTAAAGGCCAGTGATACATCTTTCTTACAAAGTGTTGGCTCATGCCTCTTGCCCATTTTTCTATCTGGTTTTAAGATCTTCTAAGAATTCTAAGAGTCATCTTTTGGGTTTGTTTACGGCATGATTTTTCTACCTCTTAAAAGGTTCAGCAGTGTGATGGACCCTGGGTGAGTAAGCAACAAATGGACAACAGGATCGGAACACTTCACAGGAAACCCAGGAAGACCCACGAAGCCAACAAACTGTCCCCAGGGGTGCTCCTCAGGCTGGATGACCCTACGAGTCAATTGGAAAAACGAGGACTGAGGTGGAGCACACAATCCATTCCCCTTTCCTCCTGAGCCAGCCAGCTCAATGAGAGACCATGGGAACTAGATGCACAGGACAGGATGACTCAGTGTTTCATCCAAGAAGCTGGAAGCTTGTGGCAGCTGCTCATGAAAATGAATTCCACCTTGTTTTTTTCTGTGAGGTGAGCTCCAAGGGAGCTTCCAGCAAGAAAACAAGATGAGAAAAGAAAATTGTGAGGGCACGTGTGGAGAAGACCTTTGCACACAAGGCTCACACAGCTCTGGCCAAGCTCCACCCACTGCTGGGAATACTAATCAGCCGCAGGTGGGCATTTCCTGCATGGGATTCCCCAGCACAACCTGAAACATGCATTTCTCTGCCCCTTCCCCATCACCCTGTTCAAACCCAAGCCTGGGTAGTACTCCTAGTGAGGTGACCCTGAGTCCTAGACATGAAAGGAGACAGCTCCGTGTGGAGCAAGGGTAAGTGTATTCACTGCATTCTCACAGCCTGAAGACAGGGGTTTCTGACTGAAGACCAGAAAATGGAGGCGAGCTCCGAGAACACTGAGACAAGGAGGAGGGATGGAAAGGTTTCTGTCGGCTGGCCCAGAGTTCAATGGGCTTCACCTTGTCTTAAGAACACATTACAGGATGAAGGAACAATGAGTTTAGCTTCCACAGACACTTAAACACAACCTAGATGTCATGGAGGGAGTTTAGGCAAGATATGAAATCTAGATAATGGTGAAAGCTGAGCGAGAACAGAATGAATGCCCGAGGACTGTGGCTGTGGGGCAAGGTTTGGAGGAGATGCACTCTGCCTGCTGTGAGACCCATCAGAGTTGACATAGAGGTGAGGGTGGCAGGTGAATTTGGAGGCCTCGTGGGTGCATAACTGAAGCCTCATTTCTCCCAGCACCTCATCTGAATTGCTCCCCATCCACTGCTAGTCATGTCAGGATCGGGATTTTTGATGCCTAAGCTCACCCAGTGCTACCATTGGCTGGGGAAGAGACTTGCTAACCTCATAAAGCATAAGGGTGAGGCTCGATGGGGACAGGTACATATAGGGATGCTCAGGCACTCTGAGCAAACCACTGTGGGTCCTTTAAATGACTAAGGTGACTGGGAAGCCACAAGACTCCAGAGTAGTTATGGAACACCCACCGCCTGTTACCCAGGAGAAGATGATGACCTCCTATCAATTGAGGTCCAGAAAAAAATGTCAAGGTGAACTGAACCCAGCCAAACTCCTCTTTCCCATCAACCCCACCCCAGAAGACACCCTCCCCTGTCCTTGCCTGGCACATAACCCTTCTCTGCCCACACCCCTTCTCCTGAAGCCATTACTCCCACCTGTCTTCACAGTCTTCCCTAAACCAGTGCCATTCTTGCTCCCTGTCTTGTTTTCTCCAGGGGGCCAGGGTAACCGTCAGGGTGAATAATCGTCTTCCAGCAACGCTGCCCAAGAAAACTTCTCTGAAAACTCCCACCACAAAAAAGCTTAAGAAAATCAGATGCTCAAGGCTCTGTAGCCAGAGTTCGAAGGCAAATGAACAGGTGAAACAGAAGGAACCAAAGGAGGTCCCAGAGACTATGGGTACCCCGGCCATTCCTGGCAATCAGAAGGAACCATAGCAGGTCCCAGAGACCATGGAGACAACAGCTATTCCAATTAATCAGAATGAATCAGAGGAGGTCCCAGAGACCATGGAGACACCTGCATTTCCAGCTAATCAGAATGAACAAGAAGAGGTCGCAGAGACCATGGAGATCCCTGCCATTTCAGCTAATCTGTACGATCCAGAGGAGGTCCCATAGACCATGGAGACCCCTGCCATTCCAGCTAATCAGAACGAACCAGAAGAGGTCCCAGAGACCATGGAGACCCCTGCCATTCCAGCTGGACCAGTGGGCAGCCAGTGACTTCAGGGCATGGCTACAGACCTCTGAAATGCTTAGAGGTCTGGCTGCTGAGTACTTGCCAAAAGTACTGATGCTGAATATTATAGCAACTGTATACACTAATAACGAAAATGAAATAAAATCAAGCTGATGTGAAATTATGTTTGTCTCTGAGTTCTCTGATCATGGAGGGCAGAGAGGTTAGGGAAGGGATAAGTGTGTGACGAGGGAGGGAGATGGCTTCTGTGGAGTTGGAGATGGGACCAGAAGGTCCAGGTTGCCAGAAAGTAGGGGGGAGAACTGATTCCTGACTGAGCTTCAAAGACATGGTTCCCATTGGAGAAGAGGAAGAGGACTTGCAGGTTCTCTGTGTGAGTGCAGAGGTGGTCAGTTAGCTGGGGAGGTGTGTCGTGTGTTTGGGGGGGGCAGTGCCATTTGTTCAAAAGGCATACAAAGGTGTTGCCCCATCAAAAGAATGGAATATTGACCTTTGCACCAATATTGAAGGTAGAATATTGAGTAAAATAACTCAGACAGAGATTGACAAATAGTGTATGATACCACTTACAGAAAGTAAACATACAGCAAAGTAGAGAATATGATAATAATGGAGGTGCACAAATATAGAGAAGTGTCTGCTGGTTACTAGCGGGGAGGGGAAGAGGGTGGGGCATTACACAGGTGGGGAGGTGGGAGGCATGCAGTGATAGTTAGATGGAAAATGAGCTCAGGGATGCATTGTACAACATGGGGAATAGAGCCAGGAATTTTTCATAACTATAAATGGAAAGCAAGCTTTAACAGTTGTATAATCAGAAGGAAAAGGAAAGAAAGAGGGGGAGGAAGGTGGAAAGCAAAGAAGAAAAAGAAGTGTGTTTTTGCAGGTCAAAAAGTCAATAGGATTAGGCCCTTTTTATCAAAGGATTCTATTTTATTTGATTTTAATTATTTTAATTGTTGGGTATTTACTTTACCATATTGAGGGATTTCTTGCCATACATTGACATGAATCAGCCATGGGAGTACATGTATTCCCCAACCTGATTCCCCCTCACATCTTCCTCCCCATCCCATCCCTCTGGGTCAGCCCAGTGCACCAGTCCTGGGCACCCTGTCTTATGCATCCAACATGGACTGACTATCCTTTTCACATATGATAATATACATATTTCAATGCTATTCTCTCAGATCATCCCACCCTCGCCGTCTCCCACTGAGTCCAAAAACTGTTGTGTAAATCTGCGTCTCTTTTACTGTCTCCCATATAGGGTTATCATCTCCATCTTCCTAAATTCAATATATATGCCTTAGTACAGTGATTTGTTGTGTTTCTTTCTGACTTACTTCGCTCTGTATAATAGGCTCCAGTTTCATCCTCCTCATTTGAGTGGATTCATATGTGTTCATCTTAATGGCTGAGCAATATTCCATTGTGTCTATATACCACAGCTTTCTTACCCGTTTGTCTGCTGATGGACATCTAGGTTGCTTCCGTCCCTGGTTATTGTAAACAACGCTGTGATGAACATTGGGGCACACGTGTCTTTTTCACTTCTGGGTGAATCACGATTTGAATGAGGAGAAACCATGATGACTATTAGCCTGTTAGTGGTAAACCCTGCACATGAGGTTGGTTGAAGGAGTGGGACCAAAGTTGGAGATGGTCGTTTCAAACCTGCTGAGAGGGCTCAGATGGACATCTGTGGTCCTGTCCTGCTGGGGGAAATCTCTGGTTGCTCTGTTCTCACCAGCAACGGAGGATTTTCTTTCCTTCCTTTCATTTCCCTTGTTTCCCTTTCTCCATCTTTCCTCCCTACCTGAATTTCTTTCACAAACATTCAATGTGCTTCGCTGTGCTGTGCTTCATTGTTCAGCCATGTCCAACTCTTTGTGACCCCATGGAGTGTAGCCTATCAGGCTCCTCTGTCCATGGGGATTCTCCAGGCAAGCATACTGGAGCAGGCTGCCATTCCCCCCTCCAGGGGATCTTCCCAAACCATGGATTGAATCCTGGTCTCCCATGTTGCAGGTGGGTTTTTCTTTTCTTTCTTTCTTTCTTTTTTCTTTCTTTTTTTTTTTTTTTTTTTACTATCTGAGCCATGAGGAATCCCTTAAAATGGGCTTCATCTGACACTATATTTTTCATCAGTGTAAGAAAAAATGGGGTCTATTTTATGATTCCCATGACTCTCCTTATCTTTAGAACACACAAAACACAATTATTCCAAGTATACTAATGTCTCTGTCTGCAATTACTCAAATCTATGTCACCACTGCCTGTCTTTCAGATCACAAGGGAATTGTAGTATGATTTTCTTACCTTCGTGAGCTTTAACACTTTCTTAACGTGGTTCTTGGTTAGTTCCATACTCTTCTTGTGAATTGGCTGCTCATGTCTTTTAACATGTCTTCATAAATTTAAAGCCCAGTGATACATCTTTCTTATAAAGTGTTGGCTCGTGCCTCTTGCCCATTTTTCTTTCAGGTGTTAAGATCTTCTGAAAACCCTAAGAGTCATCTTTTGGGTTTGCTTATGGCGTGCTTTTTCTACCTCTTAATATGTTCAGCAGTGTGATAGACCCTGGTTGAGTAAGCAACAAGTGGGTAATAGGATGTGAACACTTCTCAGGAAACCCAGGAAGACCCACTAAGCCAACAAACTGTCCCCAGTGGTGCACCACAGGCTGGTTGACCCTATGAGTCAATTGGAAAAACGAGGACAGAGGTGGAGCACACAATCTATTCCCCTTTCCTCCTGAGCCAACCAGCTCAATGACAGACCATGGGAACTAGATGCACAGGACAGGATGACACAGTGTTTCATCCAAGAAGCTGGAAGCTTTTGGAAGCTGCTCATAAAAATGAATTAAACCATGGTTTTGGCTGTGAGGTCAGATCCAAAGGAGCTTCCTACAAGAAAACAAGAGGAGAAAAGAGATTTGTGAGGGCAAGTGTTGAGAAGACCATTGCACACAAGGCTCACACAGATCTGGGCAAGCTCCACCCCTTGGTGGTAATACTAATCAGCCGCTGGTGGGCATTTCCTGCATGGGATCCACCAGCACAACCTGAAGCATGCATTTCTCTGCCCCTTCCCCATCACCCCGTTCAAACTCAAGCCTGGGTTGTACTGCTAGTGAGGTGACCCTGAGCCCTAGACTTGTAAGGAGACAGCTCTGTGTGGAGCAAGCGTAAGTATATTTACTGCTTTCTCACAGCCTGAAGACAAGGGTTTCCGACTGGAGAACAGAAAACGGAGGAGAGCTCCTGGAACACTGAGACACGGAGGCGGGATGGAAAGGTTTCTATCGGCTGGCCCAGAAGTCAATGGGCTTCAAGGTGCATTAAGACCACATTGCAGGACGAACGTGAAATGATTCTCAATTCCAGAGACACTTAAACACAACCTAGTTGTCATGGAGGGAGTTTAGGCAAGATATGAAAAGCTAGAAAATGGTGAAAGCTGAGAGAAAAGAGAATGAATGTCCGAGGAGTGTGGCTGTGGGGTAAGTTTGGAGGAGATGCCCTCTGCCTGCTGTGTGACCCATCAGAGTTGACATAGAGGTGAGGGTAGCAGGTAAGTTTGGAGGCTTCTTGAGGACATTAAAAATGCCTCATTTCTGCCAGCAAATCAACTGAATTGCTCCCCATCCACTGCTAGACATGTCAGGATGGGGCTTTGTGGTGTCAAAGCTCTCCAAAGGCCACCATTGGCTGGGGAAGATACTTGCTGACCTCATAAAGCATGAGGCTGAGGCTCCATGGGGACGGGTATATATAGAGGTGCTCATGGGTCCTGAGCAGACCACTGTGAATCCTCCAAATGACTGAGGTGACTAGGAAGGCACAGGGTTCCAGGGTAGTTATGGAACACCCGCCTTCTGTTACCCAGAAGAAGATGAAGATCTCTTATCAATTGAGATCCAGAAAAAATGTCAAGTGAGCTGAACCTAGCCAAAATTCTCTTGCCCATCGACCCCATTCCAAAAGACACTCCCCCCTGTCCTTGCCTGGCACACAACCCTTCTCTGCCCACACCCCTTCTCCTGAAGCCATTGCTCCCACCTGTCTTCACACTCTTCCCTAAACCAGTGCCATTCTTGCTCCCTCTCTTGTTTTCTCCAGGTGGCCTGGGTAACCGTTAGGGTGAATAATCCCATTCCAGCAAAACTGCACAAGAAAATTTCTCAGAAAACTCCCACCACAAAAAAGCTTAAGAAAATCAGATGCTCAAAGCTCTGCAGCCAGAGTTCCAAGGAGAATGAATAGCTGAATCACAAGGAACCAGAGCTGGTCCCAGAGACCACGGAGAACCCTGCCATTCTGGTTAATCAGAAGGAAAAGAGGAGGTCCCAGAGAACATGGAGACCCCTGCCATTCCAGCTAATCAGAACGAACCAGAGGACATCCCAGACACCATGGAGACCCCTGCCATTCCAGCTGGACCAGTGGACAGCCAGTGAATTTGGGGCAAGGCTAGAGATCTCAGAAATGCTCGGTGGTCTCCCGCTGAGTAATGGCTAACAGTACAGAAGCTGAATATTATAGCAACTGCGTATATTAATAACGAATATAAAATAAAATCAACCTGATGTGAAATTATGTTTGTCTCTGAGTTCTTTGTAATGGGGGGCAGAGAGGGTACGGAAGGGATAAGTGTGTGAGAAGGGAGGGAGATGGCTTCTGTGGAGTTGCAGATGGGACCAGAAGGTCCATGTTGCCAGAAAGTAGGGTGAATAACTGGTTCCAGACTGAGCTTCAAAGACATACTTCCCATGGGAAAGAGGAAGAGGCCTTGGTTTTTCTCTGTGTGAGTGCAGAGATGGACACTTTGCTGGGGAGCTGGTGTCGTGTGTGGGGGACCAGTGCCATTTGTTCAAAAGGCATTCAAAGGAGCTGCCGCATCAAAAGAATGGAATATTGACATTTGCAGCAACATGGGAGGTAGAATATTGAGTAAAATAACTCAGACAGAGATTGACAAATACTGTATGATATCACTTATAGAATGTAAACATACTGCAAATTAGAGAATATGGTAAAAATGGAGGTGCACAAATATAGAGAAGCATCTACTGGTTACCAGCGGGGAGGGGGAGAGGGCGGGGCAATATAGAGGAGGAGTGGAGGAGTGGGAGACAGGCAGTGTTAGTTAGGGGGAAGATGAGCTCAGGTATGCATTGTACAACATGGGGAATAGAGCCAGGACTTTGTCATAAGGATCAATGGAAAGCAAGCTTTAACAGTTGTATAATAAGAAAGAAAAGGAAAGAAAGCAGGGGGAGAAAGGGGGGAAGAAAGGAAGGAAAAGAATGGCGGTTCTGGATGTCAAAAATCAAATACTGATTCGGAACTTTTTTGGCATAGGAATGTATTTTTATTTTATTTTAATTGGTGGGTAATAAATTTAAAATATTGTGGTGTTTTTTTTCTGCCATACATTAACATGAATCAGCCATGGGTGTACATGTATTGCCCATCCTGATCCCCTCTCCCACCTCCCTCCGCATCCCATCCCTCTGAGTCAGCCCAGTGCACCAGCCTTGAGCACACTGTCTTATGAATCGAACATGGACTGGCTATCCCTTTCACATATGATAATATACATGTTTCAATGCTATTCTCTCAGATTATCCCACCCTCGGCGTCTCCCACAGAGTCCAAAAGACTGTTGTGTAAATCTGTGTCTCTTTTGCTGTCTTCCATATAGGGTAATCATCTCCATCTTCGTAAATTTAATATATATGGCTTACTATAGTGTATTGTTCTTCTTTCTGACTTATTTCACTCTGTATAATGGGCTCCAGTTTCAACCACCTCATTAGAATGGATTCACATCTCTTCGTTTTAATACTGAGCAATATTCAGTTATGCCTAAGTACCACAGCTTTCTTACCCATTTGTCTGCTGATGGACATTTAGGTTGCCTCCATCCCCAGCTCTTGTAAACAGTGGTGTAATGAACATTGGAGCACATGTATCTTTTTCACATCTGGGTGAATCAGGAATTGAATGAGGAGAAACCATGATGACTTTTAGCCTGTTTGTGGTAAACCCTGCACATGAGTTTGGTTGAAGCAGGGGGACCAAAGTTTGAGATGGTTGTCTCAAACCAGCTGAGAGTGCTCAGATGGACATGTGTGGTGCTGTCCTGCTGGGGGACATCTCTGGTTGCTCTGTTCTCCCCAGCAACGGAGAATTTTCTTTCCTTCATTTCATTTCGCATGTTTCCCTTTCTCCCTCTTTCCTTCCTACCTGAATTTCTATCATAAACCTCCAATGTGTTGCACTGTGTTGTGCTTCATTGCTCAGCCGTGTCCAACTCTTTGTGACCACATGGACTGTCGCCTGCCAGGCTCCTCTGTCCATGGGGATTCTCCAGACAAACATTCTGCAGCAGGATGCCATTCCCAACTACAGGGAATTTTCCCAACCCAGGGATTGAATCCTGCTCTCCCATGTTGCAGGTGGGTAATTTTTTTTTTTTTTTTTTTTTACTATCTGAGCCATCAGGAACCCCTTAAAATGGGCTTCATCTGACACTATGTTTCTTATATCTGTAAGATCAAATGAGGTCTATTTTATGATTTCTAGGACTCTCCTTATTTTTATAACACACAAAATACATTTCTTCCAAGTATCCTATAATCTCTGTCTGCAATTACTAAAATCAATGCAACTTCTGCCTGAAATTCTGTTCTCAAAGGAATATAGTATGATTTTCCTTAACTTCGTTCAATTTAATATATTCTTAAAGTGGTTTGGGGCTAGTTCCCTACTCTTCTTGTTAATTGGCTGCACATGTCTTTCAACATATCTTCATTAATTTAAAGGCCAGTGATACATCTTTCTTACAAAGTGTTGGCTCATGCCTCTTGCCCGTTTTTCTATCTGGTTTTAAGATCTTCTAAGAATTCTAAGAGTCATCTTTTGGGTTTGTTTACGGCATGATTTTTCTACCTCTTAAAAGGTTCAGCAGTGTGATGGACCCTGGGTGAGTAAGCAACAAATGGACAACAGGATCGGAACACTTCACAGGAAACCCAGGAAGACCCACGAAGCCAACAAACTGTCCCCAGGGGTGCTCCTCAGGCTGGATGACCCTACGAGTCAATTGGAAAAACGAGGACTGAGGTGGCGCACACAATCCATTCCCCTTTCCTCCTGAGCCAGCCAGCTCAATGAGAGACCATGGGAACTAGATGCACAGGACAGGATGACTCAGTGTTTCATCCAAGAAGCTGGAAGCTTGTGGCAGCTGCTCATGAAAATGAATTCCACCTTGTTTTTTTCTGTGAGGTGAGCTCCAAGGGAGCTTCCAGCAAGAAAACAAGATGAGAAAAGAAAATTGTGAGGGCACGTGTGGAGAAGACCTTTGCACACAAGGCTCACACAGCTCTGGCCAATCTCCACCCACTGCTGGGAATACTAATCAGCCACAGGTGGGCATTTCCTGCATGGGATTCCCCAGCACAACCTGAAACATGCATTTCTCTGCCCCTTCCCCATCACCCTGTTCAAACCCAAGCCTGGGTAGTACTCCTAGTGAGGTGACCCTGAGTCCTAGACATGAAAGGAGACAGCTCCGTGTGGAGCAAGGGCAAGTGTATTCACTGCATTCTCACAGCCTGAAGACAGGGGTTTCTGACTGAAGACCAGAAAATGGAGGCGAGCTCCGAGAACACTGAGACAAGGAGGAGGGATGGAAAGGTTTCTGTCGGCTGGCCCAGAGTTCAATGGGCTTCACCTTGTCTTAAGAACACATTACAGGATGAAGGAACAATGAGTTTAGCTTCCACAGACACTTAAACACAACCTAGATGTCATGGAGGGAGTTTAGGCAAGATATGAAATCTAGATAATGGTGAAAGCTGAGCGAGAACAGAATGAATGCCCGAGGACTGTGGCTGTGGGGCAAGGTTTGGAGGAGATGCACTCTGCCTGCTGTGAGACCCATCAGAGTTGACATAGAGGTGAGGGTGGCAGGTGAATTTGGAGGCCTCGTGGGTGCATAACTGAAGCCTCATTTCTCCCAGCACCTCATCTGAATTGCTCCCCATCCACTGCTAGTCATGTCAGGATCGGGATTTTTGATGCCTAAGCTCACCCAGTGCTACCATTGGCTGGGGAAGAGACTTGCTAACCTCATAAAGCATAAGGGTGAGGCTCGATGGGGACAGGTACATATAGGGATGCTCAGGCACTCTGAGCAAACCACTGTGGGTCCTTTAAATGACTAAGGTGACTGGGAAGCCACAAGACTCCAGAGTAGTTATGGAACACCCACCGCCTGTTACCCAGGAGAAGATGATGACCTCCTATCAATTGAGGTCCAGAAAAAAATGTCAAGGTGAACTGAACCCAGCCAAACTCCTCTTTCCCATCAACCCCACCCCAGAAGACACCCTCCCCTGTCCTTGCCTGGCACATAACCCTTCTCTGCCCACACCCCTTCTCCTGAAGCCATTGCTCCCACCTGTCTTCACAGTCTTCCCTAAACCAGTGCCATTCTTGCTCCCTGTCTTGTTTTCTCCAGGGGGCCAGGGTAACCGTCAGGGTGAATAATCGTCTTCCAGCAATGCTGCCCAAGAAAACTTCTCTGAAAACTCCCACCACAAAAAAGCTTAAGAAAATCAGATGCTCAAGGCTCTGTAGCCAGAGTTCGAAGGCAAATGAACAGCTGAAACAGAAGGAACCAAAGGAGGTCCCAGAGACTATGGGTACCCCTGCCATTCCTGGCAATCAGAAGGAACCATAGCAGGTCCCAGAGACCATGGAGACTACAGCTATTCCAATTAATCAGAATGAATCAGAGGAGGTCCCAGAGAACATGGAGACACCTGCATTTCCAGCTAATCAGAATGAACAAGAAGAGGTTGCAGAGACCATGGAGATCCCTGCCATTTCAGCTAATCTGTACGATCCAGAGGAGGTCCCATAGACCATGGAGACCCCTGCCATTCCAGCTAATCAGAACGAACCAGAAGAGGTCCCAGAGACCATGGAGACCCCTGCCATTCCAGCTGGACCAGTGGGCAGCCAGTGACTTCAGGGCATGGCTACAGACCTCTGAAATGCTTAGAGGTCTGGCTGCTGAGTACTTGCCAAAAGTACTGATGCTGAATATTATAGCAACTGTATACACTAATAACGAAAATGAAATAAAATCAAGCTGATGTGAAATTATGTTTGTCTCTGAGTTCTCTGATCGTGGAGGGCAGAGAGGTTAGGGAAGGGATAAGTGTGTGACGAGGGAGGGAGATGGCTTCTGTGGAGTTGGAGATGGGACCAGAAGGTCCAGGTTGCCAGAAAGTAGGGGGGAGAACTGATTCCTGACTGAGCTTCAAAGACATGGTTCCCATTGGAGAAGAGGAAGAGGACTTGCAGGTTCTCTGTGTGAGTGCAGCGGTGGTCAGTTAGCTGGGGAGATGTGTCGTGTGTTTGGGGGGGGGGGCAGTACCATTTGTTCAAAAGGCATACAAAGGTGTTGCCCCATCAAAAGAATGGAATATTGACCTTTGCACCAATATTGAAGGTAGAATATTGAGTAAAATAACTCAGACAGAGATTGACAAATACTGTATGATACCACTTACAGAAAGTAAACATACAGCAAAGTAGAGAATATGATAATAATGGAGGTGCACAAATATAGAGAAGTGTCTGCTGGATACTAGCGGGGAGGGGAAGAGGGTGGGGCATTACACAGGTGGGGAGGTGGGAGGCATGCAGTGATAGTTAGATGGAAAATGAGCTCAGGGATGCATTGTACAACATGGGGAATAGAGCCAGGAATTTTTCATAACTATAAATGCAAAGCAAGCTTTAACAGTTGTATAATCAGAAGGAAAAGGAAAGAAAGAGTGGGAGGAAGGTGGAAAGCAAAGAAGAAAAAGAAGTGTGTTTTTGCAGGTCAAAAAGTCAATAGGATTAGGCCCTTTTTATCAAAGGATTCTATTTTATTTGATTTTAATTATTTTAATTGGTGGGTATTTACTTTACCATATTGAGGGATTTCTTGCCATACATTGACATGAATCAGCCATGGGAGTACATGTATTCCCCAACCTGATTCCCCCTCACATCTTCCTCCCCATCCCATCCCTCTGGGTCAGCCCAGTGCACCAGTCCTGGGCACCCTGTCTTATGCATCCAACATGGACTGACTATCCTTTTCACATATGATAATATACATATTTCAATGCTATTCTCTCAGATCATCCCACCCTCGCCATCTCCCACTGAGTCCAAAAACTGTTGTGTAAATCTGCGTCTCTTTTACTGTCTCCCATATAGGGTTATCATCTCCATCTTCCTAAATTCAATATATATGCCTTAGTACAGTGATTTGTTGTGTTTCTTTCTGACTTACTTCGCTCTGTATAATAGGCTCCAGTTTCATCCTCCTCATTTGAGTGGATTCATATGTGTTCATCTTAATGGCTGAGCAATATTCCATTGTGTCTATATACCACAGCTTTCTTACCCGTTTGTCTGCTGATGGACATCTAGGTTGCTTCCGTCCCTGGTTATTGTAAACAATGCTGTGATGAACATTGGGGCACACGTGTCTTTTTCACTTCTGGGTGAATCACGATTTGAATGAGGAGAAACCATGATGACTATTAGCCTGTTAGTGGTAAACCCTGCACATGAGGTTGGTTGAAGGAGTGGGACCAAAGTTGGAGATGGTCGTTTCAAACCTGCTGAGAGGGCTCAGATGGACATTTGTGGTCCTGTCCTGCTGGGGGAAATCTCTGGTTGCTCTGTTCTCACCAGCAACGGAGGATTTTCTTTCCTTCCTTTCATTTCCCTTGTTTCCCTTTCTCCATCTTTCCTCCCTACCTGAATTTCTTTCACAAACATTCAATGTGCTTCGCTGTGCTGTGCTTCATTGTTCAGCCATGTCCAACTCTTTGTGACCCCATGGAGTGTAGCCTATCAGGCTCCTCTGTCCATGGGGATTCTCCAGGCAAGCATACTGGAGCAGGCTGCCATTCCCCCCTCCAGGGGATCTTCCCAAACCATGGATTGAATCCTGGTCTCCCATGTTGCAGGTGGGTTTTTCTTTTCTTTCTTTTTTTTTTTTTTTTACTATCTGAGCCATGAGGAATCCCTTAAAATGGGCTTCATCTGACACTATATTTTTCATCAGTGTAAGAAAAAATGGGGTCTATTTTATGATTCCCATGACTCTCCTTATCTTTAGAACACACAAAACACAATTATTCCAAGTATACTAATGTCTCTGTCTGCAATTACTCAAATCTATGTCACCACTGCCTGTCTTTCAGATCACAAGGGAATTGTAGTATGATTTTCTTACCTTCGTGAGCTTTAACACTTTCTTAACGTGGTTCTTGGTTAGTTCCATACTCTTCTTGTGAATTGGCTGCTCATGTCTTTTAACATGTCTTCATAAATTTAAAGCCCAGTGATACATCTTTCTTATAAAGTGTTGGCTCGTGCCTCTTGCCCATTTTTCTTTCAGGTGTTAAGATCTTCTGAAAACCCTAAGAGTCATCTTTTGGGTTTGCTTATGGCGTGCTTTTTCTACCTCTTAATATGTTCAGCAGTGTGATAGACCCTGGTTGAGTAAGCAACAAGTGGGTAATAGGATGTGAACACTTCTCAGGAAACCCAGGAAGACCCACTAAGCCAACAAACTGTCCCCAGTGGTGCACCACAGGCTGGTTGACCCTATGAGTCAATTGGAAAAACGAGGACAGAGGTGGAGCACACAATCTATTCCCCTTTCCTCCTGAGCCAACCAGCTCAATGACAGACCATGGGAACTAGATGCACAGGACAGGATGACACAGTGTTTCATCCAAGAAGCTGGAAGCTTTTGGAAGCTGCTCATAAAAATGAATTAAACCATGGTTTTGGCTGTGAGGTCAGATCCAAAGGAGCTTCCTACAAGAAAACAAGAGGAGAAAAGAGATTTGTGAGGGCAAGTGTTGAGAAGACCATTGCACACAAGGCTCACACAGATCTGGGCAAGCTCCACCCCTTGGTGGTAATACTAATCAGCCGCTGGTGGGCATTTCCTGCATGGGATCCACCAGCACAACCTGAAGCATGCATTTCTCTGCCCCTTCCCCATCACCCCGTTCAAACTCAAGCCTGGGTTGTACTGCTAGTGAGGTGACCCTGAGCCCTAGACTTGTAAGGAGACAGCTCTGTGTGGAGCAAGCGTAAGTATATTTACTGCTTTCTCACAGCCTGAAGACAAGGGTTTCCGACTGGAGAACAGAAAACGGAGGAGAGCTCCTGGAACACTGAGACACGGAGGCGGGATGGAAAGGTTTCTATCGGCTGGCCCAGAAGTCAATGGGCTTCAAGGTGCATTAAGACCACATTGCAGGACGAACGTGAAATGATTCTCAATTCCAGAGACACTTAAACACAACCTAGTTGTCATGGAGGGAGTTTAGGCAAGATATGAAAAGCTAGAAAATGGTGAAAGCTGAGAGAAAAGAGAATGAATGTCCGAGGAGTGTGGCTGTGGGGTAAGTTTGGAGGAGATGCCCTCTGCCTGCTGTGTGACCCATCAGAGTTGACATAGAGGTGAGGGTAGCAGGTAAGTTTGGAGGCTTCTTGAGGACATTAAAAATGCCTCATTTCTGCCAGCAAATCAACTGAATTGCTCCCCATCCACTGCTAGACATGTCAGGATGGGGCTTTGTGGTGTCAAAGCTCTCCAAAGGCCACCATTGGCTGGGGAAGATACTTGCTGACCTCATAAAGCATGAGGCTGAGGCTCCATGGGGACGGGTATATATAGAGGTGCTCATGGGTCCTGAGCAGACCACTGTGAATCCTCCAAATGACTGAGGTGACTAGGAAGGCACAGGGTTCCAGGGTAGTTATGGAACACCCGCCTTCTGTTACCCAGAAGAAGATGAAGATCTCTTATCAATTGAGATCCAGAAAAAATGTCAAGTGAGCTGAACCTAGCCAAAATTCTCTTGCCCATCGACCCCATTCCAAAAGACACTCCCCCCTGTCCTTGCCTGGCACACAACCCTTCTCTGCCCACACCCCTTCTCCTGAAGCCATTGCTCCCACCTGTCTTCACACTCTTCCCTAAACCAGTGCCATTCTTGCTCCCTCTCTTGTTTTCTCCAGGTGGCCTGGGTAACCGTTAGGGTGAATAATCCCATTCCAGCAAAACTGCACAAGAAAATTTCTCAGAAAACTCCCACCACAAAAAAGCTTAAGAAAATCAGATGCTCAAAGCTCTGCAGCCAGAGTTCCAAGGAGAATGAATAGCTGAATCACAAGGAACCAGAGCTGGTCCCAGAGACCACGGAGAACCCTGCCATTCTGGTTAATCAGAAGGAAAAGAGGAGGTCCCAGAGAACATGGAGACCCCTGCCATTCCAGCTAATCAGAACGAACCAGAGGACATCCCAGACACCATGGAGACCCCTGCCATTCCAGCTGGACCAGTGGACAGCCAGTGAATTTGGGGCAAGGCTAGAGATCTCAGAAATGCTCGGTGGTCTCCCGCTGAGTAATGGCTAACAGTACAGAAGCTGAATATTATAGCAACTGTGTATATTAATAACGAATATAAAATAAAATCAACCTGATGTGAAATTATGTTTGTCTCTGAGTTCTTTGTAATGGGGGGCAGAGAGGGTACGGAAGGGATAAGTGTGTGAGAAGGGAGGGAGATGGCTTCTGTGGAGTTGCAGATGGGACCAGAAGGTCCATGTTGCCAGAAAGTAGGGTGAATAACTGGTTCCAGACTGAGCTTCAAAGACATACTTCCCATGGGAAAGAGGAAGAGGCCTTGGTTTTTCTCTGTGTGAGTGCAGAGATGGACACTTTGCTGGGGAGCTGGTGTCGTGTGTGGGGGACCAGTGCCATTTGTTCAAAAGGCATTCAAAGGAGCTGCCGCATCAAAAGAATGGAATATTGACATTTGCAGCAACATGGGAGGTAGAATATTGAGTAAAATAACTCAGACAGAGATTGACAAATACTGTATGATATCACTTATAGAATGTAAACATACTGCAAATTAGAGAATATGGTAAAAATGGAGGTGCACAAATATAGAGAAGCATCTACTGGTTACCAGCGGGGAGGGGGAGAGGGCGGGGCAATATAGAGGAGGAGTGGAGGAGTGGGAGACAGGCAGTGTTAGTTAGGGGGAAGATGAGCTCAGGTATGCATTGTACAACATGGGGAATAGAGCCAGGACTTTGTCATAAGGATCAATGGAAAGCAAGCTTTAACAGTTGTATAATAAGAAAGAAAAGGAAAGAAAGCAGGGGGAGAAAGGGGGGAAGAAAGGAAGGAAAAGAATGGCGGTTCTGGATGTCAAAAATCAAATACTGATTCGGAACTTTTTTGGCATAGGAATGTATTTTTATTTTATTTTAATTGGTGGGTAATAAATTTAAAATATTGTGGTGTTTTTTTTTTTTTTTTTGCCATACATTAACATGAATCAGCCATGGGTGTACATGTATTGCCCATCCTGATCCCCTCTCCCACCTCCCTCCGCATCCCATCCCTCTGAGTCAGCCCAGTGCACCAGCCTTGAGCACACTGTCTTATGAATCGAACATGGACTGGCTATCCCTTTCACATATGATAATATACATGTTTCAATGCTATTCTCTCAGATTATCCCACCCTCGGCGTCTCCCACAGAGTCCAAAAGACTGTTGTGTAAATCTGTGTCTCTTTTGCTGTCTTCCATATAGGGTAATCATCTCCATCTTCGTAAATTTAATATATATGGCTTACTATAGTGTATTGTTCTTCTTTCTGACTTATTTCACTCTGTATAATGGGCTCCAGTTTCAACCACCTCATTAGAATGGATTCACATCTCTTCGTTTTAATACTGAGCAATATTCAGTTATGCCTAAGTACCACAGCTTTCTTACCCATTTGTCTGCTGATGGACATTTAGGTTGCCTCCATCCCCAGCTCTTGTAAACAGTGGTGTAATGAACATTGGAGCACATGTATCTTTTTCACATCTGGGTGAATCAGGAATTGAATGAGGAGAAACCATGATGACTATTAGCCTGTTTGTGGTAAACCCTGCACATGAGTTTGGTTGAAGCAGTGGGACCAAAGTTTGAGATGGTTGTCTCAAACCAGCTGAGAGTGCTCAGATGGACATGTGTGGTGCTGTCCTGCTGGGGGACATCTCTGGTTGCTCTGTTCTCCCCAGCAACGGAGAATTTTCTTTCCTTCATTTCATTTTGCATGTTTCCCTTTCTCCCTCTTTCCTTCCTACCTGAATTTCTATCATAAACCTCCAATGTGTTGCACTGTGTTGTGCTTCATTGCTCAGCCGTGTCCAACTCTTTGTGACCACATGGACTGTCGCCTGCCAGGCTCCTCTGTCCATGGGGATTCTCCAGACAAACATTCTGCAGCAGGATGCCATTCCCAACTACAGGGAATTTTCCCAACCCAGGGATTGAATCCTGCTCTCCCATGTTGCAGGTGGGTAATTTTTTTTTTTTTTTTTTTTTTACTATCTGAGCCATCAGGAACCCCTTAAAATGGGCTTCATCTGACACTATGTTTCTTATATCTGTAAGATCAAATGAGGTCTATTTTATGATTTCTAGGACTCTCCTTATTTTTATAACACACAAAATACATTTCTTCCAAGTATCCTATAATCTCTGTCTGCAATTACTAAAATCAATGCAACTTCTGCCTGAAATTCGGTTCTCAAAGGAATATAGTATGATTTTCCTTAACTTCGTTCAATTTAATATATTCTTAAAGTGGTTTGGGGCTAGTTCCATACTCTTCTTGTTAATTGGCTGCACATGTCTTTCAACATATCTTCATTAATTTAAAGGCCAGTGATACATCTTTCTTACAAAGTGTTGGCTCATGCCTCTTGCCCATTTTTCTATCTGGTTTTAAGATCTTCTAAGAATTCTAAGAGTCATCTTTTGGGTTTGTTTACGGCATGATTTTTCTACCTCTTAAAAGGTTCAGCAGTGTGATGGACCCTGGGTGAGTAAGCAACAAATGGACAACAGGATCGGAACACTTCACAGGAAACCCAGGAAGACCCACGAAGCCAACAAACTGTCCCCAGGGGTGCTCCTCAGGCTGAATGACCCTACGAGTCAATTGGAAAAACGAGGACTGAGGTGGCGCACACAATCCATTCCCCTTTCCTCCTGAGCCAGCCAGCTCAATGAAAGACCATGGGAACTAGATGCACAGGACAGGATGACTCAGTGTTTCATCCAAGAAGCTGGAAGCTTGTGGCAGCTGCTCATGAAAATGAATTCCACCTTGTTTTTTTCTGTGAGGTGAGCTCCAAGGGAGCTTCCAGCAAGAAAACAAGATGAGAAAAGAAAATTGTGAGGGCACGTGTGGAGAAGACCTTTGCACACAAGGCTCACACAGCTCTGGCCAATCTCCACCCACTGCTGGGAATACTAATCAGCCACAGGTGGGCATTTCCTGCATGGGATTCCCCAGCACAACCTGAAACATGCATTTCTCTGCCCCTTCCCCATCACCCTGTTCAAACCCAAGCCTGGGTAGTACTCCTAGTGAGGTGACCCTGAGTCCTAGACATGAAAGGAGACAGCTCCGTGTGGAGCAAGGGCAAGTGTATTCACTGCATTCTCACAGCCTGAAGACAGGGGTTTCTGACTGAAGACCAGAAAATGGAGGCGAGCTCCGAGAACACTGAGACAAGGAGGAGGGATGGAAAGGTTTCTGTCGGCTGGCCCAGAGTTCAATGGGCTTCACCTTGTCTTAAGAACACATTACGGGATGAAGGAACAATGAGTTTAGCTTCCACAGACACTTAAACACAACCTAGATGTCATGGAGGGAGTTTAGGCAAGATATGAAATCTAGATAATGGTGAAAGCTGAGCGAGAACAGAATGAATGCCCGAGGACTGTGGCTGTGGGGCAAGGTTTGGAGGAGATGCACTCTGCCTGCTGTGAGACCCATCAGAGTTGACATAGAGGTGAGGGTGGCAGGTGAATTTGGAGGCCTCGTGGGTGCATAACTGAAGCCTCATTTCTCCCAGCACCTCATCTGAATTGCTCCCCATCCACTGCTAGTCATGTCAGGATCGGGATTTTTGATGCCTAAGCTCACCCAGTGCTACCATTGGCTGGGGAAGAGACTTGCTAACCTCATAAAGCATAAGGGTGAGTCTCGATGGGGACAGGTACATATAGGGATGCTCAGGCACTCTGAGCAAACCACTGTGGGTCCTTTAAATGACTAAGGTGACTGGGAAGCCACAAGACTCCAGAGTAGTTATGGAACACCCACCGCCTGTTACCCAGGAGAAGATGATGACCTCCTATCAATTGAGGTCCAGAAAAAAATGTCAAGGTGAACTGAACCCAGCCAAACTCCTCTTTCCCATCAACCCCACCCCAGAAGACACCCTCCCCTGTCCTTGCCTGGCACATAACCCTTCTCTGCCCACACCCCTTCTCCTGAAGCCATTGCTCCCACCTGTCTTCACAGTCTTCCCTAAACCAGTGCCATTCTTGCTCCCTGTCTTGTTTTCTCCAGGGGGCCAGGGTAACCGTCAGGGTGAATAATCGTCTTCCAGCAATGCTGCCCAAGAAAACTTCTCTGAAAACTCCCACCACAAAAAAGCTTAAGAAAATCAGATGCTCAAGGCTCTGTAGCCAGAGTTCGAAGGCAAATGAACAGCTGAAACAGAAGGAACCAAAGGAGGTCCCAGAGACTATGGGTACCCCTGCCATTCCTGGCAATCAGAAGGAACCATAGCAGATCCCAGAGACCATGGAGACTACAGCTATTCCAATTAATCAGAATGAATCAGAGGAGGTCCCAGAGAACATGGAGACACCTGCATTTCCAGCTAATCAGAATGAACAAGAAGAGGTTGCAGAGACCATGGAGATCCCTGCCATTTCAGCTAATCTGTACGATCCAGAGGAGGTCCCATAGACCATGGAGACCCCTGCCATTCCAGCTAATCAGAACGAACCAGAAGAGGTCCCAGAGACCATGGAGACCCCTGCCATTCCAGCTGGACCAGTGGGCAGCCAGTGACTTCAGGGCATGGCTACAGACCTCTGAAATGCTTAGAGGTCTGGCTGCTGAGTACTTGCCAAAAGTACTGATGCTGAATATTATAGCAACTGTATACACTAATAACGAAAATGAAATAAAATCAAGCTGATGTGAAATTATGTTTGTCTCTGAGTTCTCTGATCGTGGAGGGCAGAGAGGTTAGGGAAGGGATAAGTGTGTGACGAGGGAGGGAGATGGCTTCTGTGGAGTTGGAGATGGGACCAGAAGGTCCAGGTTGCCAGAAAGTAGGGGGGAGAACTGATTCCTGACTGAGCTTCAAAGACATGGTTCCCATTGGAGAAGAGGAAGAGGACTTGCAGGTTCTCTGTGTGAGTGCAGAGGTGGTCAGTTAGCTCTGGAGATGTGTCGTGTGTTTGGGGGGGGGGGCAGTGCCATTTGTTCAAAAGGCATACAAAGGTGTTGCCCCATCAAAAGAATGGAATATTGACCTTTGCACCAATATTGAAGGTAGAATATTGAGTAAAATAACTCAGACAGAGATTGACAAATACTGTATGATACCACTTACAGAAAGTAAACATACAGCAAAGTAGAGAATATGATAATAATGGAGGTGCACAAATATAGAGAAGTGTCTGCTGGATACTAGCGGGGAGGGGAAGAGGGTGGGGCATTACACAGGTGGGGAGGTGGGAGGCATGCAGTGATAGTTAGATGGAAAATGAGCTCAGGGATGCATTGTACAACATGGGGAATAGAGCCAGGAATTTTTCATAACTATAAATGCAAAGCAAGCTTTAACAGTTGTATAATCAGAAGGAAAAGGAAAGAAAGAGTGGGAGGAAGGTGGAAAGCAAAGAAGAAAAAGAAGTGTGTTTTTGCAGGTCAAAAAGTCAATAGGATTAGGCCCTTTTTATCAAAGGATTCTATTTTATTTGATTTTAATTATTTTAATTGGTGGGTATTTACTTTACCATATTGAGGGATTTCTTGCCAAACATTGACATGAATCAGCCATGGGAGTACATGTATTCCCCAACCTGATTCCCCCTCACATCTTCCTCCCCATCCCATCCCTCTGGGTCAGCCCAGTGCACCAGTCCTGGGCACCCTGTCTTATGCATCCAACATGGACTGACTATCCTTTTCACATATGATAATATACATATTTCAATGCTATTCTCTCAGATCATCCCACCCTCGCCATCTCCCACTGAGTCCAAAAACTGTTGTGTAAATCTGCGTCTCTTTTACTGTCTCCCATATAGGGTTATCATCTCCATCTTCCTAAATTCAATATATATGCCTTAGTACAGTGATTTGTTGTGTTTCTTTCTGACTTACTTCGCTCTGTATAATAGGCTCCAGTTTCATCCTCCTCATTTGAGTGGATTCATATGTGTTCATCTTAATGGCTGAGCAATATTCCATTGTGTCTATATACCACAGCTTTCTTACCCGTTTGTCTGCTGATGGACATCTAGGTTGCTTCCGTCCCTGGTTATTGTAAACAATGCTGTGATGAACATTGGGGCACACGTGTCTTTTTCACTTCTGGGTGAATCACGATTTGAATGAGGAGAAACCATGATGACTATTAGCCTGTTAGTGGTAAACCCTGCACATGAGGTTGGTTGAAGGAGTGGGACCAAAGTTGGAGATGGTCGTTTCAAACCTGCTGAGAGGGCTCAGATGGACATCTGTGGTCCTGTCCTGCTGGGGGAAATCTCTGGTTGCTCTGTTCTCACCAGCAACGGAGGATTTTCTTTCCTTCCTTTCATTTCCCTTGTTTCCCTTTCTCCATCTTTCCTCCCTACCTGAATTTCTTTCACAAACATTCAATGTGCTTCGCTGTGCTGTGCTTCATTGTTCAGCCATGTCCAACTCTTTGTGACCCCATGGAGTGTAGCCTATCAGGCTCCTCTGTCCATGGGGATTCTCCAGGCAAGCATACTGGAGCAGGCTGCCATTCCCCCCTCCAGGGGATCTTCCCAAACCATGGATTGAATCCTGGTCTCCCATGTTGCAGGTGGGTTTTTCTTTTCTTTCTTTTTTTTTTTTTTTTACTATCTGAGCCATGAGGAATCCCTTAAAATGGGCTTCATCTGACACTATATTTTTCATCAGTGTAAGAAAAAATGGGGTCTATTTTATGATTCCCATGACTCTCCTTATCTTTAGAACACACAAAACACAATTATTCCAAGTATACTAATGTCTCTGTCTGCAATTACTCAAATCTATGTCACCACTGCCTGTCTTTCAGATCACAAGGGAATTGTAGTATGATTTTCTTACCTTCGTGAGCTTTAACACTTTCTTAACGTGGTTCTTGGTTAGTTCCATACTCTTCTTGTGAATTGGCTGCTCATGTCTTTTAACATGTCTTCATAAATTTAAAGCCCAGTGATACATCTTTCTTATAAAGTGTTGGCTCGTGCCTCTTGCCCATTTTTCTTTCAGGTGTTAAGATCTTCTGAAAACCCTAAGAGTCATCTTTTGGGTTTGCTTATGGCGTGCTTTTTCTACCTCTTAATATGTTCAGCAGTGTGATAGACCCTGGTTGAGTAAGCAACAAGTGGGTAATAGGATGTGAACACTTCTCAGGAAACCCAGGAAGACCCACTAAGCCAACAAACTGTCCCCAGTGGTGCACCACAGGCTGGTTGACCCTATGAGTCAATTGGAAAAACGAGGACAGAGGTGGAGCACACAATCTATTCCCCTTTCCTCCTGAGCCAACCAGCTCAATGACAGACCATGGGAACTAGATGCACAGGACAGGATGACACAGTGTTTCATCCAAGAAGCTGGAAGCTTTTGGAAGCTGCTCATAAAAATGAATTAAACCATGGTTTTGGCTGTGAGGTCAGATCCAAAGGAGCTTCCTACAAGAAAACAAGAGGAGAAAAGAGATTTGTGAGGGCAAGTGTTGAGAAGACCATTGCACACAAGGCTCACACAGATCTGGGCAAGCTCCACCCCTTGGTGGTAATACTAATCAGCCGCTGGTGGGCATTTCCTGCATGGGATCCACCAGCACAACCTGAAGCATGCATTTCTCTGCCCCTTCCCCATCACCCCGTTCAAACTCAAGCCTGGGTTGTACTGCTAGTGAGGTGACCCTGAGCCCTAGACTTGTAAGGAGACAGCTCTGTGTGGAGCAAGCGTAAGTATATTTACTGCTTTCTCACAGCCTGAAGACAAGGGTTTCCGACTGGAGAACAGAAAACGGAGGAGAGCTCCTGGAACACTGAGACACGGAGGCGGGATGGAAAGGTTTCTATCGGCTGGCCCAGAAGTCAATGGGCTTCAAGGTGCATTAAGACCACATTGCAGGACGAACGTGAAATGATTCTCAATTCCAGAGACACTTAAACACAACCTAGTTGTCATGGAGGGAGTTTAGGCAAGATATGAAAAGCTAGAAAATGGTGAAAGCTGAGAGAAAAGAGAATGAATGTCCGAGGAGTGTGGCTGTGGGGTAAGTTTGGAGGAGATGCCCTCTGCCTGCTGTGTGACCCATCAGAGTTGACATAGAGGTGAGGGTAGCAGGTAAGTTTGGAGGCTTCTTGAGGACATTAAAAATGCCTCATTTCTGCCAGCAAATCAACTGAATTGCTCCCCATCCACTGCTAGACATGTCAGGATGGGGCTTTGTGGTGTCAAAGCTCTCCAAAGGCCACCATTGGCTGGGGAAGATACTTGCTGACCTCATAAAGCATGAGGCTGAGGCTCCATGGGGACGGGTATATATAGAGGTGCTCATGGGTCCTGAGCAGACCACTGTGAATCCTCCAAATGACTGAGGTGACTAGGAAGGCACAGGGTTCCAGGGTAGTTATGGAACACCCGCCTTCTGTTACCCAGAAGAAGATGAAGATCTCTTATCAATTGAGATCCAGAAAAAATGTCAAGTGAGCTGAACCTAGCCAAAATTCTCTTGCCCATCGACCCCATTCCAAAAGACACTCCCCCCTGTCCTTGCCTGGCACACAACCCTTCTCTGCCCACACCCCTTCTCCTGAAGCCATTGCTCCCACCTGTCTTCACACTCTTCCCTAAACCAGTGCCATTCTTGCTCCCTCTCTTGTTTTCTCCAGGTGGCCTGGGTAACCGTTAGGGTGAATAATCCCATTCCAGCAAAACTGCACAAGAAAATTTCTCAGAAAACTCCCACCACAAAAAAGCTTAAGAAAATCAGATGCTCAAAGCTCTGCAGCCAGAGTTCCAAGGAGAATGAATAGCTGAATCACAAGGAACCAGAGCTGGTCCCAGAGACCACGGAGAACCCTGCCATTCTGGTTAATCAGAAGGAAAAGAGGAGGTCCCAGAGAACATGGAGACCCCTGCCATTCCAGCTAATCAGAACGAACCAGAGGACATCCCAGACACCATGGAGACCCCTGCCATTCCAGCTGGACCAGTGGACAGCCAGTGAATTTGGGGCAAGGCTAGAGATCTCAGAAATGCTCGGTGGTCTCCCGCTGAGTAATGGCTAACAGTACAGAAGCTGAATATTATAGCAACTGCGTATATTAATAACGAATATAAAATAAAATCAACCTGATGTGAAATTATGTTTGTCTCTGAGTTCTTTGTAATGGGGGGCAGAGAGGGTACGGAAGGGATAAGTGTGTGAGAAGGGAGGGAGATGGCTTCTGTGGAGTTGCAGATGGGACCAGAAGGTCCATGTTGCCAGAAAGTAGGGTGAATAACTGGTTCCAGACTGAGCTTCAAAGACATACTTCCCATGGGAAAGAGGAAGAGGCCTTGGTTTTTCTCTGTGTGAGTGCAGAGATGGACACTTTGCTGGGGAGCTGGTGTCGTGTGTGGGGGACCAGTGCCATTTGTTCAAAAGGCATTCAAAGGAGCTGCCGCATCAAAAGAATGGAATATTGACATTTGCAGCAACATGGGAGGTAGAATATTGAGTAAAATAACTCAGACAGAGATTGACAAATACTGTATGATATCACTTATAGAATGTAAACATACTGCAAATTAGAGAATATGGTAAAAATGGAGGTGCACAAATATAGAGAAGCATCTACTGGTTACCAGCGGGGAGGGGGAGAGGGCGGGGCAATATAGAGGAGGAGTGGAGGAGTGGGAGACAGGCAGTGTTAGTTAGGGGGAAGATGAGCTCAGGTATGCATTGTACAACATGGGGAATAGAGCCAGGACTTTGTCATAAGGATCAATGGAAAGCAAGCTTTAACAGTTGTATAATAAGAAAGAAAAGGAAAGAAAGCAGGGGGAGAAAGGGGGGAAGAAAGGAAGGAAAAGAATGGCGGTTCTGGATGTCAAAAATCAAATACTGATTCGGAACTTTTTTGGCATAGGAATGTATTTTTATTTTATTTTAATTGGTGGGTAATAAATTTAAAATATTGTGGTGTTTTTTTTCTGCCATACATTAACATGAATCAGCCACGGGTGTACATGTATTGCCCATCCTGATCCCCTCTCCCACCTTCCTCCGCATCCCATCCCTCTGAGTCAGCCCAGTGCACCAGCCTTGAGCACACTGTCTTATGAATCGAACATGGACTGGCTATCCCTTTCACATATGATAATATACATGTTTCAATGCTATTCTCTCAGATTATCCCACCCTCGGCGTCTCCCACAGAGTCCAAAAGACTGTTGTGTAAATCTGTGTCTCTTTTGCTGTCTTCCATATAGGGTAATCATCTCCATCTTCGTAAATTTAATATATATGGCTTACTATAGTGTATTGTTCTTCTTTCTGACTTATTTCACTCTGTATAATGGGCTCCAGTTTCAACCACCTCATTAGAATGGATTCACATCTCTTCGTTTTAATACTGAGCAATATTCAATTATGCCTAAGTACCACAGCTTTCTTACCCATTTGTCTGCTGATGGACATTTAGGTTGCCTCCATCCCCAGCTATTGTAAACAGTGGTGTAATGAACATTGGAGCACACGTATCTTTTTCACATCTGGGTGAATCAGGAATTGAATGAGGAGAAACCATGATGACTATTAGCCTGTTTGTGGTAAACCCTGCACATGAGTTTGGTTGAAGCAGTGGGACCAAAGTTGGAGATGTCTCAACTCCAAAACCGGCTGAGAGTGCTCAGATGGACATGTGTGGTGCTGTCCTGCTGGGGGACGTCTCTGGTTGCTCTGTTCTCCCCAGCAACGGAGAATTTTCTTTCCTTCATTTCATTTCCCATGTTTCCCTTTCTCCCTCTTTCCTTCCTACCTAAATTTCTATCATAAACCTCCAATGTGTTGCACTGTGTTGTGCTTCATTGCTCAGCCGTGTCCAACTCTTTGTGACCACATGGACTGTCGCCTGCCAGGCTCCTCTGTCCATGGGGATTCTCCAGACAAACATACTGCAGCAGGATGCCATTCCCGAATACAGGGAATTTTCCCAACCCAGGGATTGAATCCTGCTCTCCCATGTTGCAGGTGGGTATTTTTTTTTTTTTTTTTACTATCTGAGCCATCAGGAACCCCTTAAAATGGGCTTCATCTGACACTATGTTTCTTATATCTGTAAGATCAAATGAGGTCTATTTTATGATTTCTAGGACTCTCCTTATTTTTATAACACACAAAATACATTTCTTCCAAGTATCCTATAATCTCTGTCTGCAATTACTAAAATCAATGCAACTTCTGCCTGAAATTCTGTTCTCAAGGGAATATAGTATGATTTTCCTTAACTTCGTTCAATTTAATATATTCTTAAAGTGGTTTGGGGCTAGTTCCCTACTCTTCTTGTTAATTGGCTGCACATGTCTTTCAACATATCTTCATTAATTTAAAGGCCAGTGATACATCTTTCTTACAAAGTGTTGGCTCATGCCTCTTGCCCATTTTTCTATCTGGTTTTAAGATCTTCTAAGAATTCTAAGAGTCATCTTTTGGGTTTGTTTACGGCATGATTTTTCTACCTCTTAAAAGGTTCAGCAGTGTGATGGACCCTGGGTGAGTAAGCAATAAATGGACAACAGGATCGGAACACTTCACAGGAAACCCAGGAAGACCCACGAGGCCAACAAACTGTCCCCAGGGGTCCTCCTCAGGCTGGATGACCCTACGAGTCAATTGGAAAAACGAGGACTGAGGTGGCGCACACAATCCATTCCCCTTTCCTCCTGAGCCAGCCAGCTCAATGAGAGACCATGGGAACTAGATGCACAGGACAGGATGACTCAGTGTTTCATCCAAGAAGCTGGAAGCTTGTGGCAGCTGCTCATGAAAATGAATTCCACCTTGTTTTTTTCTGTGAGGTGAGCTCCAAGGGAGCTTCCAGCAAGAAAACAAGATGAGAAAAGAAAATTGTGAGGGCACGTGTGGAGAAGACCTTTGCACACAAGGCTCACACAGCTCTGGCCAAGCTCCACCCACTGCTGGGAATACTAATCAGCCACAGGTGGGCATTTCCTGCATGGGATTCCCCAGCACAACCTGAAACATGCATTTCTCTGCCCCTTCCCCATCACCCTGTTCAAACCCAAGCCTGGGTAGTACTCCTAGTGAGGTGACCCTGAGTCCTAGACATGAAAGGAGACAGCTCCGTGTGGAGCAAGGGCAAGTGTATTCACTGCATTCTCACAGCCTGAAGACAGGGGTTTCTGACTGAAGACCAGAAAATGGAGGCGAGCTCCGAGAACACTGAGACAAGGAGGAGGGATGGAAAGGTTTCTGTCGGCTGGCCCAGAGTTCAATGGGCTTCACCTTGTCTTAAGAACACATTACGGGATGAAGGAACAATGAGTTTAGCTTCCACAGACACTTAAACACAACCTAGATGTCATGGAGGGAGTTTAGGCAAGATATGAAATCTAGATAATGGTGAAAGCTGAGCGAGAACAGAATGAATGCCCGAGGAGTGTGGCTCTGGGGCAAGGTTTGGAGGAGATGCACTCTGCCTGCTGTGAGACCCATCAGAGTTGACATAGAGGTGAGGGTGGCAGGTGAATTTGGAGGCCTCGTGGGTGCATAACTGAAGCCTCATTTCTCCCAGCACCTCATCTGAATTGCTCCCCATCCACTGCTAGTCATGTCAGGATCGGGATTTTTGATGCCTAAGCTCACCCAGTGCTACCATTGGCTGGGGAAGAGACTTGCTAACCTCATAAAGCATGAGGGTGAGGCTCGATGGGGACAGGTACATATAGGGATGCTCAGGCACTCTGAGCAAACCACTGTGGGTCCTTTAAATGACTAAGGTGACTGGGAAGCCACAAGACTCCAGAGTAGTTATGGAACACCCACCGCCTGTTACCCAGGAGAAGATGATGACCTCCTATCAATTGAGGTCCAGAAAAAAATGTCAAGGTGAACTGAACCCAGCCAAACTCCTCTTTCCCATCAACCCCACCCCAGAAGACACCCTCCCCTGTCCTTGCCTGGCACATAACCCTTCTCTGCCCACACCCCTTCTCCTGAAGCCATTGCTCCCACCTGTCTTCACAGTCTTCCCTAAACCAGTGCCATTCTTGCTCCCTGTCTTGTTTTCTCCAGGGGGCCAGGGTAACCGTCAGGGTGAATAATCGTCTTCCAGCAATGCTGCCCAAGAAAACTTCTCTGAAAACTCCCACCACAAAAAAGCTTAAGAAAATCAGATGCTCAAGGCTCTGTAGCCAGAGTTCGAAGGCAAATGAACAGCTGAAACAGAAGGAACCAAAGGAGGTCCCAGAGACTATGGGTACCCCTGCCATTCCTGGCAATCAGAAGGAACCATAGCAGGTCCCAGAGACCATGGAGACAACAGCTATTCCAATTAATCAGAATGAATCAGAGGAGGTCCCAGAGAACATGGAGACACCTGCATTTCCAGCTAATCAGAATGAACAAGAAGAGGTTGCAGAGACCATGGAGATCCCTGCCATTTCAGCTAATCTGTACGATCCAGAGGAGGTCCCATAGACCATGGAGACCCCTGCCATTCCAGCTAATCAGAACGAACCAGAAGAGGTCCCAGAGACCATGGAGACCCCTGCCATTCCAGCTGGACCAGTGGGCAGCCAGTGACTTCAGGGCATGGCTACAGACCTCTGAAATGCTTAGAGGTCTGGCTGCTGAGTGCTTGCCAAAAGTACTGATGCTGAATATTATAGCAACTGTATACACTAATAACGAAAATGAAATAAAATCAAGCTGATGTGAAATTATGTTTGTCTCTGAGTTCTCTGATCGTGGAGGGCAGAGAGGTTAGGGAAGGGATAAGTGTGTGACGAGGGAGGGAGATGGCTTCTGTGGAGTTGGAGATGGGACCAGAAGGTCCAGGTTGCCAGAAAGTAGGGGGGAGAACTGATTCCTGACTGAGCTTCAAAGACATGGTTCCCATTGGAGAAGAGGAAGAGGACTTGCAGGTTCTCTGTGTGAGTGCAGAGGTGGTCAGTTAGCTGGGGAGATGTGTCGTGTGTTTGGGGGGGGGGGGGGCAGTGCCATTTGTTCAAAAGGCATACAAAGGTGTTGCCCCATCAAAAGAATGGAATATTGACATTTGCACCAATATTGAAGGTAGAATATTGAGTAAAATAACTCAGACAGAGATTGACAAATACTGTATGATACCACTTACAGAAAGTAAACATACAGCAAAGTAGAGAATATGATAATAATGGAGGTGCACAAATATAGAGAAGTGTCTGCTGGATACTAGCCGGGAGGGGAAGAGGGTGGGGCATTACACAGGTGGGGAGGTGGGAGGCATGCAGTGATAGTTAGATTTAAAATGAGCTCAGGGATCCATTGTACAACATGGGGAATAGAGCCAGGAATTTTTCATAACTATAAATGCAAAGCAAGCTTTAACAGTTGTATAATCAGAAGGAAAAGGAAAGAAAGAGGGGGAGGAAGGTGGAAAGCAAAGAAGAAAAAGAAGTGTGTTTTTGCAGGTCAAAACATCAATAGGATTAGGCCCTTTTTATCAAAGGATTCTATTTTATTTGATTTTAATTATTTTAATTGTTGGGTATTTACTTTACCATATTGAGGGATTTCTTGCCATACATTGACATGAATCAGCCATGGGAGTACATGTATTCCCCAACCTGATTCCCCCTCACATCTTCCTCCCCATCCCATCCCTCTGGGTCAGCCCAGTGAACCAGTCCTGGGCACCCTGTCTTATGCATCCAACATGGACTGACTATCCTTTTCACATATGATAATATACATATTTCAATGCTATTCTCTCAGATCATCCCACCCTCGCCATCTCCCACTGAGTCCAAAAACTGTTGTGTAAATCTGCATCTCTTTTACTGTCTCCCATATAGGGTTATCATCTCCATCTTCCTAAATTCAATATATATGCCTTAGTACAGTGATTTGTTGTGTTTCTTTCTGACTTACTTCGCTCTGTATAATAGGCTCCAGTTTCATCCTCCTCATTTGAGTGGATTCATATGTGTTCATCTTAATGGCTGAGCAATATTCCATTGTGTCTACATACCACAGCTTTCTTACCCGTTTGTCTGCTGATGGACATCTAGGTTGCTTCCGTCCCTGGTTATTGTAAACAACGCTGTGATGAACATTGGGGCACACGTGTCTTTTTCACTTCTGGGTGAATCACGATTTGAATGAGGAGAAACCATGATGACTATTAGCCTGTTAGTGGTAAACCCTGCACATGAGGTTGGTTGAAGGAGTGGGACCAAAGTTGGAGATGGTCGTTTCAAACCTGCTGAGAGGGCTCAGATGGACATCTGTGGTCCTGTCCTGCTGGGGGAAATCTCTGGTTGCTCTGTTCTCACCAGCAACGGAGGATTTTCTTTCCTTCCTTTCATTTCCCTTGTTTCCCTTTCTCCATCTTTCCTCCCTACCTGAATTTCTTTCACAAACATTCAATGTGCTTCGCTGTGCTGTGCTTCATTGTTCAGCCATGTCCAACTCTTTGTGACCCCATGGAGTGTAGCCTATCAGGCTCCTCTGTCCATGGGGATTCTCCAGGCAAGCATACTGGAGCAGGCTGCCATTCCCCCCTCCAGGGGATCTTCCCAAACCATGGATTGAATCCTGGTCTCCCATGTTGCAGGTGGGTTTTTCTTTTCTTTCTTTTTTTTTTTTTTTACTATCTGAGCCATGAGGAATCCCTTAAAATGGGCTTCATCTGACACTATATTTTTCATCAGTGTAAGAAAAAATGGGGTCTATTTTATGATTCCCATGACTCTCCTTATCTTTAGAACACACAAAACACAATTATTCCAAGTATACTAATGTCTCTGTCTGCAATTACTCAAATCTATGTCACCACTGCCTGTCTTTCAGATCACAAGGGAATTGTAGTATGATTTTCTTACCTTCGTGAGCTTTAACACTTTCTTAACGTGGTTCTTGGTTAGTTCCATACTCTTCTTGTGAATTGGCTGCTCATGTCTTTTAACATGTCTTCATAAATTTAAAGCCCAGTGATACATCTTTCTTATAAAGTGTTGGCTCGTGCCTCTTGCCCATTTTTCTTTCAGGTGTTAAGATCTTCTGAAAACCCTAAGAGTCATCTTTTGGGTTTGCTTATGGCGTGCTTTTTCTACCTCTTAATATGTTCAGCAGTGTGATAGACCCTGGTTGAGTAAGCAACAAGTGGGTAATAGGATGTGAACACTTCTCAGGAAACCCAGGAAGACCCACTAAGCCAACAAACTGTCCCCAGTGGTGCACCACAGGCTGGTTGACCCTATGAGTCAATTGGAAAAACGAGGACAGAGGTGGAGCACACAATCTATTCCCCTTTCCTCCTGAGCCAACCAGCTCAATGACAGACCATGGGAACTAGATGCACAGGACAGGATGACACAGTGTTTCATCCAAGAAGCTGGAAGCTTTTGGAAGCTGCTCATAAAAATGAATTAAACCATGGTTTTGGCTGTGAGGTCAGATCCAAAGGAGCTTCCTACAAGAAAACAAGAGGAGAAAAGAGATTTGTGAGGGCAAGTGTTGAGAAGACCATTGCACACAAGGCTCACACAGATCTGGGCAAGCTCCACCCCTTGGTGGTAATACTAATCAGCCGCTGGTGGGCATTTCCTGCATGGGATCCACCAGCACAACCTGAAGCATGCATTTCTCTGCCCCTTCCCCATCACCCCGTTCAAACTCAAGCCTGGGTTGTACTGCTAGTGAGGTGACCCTGAGCCCTAGACTTGTAAGGAGACAGCTCTGTGTGGAGCAAGCGTAAGTATATTTACTGCTTTCTCACAGCCTGAAGACAAGGGTTTCCGACTGGAGAACAGAAAACGGAGGAGAGCTCCTGGAACACTGAGACACGGAGGCGGGATGGAAAGGTTTCTATCGGCTGGCCCAGAAGTCAATGGGCTTCAAGGTGCATTAAGACCACATTGCAGGACGAACGTGAAATGATTCTCAATTCCAGAGACACTTAAACACAACCTAGTTGTCATGGAGGGAGTTTAGGCAAGATATGAAAAGCTAGAAAATGGTGAAAGCTGAGAGAAAAGAGAATGAATGTCCGAGGAGTGTGGCTGTGGGGTAAGTTTGGAGGAGATGCCCTCTGCCTGCTGTGTGACCCATCAGAGTTGACATAGAGGTGAGGGTAGCAGGTAAGTTTGGAGGCTTCTTGAGGACATTAAAAATGCCTCATTTCTGCCAGCAAATCAACTGAATTGCTCCCCATCCACTGCTAGACATGTCAGGATGGGGCTTTGTGGTGTCAAAGCTCTCCAAAGGCCACCATTGGCTGGGGAAGATACTTGCTGACCTCATAAAGCATGAGGCTGAGGCTCCATGGGGACGGGTATATATAGAGGTGCTCATGGGTCCTGAGCAGACCACTGTGAATCCTCCAAATGACTGAGGTGACTAGGAAGGCACAGGGTTCCAGGGTAGTTATGGAACACCCACCTTCTGTTACCCAGAAGAAGATGAAGATCTCTTATCAATTGAGATCCAGAAAAAATGTCAAGTGAGGTGAACCTAGCCAAAATTCTCTTGCCCATCGACCCCATTCCAAAAGACACTCCCCCCTGTCCTTGCCTGGCACACAACCCTTCTCTGCCCACACCCCTTCTCCTGAAGCCATTGCTCCCACCTGTCTTCACACTCTTCCCTAAACCAGTGCCATTCTTGCTCCCTCTCTTGTTTTCTCCAGGTGGCCTGGGTAACCGTTAGGGTGAATAATCCCATTCCAGCAAAACTGCACAAGAAAATTTCTCAGAAAACTCCCACCACAAAAAAGCTTAAGAAAATCAGATGCTCAAAGCTCTGCAGCCAGAGTTCCAAGGAGAATGAATAGCTGAATCACAAGGAACCAGAGCTGGTCCCAGAGACCACGGAGAACCCTGCCATTCTGGTTAATCAGAAGGAAAAGAGGAGGTCCCAGAGAACATGGAGACCCCTGCCATTCCAGCTAATCAGAACGAACCAGAGGACATCCCAGACACCATGGAGACCCCTGCCATTCCAGCTGGACCAGTGGACAGCCAGTGAATTTGGGGCAAGGCTAGAGATCTCAGAAATGCTCGGTGGTCTCCCGCTGAGTAATGGCTAACAGTACAGAAGCTGAATATTATAGCAACTGTGTATATTAATAACGAATATAAAATAAAATCAACCTGATGTGAAATTATGTTTGTCTCTGAGTTCTTTGTAATGGGGGGCAGAGAGGGTACGGAAGGGATAAGTGTGTGAGAAGGGAGGGAGATGGCTTCTGTGGAGTTGCAGATGGGACCAGAAGGTCCATGTTGCCAGAAAGTAGGGTGAATAACTGGTTCCAGACTGAGCTTCAAAGACATACTTCCCATGGGAAAGAGGAAGAGGCCTTGGTTTTTCTCTGTGTGAGTGCAGAGATGGACACTTTGCTGGGGAGCTGGTGTCGTGTGTGGGGGACCAGTGCCATTTGTTCAAAAGGCATTCAAAGGAGCTGCCGCATCAAAAGAATGGAATATTGACATTTGCAGCAACATGGGAGGTAGAATATTGAGTAAAATAACTCAGACAGAGATTGACAAATACTGTATGATATCACTTATAGAATGTAAACATACTGCAAATTAGAGAATATGGTAAAAATGGAGGTGCACAAATATAGAGAAGCATCTACTGGTTACCAGCGGGGAGGGGGAGAGGGCGGGGCAATATAGAGGAGGAGTGGAGGAGTGGGAGACAGGCAGTGTTAGTTAGGGGGAAGATGAGCTCAGGTATGCATTGTACAACATGGGGAATAGAGCCAGGACTTTGTCATAAGGATCAATGGAAAGCAAGCTTTAACAGTTGTATAATAAGAAAGAAAAGGAAAGAAAGCAGAGGGAGAAAGGGGGGAAGAAAGGAAGGAAAAGAATGGCGGTTCTGGATGTCAAAAATCAAATACTGATTCGGAACTTTTTTGGCATAGGAATGTATTTTTATTTTATTTTAATTGGTGGGTAATAAATTTAAAATATTGTGGTGTTTTTTTTCTGCCATACATTAACATGAATCAGCCACGGGTGTACATGTATTGCCCATCCTGATCCCCTCTCCCACCTTCCTCCGCATCCCATCCCTCTGAGTCAGCCCAGTGCACCAGCCTTGAGCACACTGTCTTATGAATCGAACATGGACTGGCTATCCCTTTCACATATGATAATATACATGTTTCAATGCTATTCTCTCAGATTATCCCACCCTCGGCGTCTCCCACAGAGTCCAAAAGACTGTTGTGTAAATCTGTGTCTCTTTTGCTGTCTTCCATATAGGGTAATCATCTCCATCTTCGTAAATTTAATATATATGGCTTACTATAGTGTATTGTTCTTCTTTCTGACTTATTTCACTCTGTATAATGGGCTCCAGTTTCAACCACCTCATTAGAATGGATTCACATCTCTTCGTTTTAATACTGAGCAATATTCAATTATGCCTAAGTACCACAGCTTTCTTACCCATTTGTCTGCTGATGGACATTTAGGTTGCCTCCATCCCCAGCTATTGTAAACAGTGGTGTAATGAACATTGGAGCACACGTATCTTTTTCACATCTGGGTGAATCAGGAATTGAATGAGGAGAAACCATGATGACTATTAGCCTGTTTGTGGTAAACCCTGCACATGAGTTTGGTTGAAGCAGTGGGACCAAAGTTGGAGATGTCTCAACTCCAAAACCGGCTGAGAGTGCTCAGATGGGCATGTGTGGTGCTGTCCTGCTGGGGGACGTCTCTGGTTGCTCTGTTCTCCCCAGCAACGGAGAATTTTCTTTCCTTCATTTCATTTCCCATGTTTCCCTTTCTCCCTCTTTCCTTCCTACCTAAATTTCTATCATAAACCTCCAATGTGTTGTACTGTGTTGTGCTTCATTGCTCAGCCGTGTCCAACTCTTTGTGACCACATGGACTGTCGCCTGCCAGGCTCCTCTGTCCATGGGGATTCTCCAGACAAACATACTGCAGCAGGATGCCATTCCTGAATACAGGGAATTTTCCCAACCCAGGGATTGAATCCTGCTCTCCCATGTTGCAGGTGGGTATTTTTTTTTTTTTTTTTTACTATCTGAGCCATCAGGAACCCCTTAAAATGGGCTTCATCTGACACTATGTTTCTTATATCTGTAAGATCAAATGAGGTCTATTTTATGATTTCTAGGACTCTCCTTATTTTTATAACACACAAAATACATTTCTTCCAAGTATCCTATAATCTCTGTCTGCAATTACTAAAATCAATGCAACTTCTGCCTGAAATTCTGTTCTCAAGGGAATATAGTATGATTTTCCTTAACTTCGTTCAATTTAATATATTCTTAAAGTGGTTTGGGGCTAGTTCCCTACTCTTCTTGTTAATTGGCTGCACATGTCTTTCAACATATCTTCATTAATTTAAAGGCCAGTGATACATCTTTCTTACAAAGTGTTGGCTCATGCCTCTTGCCCATTTTTCTATCTGGTTTTAAGATCTTCTAAGAATTCTAAGAGTCATCTTTTGGGTTTGTTTACGGCATGATTTTTCTACCTCTTAAAAGGTTCAGCAGTGTGATGGACCCTGGGTGAGTAAGCAATAAATGGACAACAGGATCGGAACACTTCACAGGAAACCCAGGAAGACCCACGAGGCCAACAAACTGTCCCCAGGGGTCCTCCTCAGGCTGGATGACCCTACGAGTCAATTGGAAAAACGAGGACTGAGGTGGCGCACACAATCCATTCCCCTTTCCTCCTGAGCCAGCCAGCTCAATGAGAGACCATGGGAACTAGATGCACAGGACAGGATGACTCAGTGTTTCATCCAAGAAGCTGGAAGCTTGTGGCAGCTGCTCATGAAAATGAATTCCACCTTGTTTTTTTCTGTGAGGTGAGCTCCAAGGGAGCTTCCAGCAAGAAAACAAGATGAGAAAAGAAAATTGTGAGGGCACGTGTGGAGAAGACCTTTGCACACAAGGCTCACACAGCTCTGGCCAAGCTCCACCCACTGCTGGGAATACTAATCAGCCACAGGTGGGCATTTCCTGCATGGGATTCCCCAGCACAACCTGAAACATGCATTTCTCTGCCCCTTCCCCATCACCCTGTTCAAACCCAAGCCTGGGTAGTACTCCTAGTGAGGTGACCCTGAGTCCTAGACATGAAAGGAGACAGCTCCGTGTGGAGCAAGGGCAAGTGTATTCACTGCATTCTCACAGCCTGAAGACAGGGGTTTCTGACTGAAGACCAGAAAATGGAGGCGAGCTCCGAGAACACTGAGACAAGGAGGAGGGATGGAAAGGTTTCTGTCGGCTGGCCCAGAGTTCAATGGGCTTCACCTTGTCTTAAGAACACATTACGGGATGAAGGAACAATGAGTTTAGCTTCCACAGACACTTAAACACAACCTAGATGTCATGGAGGGAGTTTAGGCAAGATATGAAATCTAGATAATGGTGAAAGCTGAGCGAGAACAGAATGAATGCCCGAGGAGTGTGGCTGTGGGGCAAGGTTTGGAGGAGATGCACTCTGCCTGCTGTGAGACCCATCAGAGTTGACATAGAGGTGAGGGTGGCAGGTGAATTTGGAGGCCTCGTGGGTGCATAACTGAAGCCTCATTTCTCCCAGCACCTCATCTGAATTGCTCCCCATCCACTGCTAGTCATGTCAGGATCGGGATTTTTGATGCCTAAGCTCACCCAGTGCTACCATTGGCTGGGGAAGAGACTTGCTAACCTCATAAAGCATAAGGGTGAGGCTCGATGGGGACAGGTACATATAGGGATGCTCAGGCACTCTGAGCAAACCACTGTGGGTCCTTTAAATGACTAAGGTGACTGGGAAGCCACAAGACTCCAGAGTAGTTATGGAACACCCACCGCCTGTTACCCAGGAGAAGATGATGACCTCCTATCAATTGAGGTCCAGAAAAAAATGTCAAGGTGAACTGAACCCAGCCAAACTCCTCTTTCCCATCAACCCCACCCCAGAAGACACCCTCCCCTGTCCTTGCCTGGCACATAACCCTTCTCTGCCCACACCCCTTCTCCTGAAGCCATTGCTCCCACCTGTCTTCACAGTCTTCCCTAAACCAGTGCCATTCTTGCTCCCTGTCTTGTTTTCTCCAGGGGGCCAGGGTAACCGTCAGGGTGAATAATCCTCTTCCGGCAACACTGCCCAAGAAAACTTCTCTGAAAACTCCCACCACAAAAAAGCTTAAGAAAATCAGATGCTCAAGGCTCTGTAGCCAGAGTTCGAAGGCAAATGAACAGCTGAAACAGAAGGAACCAAAGGAGGTCCCAGAGACAATGGGTACCCCTGCCATTCCTGGCAATCAGAAGGAACCATAGCAGGTCCCAGAGACCATGGAGACAACAGCTATTCCAATTAATCAGAATGAATCAGAGGAGGTCCAAGAGACCATGGAGACACCTGCATTTCCAGCTAATCAGAATGAACAAGAAGAGGTCGCAGAGACCATGGAGATCCCTGCCATTTCAGCTAATCTGTACGATCCAGAGGAGGTCCCATAGACCATAGAGACCCCTGCCATTCCAGCTAATCAGAACGAACCAGAAGAGGTCCCAGAGACCATGGAGACCCCTGCCATTCCAGCTGGACCAGTGGGCAGCCAGTGACTTCAGGGCATGGCTACAGACCTCTGAAATGCTTAGAGGTCTGGCTGCTGAGTACTTGCCAAAAGTACTGATGCTGAATATTATAGCAACTGTATACACTAATAACGAAAATGAAATAAAATCAAGCTGATGTGAAATTATGTTTGTCTCTGAGTTCTCTGATCGTGGAGGGCAGAGAGGTTAGGGAAGGGATAAGTGTGTGACGAGGGAGGGAGATGGCTTCTGTGGAGTTGGAGATGGGACCAGAAGGTCCAGGTTGCCAGAAAGTAGGGGGAAGAACTGATTCCTGACTGAGCTTCAAAGACATGGTTCCCATTGGAGAAGAGGAAGAGGACTTGCAGGTTCTCTGTGTGAGTGCAGAGGTGGTCACTTAGCTGGGGAGGTGTGTCGTGTGTTTGGGGGGGGGGCAGTGCCATTTGTTCAAAAGGCATACAAAGGTGTTGCCCCATCAAAAGAATGGAATATTGACCTTTGCACCAATATTGAAGGTAGAATATTGAGTAAAATAACTCAGACAGAGATTGACAAATACTGTATGATACCATTTACAGAAAGTAAACATACAGCAAAGTAGAGAATATGATAATAATGGAGGTGCACAAATATAGAGAAGTGTCTGCTGGATACTAGCGGGGAGGGGAAGAGGGTGGGGCATTACACAGGTGGGGAGGTGGGAGGCATGCAGTGATAGTTAGATGGAAAATGAGCTCAGGGATGCATTGTACAACATGGGGAATAGAGCCAGGAATTTTTCATAACTATAAATGCAAAGCAAGCTTTAACAGTTGTATAATCAGAAGGAAAAGGAAAGAAAGAGGGGGAGGAAGGTGGAAAGCAAAGAAGAAAAAGAAGTGTGTTTTTGCAGGTCAAAAAGTCAATAGGATTAGGCCCTTTTTATCAAAGGATTCTATTTTATTTGATTTTAATTATTTTAATTGGTGGGTATTTACTTTACCATATTGAGGGATTTCTTGCCATACATTGACATGAATCAGCCATGGGAGTACATGTATTCCCCAACCTGATTCCCCCTCACATCTTCCTCCCCATCCCATCCCTCTGGGTCAGCCCAGTGAACCAGTCCTGGGCACCCTGTCTTATGCATCGAACATGGACTGACTATCCTTTTCACATATGATAATATACATATTTCAATGCTATCCTCTCAGATCATCCCACCCTCGCCGTTTCCCACTGAGTCCAAAAACTGTTGTGTAAATCTGCGTCTCTTTTACTGTCTCCCATATAGGGTTATCATCTCCATCTTCCTAAATTCAATATATATGCCTTAGTACAGTGATTTGTTGTGTTTCTTTCTGACTTACTTCGCTCTGTATAATAGGCTCCAGTTTCATCCTCCTCATTTGAGTGGATTCATATGTGTTCATCTTAATGGCTGAGCAATATTCCATTGTGTCTACATACCACAGCTTTCTTACCCGTTTGTCTGCTGATGGACATCTAGGTTGCTTCCGTCCCTGGTTATTGTAAACAACGCTGTGATGAACATTGGGGCACACGTGTCTTTTTCACTTCTGGGTGAATCACGATTTGAATGAGGAGAAACCATGATGACTATTAGCCTGTTAGTGGTAAACCCTGCACATGAGGTTGGTTGAAGGAGTGGGACCAAAGTTGGAGATGGTCGTTTCAAACCTGCTGAGAGGGCTCAGATGGACATCTGTGGTCCTGTCCTGCTGGGGGAAATCTCTGGTTGCTCTGTTCTCACCAGCAACGGAGGATTTTCTTTCCTTCCTTTCATTTCCCTTGTTTCCCTTTCTCCATCTTTCCTCCCTACCTGAATTTCTTTCACAAACATTCAATGTGCTTCGCTGTGCTGTGCTTCATTGTTCAGCCATGTCCAACTCTTTGTGACCCCATGGAGTGTAGCCTATCAGGCTCCTCTGTCCATGGGGATTCTCCAGGCAAGCATACTGGAGCAGGCTGCCATTCCCCCCTCCAGGGGATCTTCCCAAACCATGGATTGAATCCTGGTCTCCCATGTTGCAGGTGGGTTTTTCTTTTCTTTCTTTCTTTCTTTTCTTTCTTTTTTTTTTTTTTTACTATCTGAGCCATGAGGAATCCCTTAAAATGGGCTTCATCTGACACTATATTTTTCATAGGTGTAAGAAAAAATGGGGTCTATTTTATGATTCCCATGACTCTCCTTATCTTTAGAACACACAAAACACAATTATTCCAAGTATACTAATGTCTCTGTCTGCAATTACTCAAATCTATGTCACCACTGCCTGTCTTTCAGATCACAAGGGAATTGTAGTATGATTTTCTTACCTTCGTGAGCTTTAACACTTTCTTAACGTGGTTCTTGGTTAGTTCCATACTCTTCTTGTGAATTGGCTGCTCATGTCTTTTAACATGTCTTCATAAATTTAAAGCCCAGTGATACATCTTTCTTATAAAGTGTTGGCTCGTGCCTCTTGCCCATTTTTCTTTCAGGTGTTAAGATCTTCTGAAAACCCTAAGAGTCATCTTTTGGGTTTGCTTATGGCGTGCTTTTTCTACCTCTTAATATGTTCAGCAGTGTGATAGACCCTGGTTGAGTAAGCAACAAGTGGGTAATAGGATGTGAACACTTCTCAGGAAACCCAGGAAGACCCACTAAGCCAACAAACTGTCCCCAGTGGTGCACCACAGGCTGGTTGACCCTATGAGTCAATTGGAAAAACGAGGACAGAGGTGGAGCACACAATCTATTCCCCTTTCCTCCTGAGCCAACCAGCTCAATGACAGACCATGGGAACTAGATGCACAGGACAGGATGACACAGTGTTTCATCCAAGAAGCTGGAAGCTTTTGGAAGCTGCTCATAAAAATGAATTAAACCATGGTTTTGGCTGTGAGGTCAGATCCAAAGGAGCTTCCTACAAGAAAACAAGAGGAGAAAAGAGATTTGTGAGGGCAAGTGTTGAGAAGACCATTGCACACAAGGCTCACACAGATCTGGGCAAGCTCCACCCCTTGGTGGTAATACTAATCAGCCGCTGGTGGGCATTTCCTGCATGGGATCCACCAGCACAACCTGAAGCATGCATTTCTCTGCCCCTTCCCCATCACCCCGTTCAAACTCAAGCCTGGGTTGTACTGCTAGTGAGGTGACCCTGAGCCCTAGACTTGTAAGGAGACAGCTCTGTGTGGAGCAAGCGTAAGTATATTTACTGCTTTCTCACAGCCTGAAGACAAGGGTTTCCGACTGGAGAACAGAAAACGGAGGAGAGCTCCTGGAACACTGAGACACGGAGGCGGGATGGAAAGGTTTCTATCGGCTGGCCCAGAAGTCAATGGGCTTCAAGGTGCATTAAGACCACATTGCAGGACGAACGTGAAATGATTCTCAATTCCAGAGACACTTAAACACAACCTAGTTGTCATGGAGGGAGTTTAGGCAAGATATGAAAAGCTAGAAAATGGTGAAAGCTGAGAGAAAAGAGAATGAATGTCCGAGGAGTGTGGCTGTGGGGTAAGTTTGGAGGAGATGCCCTCTGCCTGCTGTGTGACCCATCAGAGTTGACATAGAGGTGAGGGTAGCAGGTAAGTTTGGAGGCTTCTTGAGGACATTAAAAATGCCTCATTTCTGCCAGCAAATCAACTGAATTGCTCCCCATCCACTGCTAGACATGTCAGGATGGGGCTTTGTGGTGTCAAAGCTCTCCAAAGGCCACCATTGGCTGGGGGAGATACTTGCTGACCTCATAAAGCATGAGGCTGAGGCTCCATGGGGACGGGTATATATAGAGGTGCTCATGGGTCCTGAGCAGACCACTGTGAATCCTCCAAATGACTGAGGTGACTAGGAAGGCACAGGGTTCCAGGGTAGTTATGGAACACCCGCCTTCTGTTACCCAGAAGAAGATGAGGATCTCTTATCAATTGAGATCCAGAAAAAATGTCAAGTGAGCTGAACCTAGCCAAAATTCTCTTGCCCATCGACCCCATTCCAAAAGACACTCCCCCCTGTCCTTGCCTGGCACACAACCCTTCTCTGCCCACACCCCTTCTCCTGAAGCCATTGCTCCCACCTGTCTTCACACTCTTCCCTAAACCAGTGCCATTCTTGCTCCCTCTCTTGTTTTCTCCAGGTGGCCTGGGTAACCGTTAGGGTGAATAATCCCATTCCAGCAAAACTGCACAAGAAAATTTCTCAGAAAACTCCCACCACAAAAAAGCTTAAGAAAATCAGATGCTCAAAGCTCTGCAGCCAGAGTTCCAAGGAGAATGAATAGCTGAATCACAAGGAACCAGAGCTGGTCCCAGAGACCACGGAGAACCCTGCCATTCTGGTTAATCAGAAGGAAAAGAGGAGGTCCCAGAGAACATGGAGACCCCTGCCATTCCAGCTAATCAGAACGAACCAGAGGACATCCCAGACACCATGGAGACCCCTGCCATTCCAGCTGGACCAGTGGACAGCCAGTGAATTTGGGGCAAGGCTAGAGATCTCAGAAATGCTCGGTGGTCTCCCGCTGAGTAATGGCTAACAGTACAGAAGCTGAATATTATAGCAACTGCGTATATTAATAACGAATATAAAATAAAATCAACCTGATGTGAAATTATGTTTGTCTCTGAGTTCTTTGTAATGGGGGGCAGAGAGGGTACGGAAGGGATAAGTGTGTGAGAAGGGAGGGAGATGGCTTCTGTGGAGTTGCAGATGGGACCAGAAGGTCCATGTTGCCAGAAAGTAGGGTGAATAACTGGTTCCAGACTGAGCTTCAAAGACATACTTCCCATGGGAAAGAGGAAGAGGCCTTGGTTTTTCTCTGTGTGAGTGCAGAGATGGACACTTTGCTGGGGAGCTGGTGTCGTGTGTGGGGGACCAGTGCCATTTGTTCAAAAGGCATTCAAAGGAGCTGCCGCATCAAAAGAATGGAATATTGACATTTGCAGCAACATGGGAGGTAGAATATTGAGTAAAATAACTCAGACAGAGATTGACAAATACTGTATGATATCACTTATAGAATGTAAACATACTGCAAATTAGAGAATATGGTAAAAATGGAGGTGCACAAATATAGAGAAGCATCTACTGGTTACCAGCGGGGAGGGGGAGAGGGCGGGGCAATATAGAGGAGGAGTGGAGGAGTGGGAGACAGGCAGTGTTAGTTAGGGGGAAGATGAGCTCAGGTATGCATTGTACAACATGGGGAATAGAGCCAGGACTTTGTCATAAGGATCAATGGAAAGCAAGCTTTAACAGTTGTATAATAAGAAAGAAAAGGAAAGAAAGCAGGGGGAGAAAGGGGGGAAGAAAGGAAGGAAAAGAATGGCGGTTCTGGATGTCAAAAATCAAATACTGATTCGGAACTTTTTTGGCATAGGAATGTATTTTTATTTTATTTTAATTGGTGGGTAATAAATTTAAAATATTGTGGTGTGTTTTTTTTTTTTTTTTTGCCATACATTAACATGAATCAGCCATGGGTGTACATGTATTGCCCATCCTGATCCCCTCTCCCACCTCCCTCCGCATCCCATCCCTCTGAGTCAGCCCAGTGCACCAGCCTTGAGCACACTGTCTTATGAATCGAACATGGACTGGCTATCCCTTTCACATATGATAATATACATGTTTCAATGCTATTCTCTCAGATTATCCCACCCTCGGCGTCTCCCACAGAGTCCAAAAGACTGTTGTGTAAATCTGTGTCTCTTTTGCTGTCTTCCATATAGGGTAATCATCTCCATCTTCGTAAATTTAATATATATGGCTTACTATAGTGTATTGTTCTTCTTTCTGACTTATTTCACTCTGTATAATGGGCTCCAGTTTCAACCACCTCATTAGAATGGATTCACATCTCTTCGTTTTAATACTGAGCAATATTCAATTATGCCTAAGTACCACAGCTTTCTTACCCATTTGTCTGCTGATGGACATTTAGGTTGCCTCCATCCCCAGCTATTGTAAACAGTGGTGTAATGAACATTGGAGCACACGTATCTTTTTCACATCTGGGTGAATCAGGAATTGAATGAGGAGAAACCATGATGACTATTAGCCTGTTTGTGGTAAACCCTGCACATGAGTTTGGTTGAAGCAGTGGGACCAAAGTTGGAGATGTCTCAACTCCAAAACCGGCTGAGAGTGCTCAGATGGACATGTGTGGTGCTGTCCTGCTGGGGGACGTCTCTGGTTGCTCTGTTCTCCCCAGCAACGGAGAATTTTCTTTCCTTCATTTCATTTCCCATGTTTCCCTTTCTCCCTCTTTCCTTCCTACCTGAATTTCTATCATAAACCTCCAATGTGTTGCACTGTGTTGTGCTTCATTGCTCAGCCGTGTCCAACTCTTTGTGACCACATGGACTGTCGCCTGCCAGGCTCCTCTGTCCATGGGGATTCTCCAGACAAACATACTGCAGCAGGATGCCATTCCCAACTACAGGGAATTTTCCCAACCCAGGGATTGAATCCTGCTCTCCCATGTTGCAGGTGGGTATTTTTTTTTTTTTTTTTTTTTTACTATCTGAGCCATCAGGAACCCCTTAAAATGGGCTTCATCTGACACTATGTTTCTTATATCTGTAAGATCAAATGAGGTCTATTTTATGATTTCTAGGACTCTCCTTATTTTTATAACACACAAAATACATTTCTTCCAAGTATCCTATAATCTCTGTCTGCAATTACTAAAATCAATGCAACTTCTGCCTGAAATTCTGTTCTCAAGGGAATATAGTATGATTTTTCTTAACTTCGTTCAATTTAATATATTCTTAAAGTGGTTTGGGGCTAGTTCCATACTCTTCTTGTTAATTGGCTGCACATGTCTTTCAACATATCTTCATTAATTTAAAGGCCAGTGATACATCTTTCTTACAAAGTGTTGGCTCATGCCTCTTGCCCATTTTTCTATCTGGTTTTAAGATCTTCTAAGAATTCTAAGAGTCATCTTTTGGGTTTGTTTACGGCATGATTTTTCTACCTCTTAAAAGGTTCAGCAGTGTGATGGACCCTGGGTGAGTAAGCAACAAATGGACAACAGGATCGGAACACTTCACAGGAAACCCAGGAAGACCCACGAAGCCAACAAACTGTCCCCAGGGGTGCTCCTCAGGCTGGATGACCCTACGAGTCAATTGGAAAAACGAGGACTGAGGTGGAGCACACAATCCATTCCCCTTTCCTCCTGAGCCAGCCAGCTCAATGAGAGACCATGGGAACTAGATGCACAGGACAGGATGACTCAGTGTTTCATCCAAGAAGCTGGAAGCTTGTGGCAGCTGCTCATGAAAATGAATTCCACCTTGTTTTTTTCTGTGAGGTGAGCTCCAAGGGAGCTTCCAGCAAGAAAACAAGATGAGAAAAGAAAATTGTGAGGGCACGTGTGGAGAATACCTTTGCACACAAGGCTCACACAGCTCTGGCCAACTCCACCCACTGCTGGGAATACTAATCAGCCGCAGGTGGGCATTTCCTGCATGGGATTCGCCAGCACAACCTGAAACATGCATTTCTCTGCCCCTTCCCCATCACCCTGTTCAAACCCAAGCCTGGGTAGTACTCCTAGTGAGGTGACCCTGAGTCCTAGACATGAAAGGAGACAGCTCCGTGTGGAGCAAGGGCAAGTGTATTCACTGCATTCTCACAGCCTGAAGACAGGATTTTCTCACTGAAGATCAGAAAATGGAGGCGAGCTCCGAGAACACTGAGACAAGGAGGAGGGATGGAAAGGTTTCTGTCGGCTGGCCCAGAGTTCAATGGGCTTCACCTTGTCTTAAGAACACATTACAGGATGAAGGAACAATGAGTTTAGCTTCCACAGACACTTAAACATAACCTAGATGTCATGGAGGGAGTTTAGGCAAGATATGAAATCTAGATAATGGTGAAAGCTGAGCGAGAACAGAATGAATGCCCGAGGACTGTGGCTGTGGGGCAAGGTTTGGAGGAGATGCACTCTGCCTGCTGTGGGACCCATCAGAATTGACATAGAGGTGAGGGTGGCAGGTGAGTTTGGAGGCCTCGTGGGTGCATAACTGAAGCCTCATTTCTCCCAGCACCTCATCTGAATTGCTCCCCATCCACTGCTAGTCATGTCAGGATCGGGATTTTTGATGCCTAAGCTCACCCAGTGCTACCATTGGCTGTGGAAGAGACTTGCTAACCTCATAAAGCATAAGGGTGAGGCTCGATGGGGACAGGTACATATAGGGATGCTCAGGCACTCTGAGCAAACCACTGTGGGTCCTTTAAATGACTAAGGTGACTGGGAAGCCACAAGACTCCAGAGTAGTTATGGAACACCCACCGCCTGTTACCCAGGAGAAGATGATGACCTCCTATCAATTGAGGTCCAGAAAAAAATGTCAAGGTGAACTGAACCCAGCCAAATTCCTCTTTCCCATCAACCCCACCTCAGAAGACACCCTCCCCTGTCCTTGCCTGGCACATAACCCTTCTCTGCCCACACCCCTTCTCCTGAAGCCATTGCTCCCACCTGTCTTCACAGTCTTCCCTAAACCAGTGCCATTCTTGCTCCCTGTCTTATTTTCTCCAGGAGGCCAGTGTAACCGTCAGGGTGAATAATCCTCTTCCGGCAACGCTGCCCAAGAAAACTTCTCTGAAAACTCCCACCACAAAAAAGCTTAGGAAAATCAGATGCTCAAGGCTCTGTAGCCAGAGTTCGAAGTCAAATGAACAGCTGAAACAGAAGGAACCAAAGGAGGTCCCAGAGACTATGGGTACCCCTGCCATTCCTGGCAATCAGAAGAAACCATAGCAGGTCCCAGAGACCATGGAGACAACAGCTATTCCAACTAATCAGAAAGAATCAGAGGAGGTCCCAGAGACCATGGAGACACCTGCATTTCCAGCTAATCAGAATGAACCAGAAGAGGTCCCAGAGACCATGGAGACCCCTGCCATTCCAGCTAATCTGTACGATCCAGAGGAGGTCCTATAGACCATGGAGACCCCTGCCATTCCAGCTAATCAGAACGAACCAGAGGAGGTCCCAGAGACCATGGAGACCCCTGCCATTCCAGCTAGACCAGTGGGCAGCCAGTGACTTCAGGGCATGGCTAGAGACGTCTGAAATGCTTAGGGGTCTGGCCGCTGTGTAGTTGCCAAAAGTACAGATGCTGAATATTACAGCAACTGCATACACTAATAACGAAAATGAAATAAAATCAAGCTGATGTGAAATTATGTTTGTCTCTGAGTTCTCTGATAGTGGAGGGCAGAGAGTTTAGGGAAGAGATAAGTGTGTGACGAGGGAGGGAGATGGCTTCTGTGGAGTTGGAGATGGGACCAGAAGGTCCAGGTTGCCAGAAAGTAGGGGAAGAACTGATTCCTGACTGAGCTTCAAAGACAAAGTTTCCATTGGAGAAGAGGAAGAGGACTTGCAGGTTCTCTGTGTGAGTGCAGAGGTGGTCACATAGCTGGGGAGGTGTGTCGTGTGTGTGTGGGGGCAGTGCCATTTGTTCAAAAGGCATACAAAGGTGTTGCCCCTTCAAAAGAATGGAATATTGACATTTGCACCAATATTGAAGGTAGAATATTGAGTAAAATAACTCAGACAGAGATTAACAAATACTGTATGATACCACTTACAGAATGTAAACATACAGCAAAGTAGAGAATATGATAATAATGGAGGTGCACAAATATAGAGAAGTATCTACTGGATACTAGCGGGGAGGGGAAGAGGGCAGGGCATTACAGAGGTGTGGGAGTGGGAGGCATACAGTGATAGTTAGATGGAAAATGAGCTCAGGGATGCATTGTACAACATGGGGAATAGAGCCAGGGCTTTTTCATAACTATAAATGGAAAGCAAGCTTTAACAGTTGTATAATCAGAAGGAAAAGGAAAGAAAGAGGGGGAGGAAGGTGGGAAGCAAAAAAGAAAAAGAAGTTTGTTTTTGCAGGTCAAAAAGTCAATAGGATTAGGCCCTTTTTATCAAAGGATTCTATTTTATTTGATTTTAATTATTTTAATTGGTGGGTATTTACTTTACAATATTGTGGGATTTCTTGCCATACATTGACATGAATCAGCCATGGGAGTACATGTATTCCCCAACCTGATTCCCCCTCACATCTTCCTCCCCATCCTATCCCTCTGGGTCAGCCCAGTGAACCAGTCCTGGGCACCCTGTCTTATGCATGGAACATGGACTGGCTATCCTTTTCACATATGATAATATCCATATTTCAATGCTATTCTCTCTGATCATCCCACCCTCGCTGTCTCCCACTGAGTCCAAAAACTGTTGTGTAAATCTGCGTCTCTTTTACTGTCTCTCGGATAGGGTTATCATCTCCATCTTCCTAAATTCAATATATATGCCTTAGTATAATGATTTGTTGTTTATCTTTCTGACTTACTTCGCTCTCTATAATAGGCTCCAGTTTCATCCACCTCATTTGAGTGGATTCATATGTGTTCATCTTAATGGCTGAGCAATATTCCTTTGTGTCTATGTACCACAGCTTTCTTACCCGTTTGTCTGCTGATGGACATCTAGGTTGCTTCCATTCCTGGTTATTGTAAACAGTGCTGTGATGAACATTGGGGCACACGTGTCTTTTTCACTTCTGGGTGAATCACGATTAGAATGAGGAGAAACCATGATGACTATTAGCCTGTTAGTGGTAAACCCTGCACATGAGTTTGGTTGAAGGGGTGGGACCAAAGTTGGAGATGATTGTCTCAAACCCGCTGAGAGTGCTCAGATGGACATGTGTGGTGCTGTTCTGCTGGGCGACATCTCTGGTTGCTCTGTTCTCCCCAGCAACGGAGAATTTTCCTTCCTTCATTTCATTTCCCATATTTCCCTTTCTCCCTCTTTCCTCCCTACCTGAATTTCTATCATTTACCTTCAATGTGTTGCACTGTGTTGTGCTTCATTGCTCAGCCGTGTCCAACTCTTAGTTACCACATGGACTGTCGCCCGCCAGGCTCCTCTGTCCATGGGGATTCTCCAGACAAGCATACTGGAGCAGGCTGCCATTCCCCCCTCCAGGGGATTGTCCCAACGCAGGGATTGAATCCTGCTCTCCCATGTTGCAGGTGGGTATTTTTTTTTTTTTTTTTTAACTATCTGAACCATCAGGAACCCCTTAAAATGGGCTTCATCTGACACTATGTTTTTCATATCTGTAAGATCAAATGAGGTCTATTTTATGATTTCTAGGACTCTCCTTATTTTTATAACACACAAAATACATTTCTTCCAAGTATCCTATAATCTCTGTCTGCAATTACTAAAATCAACGCAACTTATGCCTGAAATTCTGTTCTCAAGGGAATATAGTTTGATTTTCCTTAATTTCGTTCAATTTAATATATTCTTAAAGTGGTTTGGGGCTAGTTCCGTACTCTTCTTGTTAATTGGCTGTGCATGTCTTTCAACATATCTTCATTCATTTAAAGGCCAGTGATACATCTTTCTTACAAAGTGTTGGCTCATGCCTCTTGCCCGTTTTTCTATCTGGTTTTAAGATCTTCTAAGAATTCTAAGAGTCATCTTTTGGGTTTGTTTACGGCATGATTTTTCTACTTCTTAAAATGTTCAGCAGTGTGATGGACCCTGGGTGAGTAAGCAACAAATAGACAACAGGATCGGAACACTTCACAGGAAACCCAGGAAGACCCACGAAGCCAACAAACTGTCCCCAGGGGTGCTCCTCAGGCTGGATGACCCTACGAGTCATTTGGAAAAAAGAGGACTGAGGTGGAGCACACAATCTATTCCCCTTCCTCCTGAGCCAACCAGCTCAATGAGAGACCCTGGGAACTAGATGCACAGGACAGGATGCCTCAGTGTTTCGTCCAAGAAGCTTTAAGCTTGTGGCAGCAGCTCATGGAAATGAATTCCACCTTGTTTTTTTCTGTGAGATGAGCTCCAAGGGAGCTTCCAGCAAGAAAACAAGAGGAGAAAAGAGAATTGTGAGGGCACGTGTTGAGAAGACCTTTGCACACAAGGCTCACACTGCTCTGGGCAAGCTCCACCCATTGCTGGGAATACTAATCAGCAGCAGGTGGGTATTTCCTGCATGGGATCCCCCAGCACAACCTGAAACATGCATTTCTCTGCCCCTTCCCCATCACCGTGTTCAAACCCAAGCCTGGGTAGTACTCCTAGTGAGGTGACCCTGAGTCCTAGACATGAAAGGAGACAGCTCCGTGTGGAGTAAGGGCAAGTGTATTCACTGCATTCTCACAGCCTGAAGAGAGGAGTTTCTGACTGAAGACCAGAAAATGGAGGCGAGCTCCAAGAACACTGAGACAAGGAGGAGGGATGGAAAGGTTTCTGTCGGCTGGCCCAGAGTTCAATGGGCTTCACCTTGTCTTACGAACACATTACGGGATGAAGGAGCAATGAGTTTAGCTTCCACAGACACTTAAACACAACCTAGATGTCATGGAGGGAGTTTAGGCAAGATATGAAATCTAGATAATGGTGAAAGCTGAGTGAGAACAGAATGAATGCCCGAGGAGTGTGGCTATGGGGCAAGGTTTGGAGGAGATGCACTCTGCCTGCTGTGAGACGCATCAGAATTGACATAGAGGTGAGGGTGGCAGGTGAGTTTGGAGGCCTCTTGAGTGCATTACTGAAGCCTCATTTCTCCCAGCAAGTCATCTGAATTGCTCCCCACCCACTGCTAGTCATGTCAGGATCGGGCTTTGTAATGTCAAACTCACCTAGGGCCACCATTGGCTGGGGAAGAGACTTGCTAACCTCATAAAGCATAAGGGTGAGTCTCGATGGGGACAGGTACATAGAGGGATGCTCAGGCGCTCTGAGCAAACCACTGTGGGTCCTTTAAATGACTAAGGTGACTTTAAAGCCACAAGACTCCAGAGTAGTTATGGAACACCCACCGCCTGTTACATAGGAGAAGATGATGACCTTCTATCAATTGAGGTCCAGAAAAAAATGTTAAGGTGAACTGAACCCAGCCAAACTCCTCTTTCCCATCAATCCCACCCCAGAAGACACCCTCCCCAGTCCTTGCCTGGCACATAACCCTTCTCTGCCCACACCCCTTCTCCTGAAGCCATTGCTCCCACCTGTCTTCACAGTCTTCCCTAAACCAGTGCCATTCTTGCTCCCTGTCTTGTTTTCTCCAGGGGGCCAGGGTAACCGTCAGGGTGAATAATCCTCTTCCGGCAACACTGCCCAAGAAAACTTCTCTGAAAACTCCCACCACAAAAAAGCTTAAGAAAGTCAGATGCTCAAGGCTCTGTAGCCAGAGTTCCAAGGCGAATGAACAGCTGAATCAGAAGGAACCAGAGGACGTCCCAGAGACTATGGGTACCCCTGCCATTCCTGGCAATCAGAAGAAACCATAGCAGGTCCCAGAGACTTTGGAGACAACAGCTATTCCAACTAATCAGAATGAATCAGAGGAGGTCCCAGAGACCATGGAGACACCTGCATTTCCAGCTAATCAGAATGAACCAGAAGAGGTCCCAGAGACCATGGAGACCCCTGCCATTCCAGCTAGACCAGTGGGCAGCCAGTGACTTCAGGGCATGGCTAGAGACGTCTGAAATGCTTAGGGGTCTGGCCGCTGTGTAGTTGCCAAAAGTACAGATGCTGAATATTACAGCAACTGCATACACTAATAACGAAAATGAAATAAAATCAAGCTGATGTGAAATTATGTTTGTCTCTGAGTTCTCTGATAGTGGAGGGCAGAGAGTTTAGGGAAGAGATAAGTGTGTGACGAGGGAGGGAGATGGCTTCTGTGGAGTTGGAGATGGGACCAGAAGGTCCAGGTTGCCAGAAAGTAGGGGAAGAACTGATTCCTGACTGAGCTTCAAAGACAAAGTTTCCATTGGAGAAGAGGAAGAGGACTTGCAGGTTCTCTGTGTGAGTGCAGAGGTGGTCACATAGCTGGGGAGGTGTGTCGTGTGTGTGTGGGGGCAGTGCCATTTGTTCAAAAGGCATACAAAGGTGTTGCCCCTTCAAAAGAATGGAATATTGACATTTGCACCAATATTGAAGGTAGAATATTGAGTAAAATAACTCAGACAGAGATTAACAAATACTGTATGATACCACTTACAGAATGTAAACATACAGCAAAGTAGAGAATATGATAATAATGGAGGTGCACAAATATAGAGAAGTATCTACTGGATACTAGCGGGGAGGGGAAGAGGGCAGGGCATTACAGAGGTGTGGGAGTGGGAGGCATGCAGTGATAGTTAGATGGAAAATGAGCTCAGGGATGCATTGTACAACATGGGGAATAGAGCCAGGGCTTTTTCATAACTATAAATGGAAAGCAAGCTTTAACAGTTGTATAATCAGAAGGAAAAGGAAAGAAAGAGGGGGAGGAAGGTGGGAAGCAAAAAAGAAAAAGAAGTTTGTTTTTGCAGGTCAAAAAGTCAATAGGATTAGGCCCTTTTTATCAAAGGATTCTATTTTATTTGATTTTAATTATTTTAATTGGTGGGTATTTACTTTACAATATTGTGGGATTTCTTGCCATACATTGACATGAATCAGCCATGGGAGTACATGTATTCCCCAACCTGATTCCCCCTCACATCTTCCTCCCCATCCTATCCCTCTGGGTCAGCCCAGTGAACCAGTCCTGGGCACCCTGTCTTATGCATGGAACATGGACTGGCTATCCTTTTCACATATGATAATATCCATATTTCAATGCTATTCTCTCTGATCATCCCACCCTCGCTGTCTCCCACTGAGTCCAAAAACTGTTGTGTAAATCTGCGTCTCTTTTACTGTCTCTCGGATAGGGTTATCATCTCCATCTTCCTAAATTCAATATATATGCCTTAGTATAATGATTTGTTGTTTATCTTTCTGACTTACTTCGCTCTCTATAATAGGCTCCAGTTTCATCCACCTCATTTGAGTGGATTCATATGTGTTCATCTTAATGGCTGAGCAATATTCCTTTGTGTCTATGTACCACAGCTTTCTTACCCGTTTGTCTGCTGATGGACATCTAGGTTGCTTCCATTCCTGGTTATTGTAAACAGTGCTGTGATGAACATTGGGGCACACGTGTCTTTTTCACTTCTGGGTGAATCACGATTAGAATGAGGAGAAACCATGATGACTATTAGCCTGTTAGTGGTAAACCCTGCACATGAGTTTGGTTGAAGGGGTGGGACCAAAGTTGGAGATGATTGTCTCAAACCCGCTGAGAGTGCTCAGATGGACATGTGTGGTGCTGTTCTGCTGGGCGACATCTCTGGTTGCTCTGTTCTCCCCAGCAACGGAGAATTTTCCTTCCTTCATTTCATTTCCCATATTTCCCTTTCTCCCTCTTTCCTCCCTACCTGAATTTCTATCATTTACCTTCAATGTGTTGCACTGTGTTGTGCTTCATTGCTCAGCCGTGTCCAACTCTTAGTTACCACATGGACTGTCGCCCGCCAGGCTCCTCTATCCATGGGGATTCTCCAGACAAGCATACTGGAGCAGGCTGCCATTCCCCCCTCCAGGGGATTGTCCCAACGCAGGGATTGAATCCTGCTCTCCCATGTTGCAGGTGGGTATTTTTTTTTTTTTTTTTTAACTATCTGAACCATCAGGAACCCCTTAAAATGGGCTTCATCTGACACTATGTTTTTCATATCTGTAAGATCAAATGAGGTCTATTTTATGATTTCTAGGACTCTCCTTATTTTTATAACACACAAAATACATTTCTTCCAAGTATCCTATAATCTCTGTCTGCAATTACTAAAATCAACGCAACTTATGCCTGAAATTCTGTTCTCAAGGGAATATAGTTTGATTTTCCTTAATTTCGTTCAATTTAATATATTCTTAAAGTGGTTTGGGGCTAGTTCCGTACTCTTCTTGTTAATTGGCTGTGCATGTCTTTCAACATATCTTCATTCATTTAAAGGCCAGTGATACATCTTTCTTACAAAGTGTTGGCTCATGCCTCTTGCCCGTTTTTCTATCTGGTTTTAAGATCTTCTAAGAATTCTAAGAGTCATCTTTTGGGTTTGTTTACGGCATGATTTTTCTACTTCTTAAAATGTTCAGCAGTGTGATGGACCCTGGGTGAGTAAGCAACAAATAGACAACAGGATCGGAACACTTCACAGGAAACCCAGGAAGACCCACGAAGCCAACAAACTGTCCCCAGGGGTGCTCCTCAGGCTGGATGACCCTACGAGTCATTTGGAAAAAAGAGGACTGAGGTGGAGCACACAATCTATTCCCCTTCCTCCTGAGCCAACCAGCTCAATGAGAGACCCTGGGAACTAGATGCACAGGACAGGATGCCTCAGTGTTTCGTCCAAGAAGCTTTAAGCTTGTGGCAGCAGCTCATGGAAATGAATTCCACCTTGTTTTTTTCTGTGAGATGAGCTCCAAGGGAGCTTCCAGCAAGAAAACAAGAGGAGAAAAGAGAATTGTGAGGGCACGTGTTGAGAAGACCTTTGCACACAAGGCTCACACTGCTCTGGGCAAGCTCCACCCATTGCTGGGAATACTAATCAGCAGCAGGTGGGTATTTCCTGCATGGGATCCCCCAGCACAACCTGAAACATGCATTTCTCTGCCCCTTCCCCATCACCGTGTTCAAACCCAAGCCTGGGTAGTACTCCTAGTGAGGTGACCCTGAGTCCTAGACATGAAAGGAGACAGCTCCGTGTGGAGTAAGGGCAAGTGTATTCACTGCATTCTCACAGCCTGAAGAGAGGAGTTTCTGACTGAAGACCAGAAAATGGAGGCGAGCTCCAAGAACACTGAGACAAGGAGGAGGGATGGAAAGGTTTCTGTCGGCTGGCCCAGAGTTCAATGGGCTTCACCTTGTCTTACGAACACATTACGGGATGAAGGAGCAATGAGTTTAGCTTCCACAGACACTTAAACACAACCTAGATGTCATGGAGGGAGTTTAGGCAAGATATGAAATCTAGATAATGGTGAAAGCTGAGTGAGAACAGAATGAATGCCCGAGGAGTGTGGCTATGGGGCAAGGTTTGGAGGAGATGCACTCTGCCTGCTGTGAGACGCATCAGAATTGACATAGAGGTGAGGGTGGCAGGTGAGTTTGGAGGCCTCTTGAGTGCATTACTGAAGCCTCATTTCTCCCAGCAAGTCATCTGAATTGCTCCCCACCCACTGCTAGTCATGTCAGGATCGGGCTTTGTAATGTCAAACTCACCTAGGGCCACCATTGGCTGGGGAAGAGACTTGCTAACCTCATAAAGCATAAGGGTGAGTCTCGATGGGGACAGGTACATAGAGGGATGCTCAGGCGCTCTGAGCAAACCACTGTGGGTCCTTTAAATGACTAAGGTGACTTTAAAGCCACAAGACTCCAGAGTAGTTATGGAACACCCACCGCCTGTTACATAGGAGAAGATGATGACCTTCTATCAATTGAGGTCCAGAAAAAAATGTTAAGGTGAACTGAACCCAGCCAAACTCCTCTTTCCCATCAATCCCACCCCAGAAGACACCCTCCCCTGTCCTTGCCTGGCACATAACCCTTCTCTGCCCACACCCCTTCTCCTGAAGCCATTGCTCCCACCTGTCTTCACAGTCTTCCCTAAACCAGTGCCATTCTTGCTCCCTGTCTTGTTTTCTCCAGGGGGCCAGGGTAACCGTCAGGGTGAATAATCCTCTTCCGGCAACGCTGCCCAAGAAAACTTCTCTGAAAACTCCCACCACAAAAAAGCTTAAGAAAGTCAGATGCTCAAGGCTCTGTAGCCAGAGTTCCAAGGCGAATGAACAGCTGAATCAGAAGGAACCAGAGGACGTCCCAGAGACTATGGGTACCCCTGCCATTCCTGGCAATCAGAAGAAACCATAGCAGGTCCCAGAGACTTTGGAGACAACAGCTATGCCAACTAATCAGAATGAATCAGAGGAGGTCCCAGAGACCATGGAGACCCCTGCCATTCCAGCTAATCAGAACGAACCAGAGGAGGTCCCAGAGACCATGGAAACCCCTGCCATTCCAGCTAGACCAGTGGGCAGCCAGTGACTTCAGGGCATGGCTAGAGACGTCTGAAATGCTTAGGGGTCTGGCTGCTGTGTAGTTGCCAAAAGTACAGATGCTGAATATTACAGCAACTGCATACACTAATAACGAAAATGAAATAAAATCAAGCTGATGTGAAATTATGTTTGTCTCTGAGTTCTCTGATAGTGGAGGGCAGAGAGTTTAGGGAAGAGATAAGTGTGTGACGAGGGAGGGAGATGGCTTCTGTGGAGTTGGAGATGGGACCAGAAGGTCCAGGTTGCCAGAAAGTAGGGGAAGAACTGATTCCTGACTGAGCTTCAAAGACAAAGTTTCCATTGGAGAAGAGGAAGAGGACTTGCAGGTTCTCTGTGTGAGTGCAGAGGTGGTCACATAGCTGGGGAGGTGTGTCGTGTGTGTGTGGGGGCAGTGCCATTTGTTCAAAAGGCATACAAAGGTGTTGCCCCTTCAAAAGAATGGAATATTGACATTTGCACCAATATTGAAGGTAGAATATTGAGTAAAATAACTCAGACAGAGATTAACAAATACTGTATGATACCACTTACAGAATGTAAACATACAGCAAAGTAGAGAATATGATAATAATGGAGGTGCACAAATATAGAGAAGTATCTACTGGATACTAGCGGGGAGGGGAAGAGGGCAGGGCATTACAGAGGTGTGGGAGTGGGAGGCATGCAGTGATAGTTAGATGGAAAATGAGCTCAGGGATGCATTGTACAACATGGGGAATAGAGCCAGGGCTATTTCATAACTATAAATGGAAAGCAAGCTTTAACAGTTGTATAATCAGAAGGAAAAGGAAAGAAAGAGGGGGAGGAAGGTGGGAAGCAAAAAAGAAAAAGAAGTTTGTTTTTGCAGGTCAAAAAGTCAATAGGATTAGGCCCTTTTTATCAAAGGATTCTATTTTATTTGATTTTAATTATTTTAATTGGTGGGTATTTACTTTACAATATTGTGGGATTTCTTGCCATACATTGACATGAATCAGCCATGGGAGTACATGTATTCCCCAACCTGATTCCCCCTCACATCTTCCTCCCCATCCTATCCCTCTGGGTCAGCCCAGTGAACCAGTCCTGGGCACCCTGTCTTATGCATGGAACATGGACTGGCTATCCTTTTCACATATGATAATATCCATATTTCAATGCTATTCTCTCTGATCATCCCACCCTCGCTGTCTCCCACTGAGTCCAAAAACTGTTGTGTAAATCTGCGTCTCTTTTACTGTCTCTCGGATAGGGTTATCATCTCCATCTTCCTAAATTCAATATATATGCCTTAGTATAATGATTTGTTGTTTATCTTTCTGACTTACTTCGCTCTCTATAATAGGCTCCAGTTTCATCCACCTCATTTGAGTGGATTCATATGTGTTCATCTTAATGGCTGAGCAATATTCCTTTGTGTCTATGTACCACAGCTTTCTTACCCGTTTGTCTGCTGATGGACATCTAGGTTGCTTCCATTCCTGGTTATTGTAAACAGTGCTGTGATGAACATTGGGGCACACGTGTCTTTTTTCACTTCTGGGTGAATCACGAATTAGAATGAGGAGAAACCATGATGACTATTAGCCTGTTAGTGGTAAACCCTGCACATGAGTTTGGTTGAAGGGGTGGGACCAAAGTTGGAGATGATTGTCTCAAACCCGCTGAGAGTGCTCAGATGGACATGTGTGGTGCTGTTCTGCTGGGCGACATCTCTGGTTGCTCTGTTCTCCCCAGCAACGGAGAATTTTCCTTCCTTCATTTCATTTCCCATATTTCCCTTTCTCCCTCTTTCCTCCCTACCTGAATTTCTATCATTTACCTTCAATGTGTTGCACTGTGTTGTGCTTCATTGCTCAGCCGTGTCCAACTCTTAGTTACCACATGGACTGTCGCCCGCCAGGCTCCTCTGTCCATGGGGATTCCCCAGACAAGCATACTGGAGCAGGCTGCCATTCCCCGCTCCAGGGGATTGTCCCAACGCAGGGATTGAATCCTGCTCTCCCATGTTGCAGGTGGGTATTTTTTTTTTTTTTTAACTATCTGAACCATCAGGAACCCCTTAAAATGGGCTTCATCTGACACTATGTTTTTCATATCTGTAAGATCAAATGAGGTCTATTTTATGATTTCTAGGACTCTCCTTATTTTTATAACACACAAAATACATTTCTTCCAAGTATCCTATAATCTCTGTCTGCAATTACTAAAATCAACGCAACTTATGCCTGAAATTCTGTTCTCAAGGGAATATAGTTTGATTTTCCTTAATTTCGTTCAATTTAATATATTCTTAAAGTGGTTTGGGGCTAGTTCCGTACTCTTCTTGTTAATTGGCTGTGCATGTCTTTCAACATATCTTCATTCATTTAAAGGCCAGTGATACATCTTTCTTACAAAGTGTTGGCTCATGCCTCTTGCCCGTTTTTCTATCTGGTTTTAAGATCTTCTAAGAATTCTAAGAGTCATCTTTTGGGTTTGTTTACGGCATGATTTTTCTACTTCTTAAAATGTTCAGCAGTGTGATGGACCCTGGGTGAGTAAGCAACAAATAGACAACAGGATCGGAACACTTCACAGGAAACCCAGGAAGACCCACGAAGCCAACAAACTGTCCCCAGGGGTGCTCCTCAGGCTGGATGACCCTACGAGTCATTTGGAAAAAAGAGGACTGAGGTGGAGCACACAATCTATTCCCCTTCCTCCTGAGCCAACCAGCTCAATGAGAGACCCTGGGAACTAGATGCACAGGACAGGATGCCTCAGTGTTTCGTCCAAGAAGCTTTAAGCTTGTGGCAGCAGCTCATGGAAATGAATTCCACCTTGTTTTTTTCTGTGAGATGAGCTCCAAGGGAGCTTCCAGCAAGAAAACAAGAGGAGAAAAGAGAATTGTGAGGGCACGTGTTGAGAAGACCTTTGCACACAAGGCTCACACTGCTCTGGGCAAGCTCCACCCATTGCTGGGAATACTAATCAGCAGCAGGTGGGTATTTCCTGCATGGGATCCCCCAGCACAACCTGAAACATGCATTTCTCTGCCCCTTCCCCATCACCCTGTTCAAACCCAAGCCTGGGTAGTACTCCTAGTGAGGTGACCCTGAGTCCTAGACATGAAAGGAGACAGCTCCGTGTGGAGTAAGGGCAAGTGTATTCACTGCATTCTCACAGCCTGAAGAGAGGAGTTTCTGACTGAAGACCAGAAAATGGAGGCGAGCTCCAAGAACACTGAGACAAGGAGGAGGGATGGAAAGGTTTCTGTCGGCTGGCCCAGAGTTCAATGGGCTTCACCTTGTCTTACGAACACATTACGGGATGAAGGAGCAATGAGTTTAGCTTCCACAGACACTTAAACACAACCTAGATGTCATGGAGGGAGTTTAGGCAAGATATGAAATCTAGATAATGGTGAAAGCTGAGTGAGAACAGAATGAATGCCCGAGGAGTGTGGCTATGGGGCAAGGTTTGGAGGAGATGCACTCTGCCTGCTGTGAGACGCATCAGAATTGACATAGAGGTGAGGGTGGCAGGTGAGTTTGGAGGCCTCTTGAGTGCATTACTGAAGCCTCATTTCTCCCAGCAAGTCATCTGAATTGCTCCCCACCCACTGCTAGTCATGTCAGGATCGGGCTTTGTAATGTCAAACTCACCTAGGGCCACCATTGGCTGGGGAAGAGACTTGCTAACCTCATAAAGCATAAGGGTGAGTCTCGATGGGGACAGGTACATAGAGGGATGCTCAGGCGCTCTGAGCAAACCACTGTGGGTCCTTTAAATGACTAAGGTGACTTTAAAGCCACAAGACTCCAGAGTAGTTATGGAACACCCACCGCCTGTTACATAGGAGAAGATGATGACCTTCTATCAATTGAGGTCCAGAAAAAAATGTTAAGGTGAACTGAACCCAGCCAAACTCCTCTTTCCCATCAATCCCACCCCAGAAGACACCCTCCCCTGTCCTTGCCTGGCACATAACCCTTCTCTGCCCACACCCCTTCTCCTGAAGCCATTGCTCCCACCTGTCTTCACAGTCTTCCCTAAACCAGTGCCATTCTTGCTCCCTGTCTTATTTTCTCCAGGGGGCCAGGGTAACCGTCAGGGTGAATAATCCTCTTCCGGCAACGCTGCCCAAGAAAACTTCTCTGAAAACTCCCACCACAAAAAAGCTTAAGAAAGTCAGATGCTCAAGGCTCTGTAGCCAGAGTTCCAAGGCGAATGAACAGCTGAATCAGAAGGAACCAGAGGACGTCCCAGAGACTATGGGTACCCCTGCCATTCCTGGCAATCAGAAGAAACCATAGCAGGTCCCAGAGACTTTGGAGACAACAGCTATTCCAACTAATCAGAATGAATCAGAGGAGGTCCCAGAGACCATGGAGACACCTGCATTTCCAGCTAATCAGAATGAACCAGAAGAGGTCCCAGAGACCATGGAGACCCCTGCCATTCCAGCTAATCTGTACGATCCAGAGGAGGTCCTATAGACCATGGAGACCCCTGCCATTCCAGCTAATCAGAACGAACCAGAGGAGGTCCCAGAGACCATGGAGACCCCTGCCATTCCAGCTAGACCAGTGGGCAGCCAGTGACTTCAGGGCATGGCTAGAGACGTCTGAAATGCTTAGGGGTCTGGCCGCTGTGTAGTTGCCAAAAGTACAGATGCTGAATATTACAGCAACTGCATACACTAATAACGAAAATGAAATAAAATCAAGCTGATGTGAAATTATGTTTGTCTCTGAGTTCTCTGATAGTGGAGGGCAGAGAGTTTAGGGAAGAGATAAGTGTGTGACGAGGGAGGGAGATGGCTTCTGTGGAGTTGGAGATGGGACCAGAAGGTCCAGGTTGCCAGAAAGTAGGGGAAGAACTGATTCCTGACTGAGCTTCAAAGACAAAGTTTCCATTGGAGAAGAGGAAGAGGACTTGCAGGTTCTCTGTGTGAGTGCAGAGGTGGTCACATAGCTGGGGAGGTGTGTCGTGTGTGTGTGGGGGCAGTGCCATTTGTTCAAAAGGCATACAAAGGTGTTGCCCCTTCAAAAGAATGGAATATTGACATTTGCACCAATATTGAAGGTAGAATATTGAGTAAAATAACTCAGACAGAGATTAACAAATACTGTATGATACCACTTACAGAATGTAAACATACAGCAAAGTAGAGAATATGATAATAATGGAGGTGCACAAATATAGAGAAGTATCTACTGGATACTAGCGGGGAGGGGAAGAGGGCAGGGCATTACAGAGGTGTGGGAGTGGGAGGCATGCAGTGATAGTTAGATGGAAAATGAGCTCAGGGATGCATTGTACAACATGGGGAATAGAGCCAGGGCTTTTTCATAACTATAAATGGAAAGCAAGCTTTAACAGTTGTATAATCAGAAGGAAAAGGAAAGAAAGAGGGGGAGGAAGGTGGGAAGCAAAAAAGAAAAAGAAGTTTGTTTTTGCAGGTCAAAAAGTCAATAGGATTAGGCCCTTTTTATCAAAGGATTCTATTTTATTTGATTTTAATTATTTTAATTGGTGGGTATTTACTTTACAATATTGTGGGATTTCTTGCCATACATTGACATGAATCAGCCATGGGAGTACATGTATTCCCCAACCTGATTCCCCCTCACATCTTCCTCCCCATCCTATCCCTCTGGGTCAGCCCAGTGAACCAGTCCTGGGCACCCTGTCTTATGCATGGAACATGGACTGGCTATCCTTTTCACATATGATAATATCCATATTTCAATGCTATTCTCTCTGATCATCCCACCCTCGCTGTCTCCCACTGAGTCCAAAAACTGTTGTGTAAATCTGCGTCTCTTTTACTGTCTCTCGGATAGGGTTATCATCTCCATCTTCCTAAATTCAATATATATGCCTTAGTATAATGATTTGTTGTTTATCTTTCTGACTTACTTCGCTCTCTATAATAGGCTCCAGTTTCATCCACCTCATTTGAGTGGATTCATATGTGTTCATCTTAATGGCTGAGCAATATTCCTTTGTGTCTATGTACCACAGCTTTCTTACCCGTTTGTCTGCTGATGGACATCTAGGTTGCTTCCATTCCTGGTTATTGTAAACAGTGCTGTGATGAACATTGGGGCACACGTGTCTTTTTCACTTCTGGGTGAATCACGATTAGAATGAGGAGAAACCATGATGACTATTAGCCTGTTAGTGGTAAACCCTGCACATGAGTTTGGTTGAAGGGGTGGGACCAAAGTTGGAGATGATTGTCTCAAACCCGCTGAGAGTGCTCAGATGGACATGTGTGGTGCTGTTCTGCTGGGCGACATCTCTGGTTGCTCTGTTCTCCCCAGCAACGGAGAATTTTCCTTCCTTCATTTCATTTCCCATATTTCCCTTTCTCCCTCTTTCCTCCCTACCTGAATTTCTATCATTTACCTTCAATGTGTTGCACTGTGTTGTGCTTCATTGCTCAGCCGTGTCCAACTCTTAGTTACCACATGGACTGTCGCCCGCCAGGCTCCTCTGTCCATGGGGATTCTCCAGACAAGCATACTGGAGCAGGCTGCCATTCCCCCCTCCAGGGGATTGTCCCAACGCAGGGATTGAATCCTGCTCTCCCATGTTGCAGGTGGGTATTTTTTTTTTTTTTTTTTTTAACTATCTGAACCATCAGGAACCCCTTAAAATGGGCTTCATCTGACACTATGTTTTTCATATCTGTAAGATCAAATGAGGTCTATTTTATGATTTCTAGGACTCTCCTTATTTTTATAACACACAAAATACATTTCTTCCAAGTATCCTATAATCTCTGTCTGCAATTACTAAAATCAACGCAACTTCTGCCTGAAATTCTGTTCTCAAGGGAATATAGTTTGATTTTCCTTAATTTCGTTCAATTTAATATATTCTTAAAGTGGTTTGGGGCTAGTTCCGTACTCTTCTTGTTAATTGGCTGTGCATGTCTTTCAACATATCTTCATTCATTTAAAGGCCAGTGATACATCTTTCTTACAAAGTGTTGGCTCATGCCTCTTGCCCGTTTTTCTATCTGGTTTTAAGATCTTCTAAGAATTCTAAGAGTCATCTTTTGGGTTTGTTTACGGCATGATTTTTCTACTTCTTAAAATGTTCAGCAGTGTGATGGACCCTGGGTGAGTAAGCAACAAATAGACAACAGGATCGGAACACTTCACAGGAAACCCAGGAAGACCCACGAAGCCAACAAACTGTCCCCAGGGGTGCTCCTCAGGCTGGATGACCCTACGAGTCATTTGGAAAAAAGAGGACTGAGGTGGAGCACACAATCTATTCCCCTTCCTCCTGAGCCAACCAGCTCAATGAGAGACCCTGGGAACTAGATGCACAGGACAGGATGCCTCAGTGTTTCGTCCAAGAAGCTTTAATCTTGTGGCAGCAGCTCATGGAAATGAATTCCACCTTGTTTTTTTTCTGTGAGATGAGCTCCAAGGGAGCTTCCAGCAAGAAAACAAGATGAGAAAAGAAAATTGTGAGGGCACGTGTTGAGAAGACCTTTGCACACAAGGCTCACACTGCTCTGGGCAAGCTCCACCCATTGCTGGGAATACTAATCAGCAGCAGGTGGGTATTTCCTGCATGGGATCCCCCAGCACAACCTGAAACATGCATTTCTCTGCCCCTTCCCCATCACCCTGTTCAAACCCAAGCCTGGGTAGTACTCCTAGTGAGGTGACCCTGAGTCCTAGACATGAAAGGAGACAGCTCCGTGTGGAGTAAGGGCAAGTGTATTCACTGCATTCTCACAGCCTGAAGAGAGGAGTTTCTGACTGAAGACCAGAAAATGGAGGCGAGCTCCAAGAACACTGAGACAAGGAGGAGGGATGGAAAGGTTTCTGTCGGCTGGCCCAGAGTTCAATGGGCTTCACCTTGTCTTACGAACACATTACGGGATGAAGGAGCAATGAGTTTAGCTTCCACAGACACTTAAACACAACCTAGATGTCATGGAGGGAGTTTAGGCAAGATATGAAATCTAGATAATGGTGAAAGCTGAGTGAGAACAGAATGAATGCCCGAGGAGTGTGGCTATGGGGCAAGGTTTGGAGGAGATGCACTCTGCCTGCTGTGAGACGCATCAGAATTGACATAGAGGTGAGGGTGGCAGGTGAGTTTGGAGGCCTCTTGAGTGCATTACTGAAGCCTCATTTCTCCCAGCAAGTCATCTGAATTGCTCCCCACCCACTGCTAGTCATGTCAGGATCGGGCTTTGTAATGTCAAACTCACCTAGGGCCACCATTGGCTGGGGAAGAGACTTGCTAACCTCATAAAGCATAAGGGTGAGTCTCGATGGGGACAGGTACATAGAGGGATGCTCAGGCGCTCTGAGCAAACCACTGTGGGTCCTTTAAATGACTAAGGTGACTTTAAAGCCACAAGACTCCAGAGTAGTTATGGAACACCCACCGCCTGTTACATAGGAGAAGATGATGACCTTCTATCAATTGAGGTCCAGAAAAAAATGTTAAGGTGAACTGAACCCAGCCAAACTCCTCTTTCCCATCAATCCCACCCCAGAAGACACCCTCCCCTGTCCTTGCCTGGCACATAACCCTTCTCTGCCCACACCCCTTCTCCTGAAGCCATTGCTCCCACCTGTCTTCACAGTCTTCCCTAAACCAGTGCCATTCTTGCTCCCTGTCTTGTTTTCTCCAGGGGGCCAGGGTAACCGTCAGGGTGAATAATCCTCTTCCGGCAACGCTGCCCAAGAAAACTTCTCTGAAAACTCCCACCACAAAAAAGCTTAAGAAAGTCAGATGCTCAAGGCTCTGTAGCCAGAGTTCCAAGGCGAATGAACAGCTGAATCAGAAGGAACCAGAGGACGTCCCAGAGACTATGGGTACCCCTGCCATTCCTGGCAATCAGAAGAAACCATAGCAGGTCCCAGAGACTTTGGAGACAACAGCTATGCCAACTAATCAGAATGAATCAGAGGAGGTCCCAGAGACCATGGAGACCCCTGCCATTCCAGCTAATCAGAACGAACCAGAGGAGGTCCCAGAGACCATGGAAACCCCTGCCATTCCAGCTAGACCAGTGGGCAGCCAGTGACTTCAGGGCATGGCTAGAGACGTCTGAAATGCTTAGGGGTCTGGCTGCTGTGTAGTTGCCAAAAGTACAGATGCTGAATATTACAGCAACTGCATACACTAATAACGAAAATGAAATAAAATCAAGCTGATGTGAAATTATGTTTGTCTCTGAGTTCTCTGATAGTGGAGGGCAGAGAGTTTAGGGAAGAGATAAGTGTGTGACGAGGGAGGGAGATGGCTTCTGTGGAGTTGGAGATGGGACCAGAAGGTCCAGGTTGCCAGAAAGTAGGGGAAGAACTGATTCCTGACTGAGCTTCAAAGACAAAGTTTCCATTGGAGAAGAGGAAGAGGACTTGCAGGTTCTCTGTGTGAGTGCAGAGGTGGTCACATAGCTGGGGAGGTGTGTCGTGTGTGTGTGGGGGCAGTGCCATTTGTTCAAAAGGCATACAAAGGTGTTGCCCCTTCAAAAGAATGGAATATTGACATTTGCACCAATATTGAAGGTAGAATATTGAGTAAAATAACTCAGACAGAGATTAACAAATACTGTATGATACCACTTACAGAATGTAAACATACAGCAAAGTAGAGAATATGATAATAATGGAGGTGCACAAATATAGAGAAGTATCTACTGGATACTAGCGGGGAGGGGAAGAGGGCAGGGCATTACAGAGGTGTGGGAGTGGGAGGCATGCAGTGATAGTTAGATGGAAAATGAGCTCAGGGATGCATTGTACAACATGGGGAATAGAGCCAGGGCTATTTCATAACTATAAATGGAAAGCAAGCTTTAACAGTTGTATAATCAGAAGGAAAAGGAAAGAAAGAGGGGGAGGAAGGTGGGAAGCAAAAAAGAAAAAGAAGTTTGTTTTTGCAGGTCAAAAAGTCAATAGGATTAGGCCCTTTTTATCAAAGGATTCTATTTTATTTGATTTTAATTATTTTAATTGGTGGGTATTTACTTTACAATATTGTGGGATTTCTTGCCATACATTGACATGAATCAGCCATGGGAGTACATGTATTCCCCAACCTGATTCCCCCTCACATCTTCCTCCCCATCCTATCCCTCTGGGTCAGCCCAGTGAACCAGTCCTGGGCACCCTGTCTTATGCATGGAACATGGACTGGCTATCCTTTTCACATATGATAATATCCATATTTCAATGCTATTCTCTCTGATCATCCCACCCTCGCTGTCTCCCACTGAGTCCAAAAACTGTTGTGTAAATCTGCGTCTCTTTTACTGTCTCTCGGATAGGGTTATCATCTCCATCTTCCTAAATTCAATATATATGCCTTAGTATAATGATTTGTTGTTTATCTTTCTGACTTACTTCGCTCTCTATAATAGGCTCCAGTTTCATCCACCTCATTTGAGTGGATTCATATGTGTTCATCTTAATGGCTGAGCAATATTCCTTTGTGTCTATGTACCACAGCTTTCTTACCCGTTTGTCTGCTGATGGACATCTAGGTTGCTTCCATTCCTGGTTATTGTAAACAGTGCTGTGATGAACATTGGGGCACACGTGTCTTTTTTCACTTCTGGGTGAATCACGATTAGAATGAGGAGAAACCATGATGACTATTAGCCTGTTAGTGGTAAACCCTGCACATGAGTTTGGTTGAAGGGGTGGGACCAAAGTTGGAGATGATTGTCTCAAACCCGCTGAGAGTGCTCAGATGGACATGTGTGGTGCTGTTCTGCTGGGCGACATCTCTGGTTGCTCTGTTCTCCCGAGCAACGGAGGATTTTCCTTCCTTCATTTCATTTCCCATATTTCCCTTTCTCCCTCTTTCCTCCTTACCTGAATTTCTATCATTTACCTTCAATGTGTTGCACTGTGTTGTACTTCATTGCTCAGCCGTGTCCAACTCTTAGTTACCACATGGACTGTCGCCCGCCAGGCTCCTCTGTCCATGGGGATTCTCCAGACAAGCATACTGGAGCAGGCTGCCATTCCCCGCTCCAGGGGATTGTCGCAACGCAGGGATTGAATCCTGCTCTCCCATGTTGCAGGTGGGTATTTTTTTTTTTTTTTTAACTATCTGAACCATCAGGAACCCCTTAAAATGGGCTTCATCTGACACTATGTTTTTCATATCTGTAAGATCAAATGAGGTCTATTTTATGATTTCTAGGACTCTCCTTATTTTTATAACACACAAAATACATTTCTTCCAAGTATCCTATAATCTCTGTCTGCAATTACTAAAATCAACGCAACTTCTGCCTGAAATTCTGTTCTCAAGGGAATATAGTTTGATTTTCCTTAATTTCGTTCAATTTAATATATTCTTAAAGTGGTTTGGGGCTAGTTCCGTACTCTTCTTGTTAATTGGCTGTGCATGTCTTTCAACATATCTTCATTCATTTAAAGGCCAGTGATACATCTTTCTTACAAAGTGTTGGCTCATGCCTCTTGCCCGTTTTTCTATCTGGTTTTAAGATCTTCTAAGAATTCTAAGAGTCATCTTTTGGGTTTGTTTACGGCATGATTTTTCTACTTCTTAAAATGTTCAGCAGTGTGATGGACCCTGGGTGAGTAAGCAACAAATAGACAACAGGATCGGAACACTTCACAGGAAACCCAGGAAGACCCACGAAGCCAACAAACTGTCCCCAGGGGTGCTCCTCAGGCTGGATGACCCTACGAGTCATTTGGAAAAAAGAGGACTGAGGTGGAGCACACAATCTATTCCCCTTCCTCCTGAGCCAACCAGCTCAATGAGAGACCCTGGGAACTAGATGCACAGGACAGGATGCCTCAGTGTTTCGTCCAAGAAGCTTTAAGCTTGTGGCAGCAGCTCATGGAAATGAATTCCACCTTGTTTTTTTTCTGTGAGATGAGCTCCAAGGGAGCTTCCAGCAAGAAAACAAGATGAGAAAAGAGAATTTTGAGGGCACGTGTTGAGAAGACCTTTGCACACAAGGCTCACACTGCTCTGGGCAAGCTCCACCCATTGCTGGGAATACTAATCAGCAGCAGGTGGGTATTTCCTGCATGGGATCCCCCAGCACAACCTGAAACATGCATTTCTCTGCCCCTTCCCCATCACCGTGTTCAAACCCAAGCCTGGGTAGTACTCCTAGTGAGGTGACCCTGAGTCCTAGACATGAAAGGAGACAGCTCCGTGTGGAGTAAGGGCAAGTGTATTCACTGCATTCTCACAGCCTGAAGAGAGGAGTTTCTGACTGAAGACCAGAAAATGGAGGCGAGCTCCAAGAACACTGAGACAAGGAGGAGGGATGGAAAGGTTTCTGTCGGCTGGCCCAGAGTTCAATGGGCTTCACCTTGTCTTACGAACACATTACGGGATGAAGGAGCAATGAGTTTAGCTTCCACAGACACTTAAACACAACCTAGATGTCATGGAGGGAGTTTAGGCAAGATATGAAATCTAGATAATGGTGAAAGCTGAGTGAGAACAGAATGAATGCCCGAGGAGTGTGGCTATGGGGCAAGGTTTGGAGGAGATGCACTCTGCCTGCTGTGAGACGCATCAGAATTGACATAGAGGTGAGGGTGGCAGGTGAGTTTGGAGGCCTCTTGAGTGCATTACTGAAGCCTCATTTCTCCCAGCAAGTCATCTGAATTGCTCCCCACCCACTGCTAGTCATGTCAGGATCGGGCTTTGTAATGTCAAACTCACCTAGGGCCACCATTGGCTGGGGAAGAGACTTGCTAACCTCATAAAGCATAAGGGTGAGTCTCGATGGGGACAGGTACATAGAGGGATGCTCAGGCGCTCTGAGCAAACCACTGTGGGTCCTTTAAATGACTAAGGTGACTTTAAAGCCACAAGACTCCAGAGTAGTTATGGAACACCCACCGCCTGTTACATAGGAGAAGATGATGACCTTCTATCAATTGAGGTCCAGAAAAAAATGTTAAGGTGAACTGAACCCAGCCAAACTCCTCTTTCCCATCAATCCCACCCCAGAAGACACCCTCCCCTGTCCTTGCCTGGCACATAACCCTTCTCTGCCCACACCCCTTCTCCTGAAGCCATTGCTCCCACCTGTCTTCACAGTCTTCCCTAAACCAGTGCCATTCTTGCTCCCTGTCTTGTTTTCTCCAGGGGGCCAGGGTAACCGTCAGGGTGAATAATCCTCTTCCGGCAACGCTGCCCAAGAAAACTTCTCTGAAAACTCCCACCACAAAAAAGCTTAAGAAAGTCAGATGCTCAAGGCTCTGTAGCCAGAGTTCCAAGGCGAATGAACAGCTGAATCAGAAGGAACCAGAGGACGTCCCAGAGACTATGGGTACCCCTGCCATTCCTGGCAATCAGAAGAAACCATAGCAGGTCCCAGAGACTTTGGAGACAACAGCTATTCCAACTAATCAGAATGAATCAGAGGAGGTCCCAGAGACCATGGAGACACCTGCATTTCCAGCTAATCAGAATGAACCAGAAGAGGTCCCAGAGACCATGGAGACCCCTGCCATTCCAGCTAATCTGTACGATCCAGAGGAGGTCCTATAGACCATGGAGACCCCTGCCATTCCAGCTAATCAGAACGAACCAGAGGAGGTCCCAGAGACCATGGAGACCCCTGCCATTCCAGCTAGACCAGTGGGCAGCCAGTGACTTCAGGGCATGGCTAGAGACGTCTGAAATGCTTAGGGGTCTGGCCGCTGTGTAGTTGCCAAAAGTACAGATGCTGAATATTACAGCAACTGCATACACTAATAACGAAAATGAAATAAAATCAAGCTGATGTGAAATTATGTTTGTCTCTGAGTTCTCTGATAGTGGAGGGCAGAGAGTTTAGGGAAGAGATAAGTGTGTGACGAGGGAGGGAGATGGCTTCTGTGGAGTTGGAGATGGGACCAGAAGGTCCAGGTTGCCAGAAAGTAGGGGAAGAACTGATTCCTGACTGAGCTTCAAAGACAAAGTTTCCATTGGAGAAGAGGAAGAGGACTTGCAGGTTCTCTGTGTGAGTGCAGAGGTGGTCACATAGCTGGGGAGGTGTGTCGTGTGTGTGTGGGGGCAGTGCCATTTGTTCAAAAGGCATACAAAGGTGTTGCCCCTTCAAAAGAATGGAATATTGACATTTGCACCAATATTGAAGGTAGAATATTGAGTAAAATAACTCAGACAGAGATTAACAAATACTGTATGATACCACTTACAGAATGTAAACATACAGCAAAGTAGAGAATATGATAATAATGGAGGTGCACAAATATAGAGAAGTATCTACTGGATACTAGCGGGGAGGGGAAGAGGGCAGGGCATTACAGAGGTGTGGGAGTGGGAGGCATGCAGTGATAGTTAGATGGAAAATGAGCTCAGGGATGCATTGTACAACATGGGGAATAGAGCCAGGGCTTTTTCATAACTATAAATGGAAAGCAAGCTTTAACAGTTGTATAATCAGAAGGAAAAGGAAAGAAAGAGGGGGAGGAAGGTGGGAAGCAAAAAAGAAAAAGAAGTTTGTTTTTGCAGGTCAAAAAGTCAATAGGATTAGGCCCTTTTTATCAAAGGATTCTATTTTATTTGATTTTAATTATTTTAATTGGTGGGTATTTACTTTACAATATTGTGGGATTTTTTGCCATACATTGACGTGAATCAGTCATGTGTGTACATGTATTCCCCCTCCTGATCCCCCTGACATCTTCCTCTCCATCCCATCCCTCTGGGTCAGCCCAGTGAACCAGTCCTGGGCACCCTGTCTTATGCATGGAACATGGACTGGCTATCCTTTTCACATATGATAATATCCATATTTCAATGCTATTCTCTCTGATCATCCCACCCTCACCGTCTCCCTCTCAGTCCAAAAACTGTTGTGTAAATCTGCGTCTCTTTTACTGTCTCCCATATAGAGTTATCATCTTCATCTTCCTAAATTCAATATATATGCCTTAGTATAGTGATTTGTTGTTTTTCTTTCTGACTTACTTCGCTCTCTCTAATAGGCTCCAGTTTCATCCTCCTCATTTGAGTGGATTCATATGTGTTCATCTTAATGGCTGAGCAACTTTCCATTGTGTCTATGTACCACAGCTTTCTTACCCATTTGTCTGCTAATGAACATCTAGGTTGCTTCCATCCCTGGTTATTGTAAACAGTGCTGTCATGAACATTGGGGAACACGTGTCTTTTTCACTTCTGGGTGAATCACGATTTGAATGAGGAGAAACAATGATGACTATTAGCCTGTTAGTGGTAAACCCTGCACATGAGTTTGGTTGAAGGGGTGGGACCTAAGTTGGAGATGGTTGTCTCAAACCCGCTGAGAGTGCTCAGATGGACATGTGTGGTGCTGTCCTGCTCGGGGACATCTCTCGATGCATGGAGCTGGCCTGAACGTACAGGTCCCCTACCACCTTTAGAGAGAACAAAGGGTCTCTCTTTGTCCTGCCACACCTTCTTGTTAAAATATAGACTGGCATTTGTCTCCTTCAGGGAAAAAACACACGGGTGACCTTTTGCCTGTTTTTCTGGTCCTGATAAACTCATCATGCTGGAAACTTGTTTTCCATGTAGATAATATTCTATTGATGAAGCCTGTTTTCTATCTAGTGTTCTATTGATCTTAATTATGTTGGGCACTAGAGTAATTAATGCTTTAATGATCTTAAGTGTGGGAATTTAAAGCATCTGTAGCTCTGCACATATGCAAAGCCCTCAATCTATTCTTAGTAGCTCCTTTTAGCATATATATAGGCGTGGTATTCTTCAAAAATTTTGGCGGAGTCTAACGCAAGTGGACTCGGTCCCTCTCAACCCCATCTTTCTCTCTGAGTCTTCTTTCTGAGTCTTATTTTTCCTAGGTACTCTGGTAATTGTGTTCTTGACCAGTTCGTTTGCGGTCAGGTTCAGTCATAGTGGCGCCCGAGCAAGGACGGGAACGGATTCTAGCGTACAGCCACCCAAAGAAATAAAGTTGTCCCGTGGGAGGTAGAAAGGTATCTATGAGTTAAAAAAGTATCTACGAGTACAGGTATTGTGGATGATTGCGGGTGGAGAGGGCATAATTGACAGTAAAACTCATGGGGCAAAATAATAGTAGAGAATTCTTTGTTTCTATGTTAAAATCTACAGGAGTTTCAGTGCCTAAACCGAAAAACTTATAGCACCCAAATGTTTGAGTACTCCTCCGAGGGTAGTGGGGCACATATATGATTCCCCAATAATCCCAGGTCCTAGAAAAAATAATGATGAGACTATTGTTCCCGAGCTAGATTCTGATTCAGAACTTTCCCCTGAAGCCCGGGACGACTTAGATGAGCAGGCTTTTGAGTATAATAAAGAAAATTGGGTTGCCTTTATAGTAACTAAACACAAAAATAAAGATGAAGGCTCCCCTTTTCCTGAACTTAAAGATATGTTAACATCCATATCTCAGAGAATAGAACAACTAGACTTATTACCTTTGGATACAGCAAAACCATTGCATTCTAAAACGCCATCTGTTGTAGCAGGTTTAGATCCTGACCCCCTTCCACCGCCCGTCCCGCTCCTTCCCCCTCCCCTCGCAGAAGCACCTTTGATTCCAACAGAGCCTGTATACGTCTCATCTAGCCTAAAAAAGCCAGTCCTTTCACCACTTCAAATGGCTATGAAGGCAGCCCGAGACCAGGGTGAAAATCTTGACGGATATTCTATGATCTTCCCTGTTTTTGAAGATGCCAATCGTCGCAGGCATCATGAGCCTCTGCTTTTTAAAAAGCTGAAGGATCTGAAAAAGTCTTGTGCCCAATACGGGCCTACGGCTCCGTTTACTTTAGCTATAAATGACAGTCTATCATCTCAATGTTTGCCCCCAAATAACTGGAAGGCTGTTGCACGAGCCTGTCTCTCAGGAGGTGAATATCTTTTGTGAAGCTCGGAATATGGCGAGGTCTGCAGCAACATTGAAAATCGTAATCACCGTAATGGGCTGCAGGTTAGCTTTGACATGTTAATGGGGGAAGGAGCATTTAGAGATCTTAATCAGCAGTTAAACTATCCTGAACAAGCCTACCCACAGATTAATGAAGCAGCACTAAAAGCGTGGAAAAAACTCCCTGCCTCAAATAGAAAGACTGAAGATTTATCAAAAATTAGGCAAGGATCTGACGAACCTTATCAGGATTTCGTTGCTCGGTTACTTGATGCTGTGTCTAAAATTACTGGAGATGAAAAACCTGGCATTATTGTAACTAAACAGATGGCATATGAAAACGCAAATGCTGCTTGCCAGGCTGCTTTGAGACCTTACAGAAGAAGGGGGGGGGGGGGGGCGGTTAACAGACTATATAAGAATTTGTGCTGACATTAGCCCTTCCTATCTTCAGGGATTGTCTATGGCTGCTGCTATCCAGGGAAAAACTATCAAGGAAATTTTATATCAACAGATTAAGAACAAAGGTGGTGTGAAAAAGGGAAGGCCTCCCTGTAGTTGCTTTTCGTGTGGACAACTGGGACATGGTATGGCCCAATGTCCTAAGAAAAATAATTTAGATAGTAAAAAGAATCCTGATGTATGTCCCAGATGCAAAAAAGGAAGACATTGGGCTAGGGACTGTAGATCAAAAATGAATATAGAAGGCAAACCTCTTCCTCCACAGTCGGGAAACTGGGTGAGGGGCCAGCCCCAGGCCCCAAAACAATGTTATGGGGCACTTCAGACCGAGCCTCAGTCAAATCTAATCGACCCGGCATTAAAAGCCTTTTCCGAGCCACCCCAGGCAGCACAGGACTGGACTTGTGTGCCACCACCCACACAGTATTAACACCTGATATGGGAATGCAAGCCATTCCAACTGGAGTTTTCAGGCCGTTACCAAAAGGAACTGTAGGACTAATTATTGGTAGAAGTAGTTGGACTATGAAAGGGTTGTCAGTGTCCCCAGGGGTGATTGATGCAGACTGCATGGGGGAACTTAAAATTATGGCCCATGCACCTTCACATATAATTAGCATTCCCACCAATCAACGAATAGCACAACTGGTTTTTCTACCTCTTCATTTAGAGGGGAAAACTGCTTCTAAACGAGAATGAAAGACTGATGGTTTTGGCTCTTCTGACGTATATTGGGTACAGTCCATTTCTGCTGAGCGTCCCAAACTAGATCTTTTTATTGAAAATAAAAAATTTACAGGGATCTTAGATACTGGTGTGGATGTGTCAGTTATAGCTGAAGAGAATTGGCCTCAGCATTGGCCCAAACAGGAGGCCTTTTCCATGTTACAGGGAATAGGACAATCTCAAAATCCACAGCAGAGCAGCAGTATCCTACATTGGAGAGACTCTGAAGGACATGAGGGAGATTTTCAACCTTTCATTCTCCCTCATCTCCTGGTTAATTTATGGGGAAGAGATGTAATGCAACAAATGGGGGATTATATTTTTGCTCCAAATCAGATTATTTCTGAGATGATGATGAATGAAGGGTTACTTCCCCAGCAGGGGCTAGGGAGAAATAATCAAGGTATTACCCAACCAGTTATGCCTATTTCTAAACTTTCTAGATCTGGATTAGGTTTTTTTTAACTGGGGTTACTGATCCTCCTGTAATCCATGCAGACCTAATCAGCTGGAAATCTGATGAACCTGTCTGGGTTAATAAGTGGCCCCTGACTAAAGAGAAAATTTCTGCAGCTGAGCAATTGATACAGGAGCAGTTGCAATTAGGACATATTGAGCCATCTAACTCCCCTTGGAATTCCCCCATATTTGTTATTAAAAAGAAGCCTGGCAGGTGGAGGTTGTTACAAGACCTTCACAAAGTTAATGAAACTATGGTGGTTATGGGACCACTCCAGCCCAGCTTGCTGGGATACCACGTGCAACCAATAAAATAATTATAGATTTAAAAGATTGTTTTTACATGATACTTCTACATCCTAATGATTGTCATCACTTTGCTTTTAGTATTCCCTCTACAAATTTTAAACAGCCTGCATGAAGATATCATTGGAAAGTCCTTCCACAGGGCATGGCTAACAGCCCTACACTTTGTCAAAAATTTGTTGATCAGGCAATTGACCCCATTCGAAAGACTTATCCTGAAGTTTATTTGGTTCACTATATGGACGACATTTTACTTGCTCATTGTATAGAGGGTATTCTTTTGCAAGCGTATGACCTACTATTGCTTCAATTAACTAGATTTGGATTGCAAATTGCTTCTGAAAAAAATACAACCATCGCCGCCGTTTTCTTATTTGGGGTTTAGGTTAGAGGGAGAAGCCTTTCAAACGCAGAAACTTCAGATTCGAAAAGATAATCTGAAGACTTTAAATGTCTTTCAGAAATTATTAGGGGACATAAATTGGATCCGTTCCTATCTAAAATTGACTACTGGAGAATTGAAGCCTTTGTTTGATATTTTAAAAGGATCCACTGACCCATCTTCCCCTAGAACACTAAACAATGAAGGGCGAGCTGCTCTGGCCTTAGTAGAACAGGCCCTCTCTCAGCATTCTGCTACCTACTGTGACTTTTCTCAATTGTGGGGATTATATGTGTTTCCCTCGAAACATACTCCGACGGCAGTGTTATATCAAGATGCCCCTTTATGTTGGATCCATTTACCTGTATCACCTTCAAAAGTTCTTACTCCTTTCTTTGATTTTATTAGCCTCCTTGTAGCCAAAGGAAGACGTCTTTCCAGAGAAATTCTGGGGGCCGATCCTACTTACATTTATGTGCCTTATACTAAAGAACAACAGGAATGGCTTTTTCAGTTTAGTGATTCATGGGCTTTGGCTTTGGATTCTTTTACAGGACAGATTATCAATCATTTACCTCCTGACAAAGTTTTACATTTTGCTAGTCAACATTCATTTATCATCCCCCAAAATGTTTCCAATTCCCCTATCCAAAATGCACTAACTGTTTTTACTGATGGATCTTCTAATGGAATTGTTGCTTTTGTGGTTAATAATACTTCTTTTTCCTGGCAGACTGGATATACCTCTGCTCAAGAAGTCGAACTTTCAGTGGTTCACAAAGTCTGTTCTCAATATCTTTTACAGCCTTCTAGTAGTAAATATATTGTTCATGCCTTACATCATCAAAATAGCAATACCCTTCGTCTGCAATTTCAAATCCCTCGAGAAACTGCATGACAAATTGTTAAATCTTGTTCTGTTTGTCCTCAATTTCTTCTAGTTCCTCATCTAGGTGTCAACCTTCGTGGACTCTTACCTAATCACCTTTGGCAGATGGATGTCACTCATGTTCCTTCCTTTGGTCGCTTATGTTCATGTATCTATTCGGGATCCAGTATTAATTTGGGTGAGGGGTTATGTATGTGCTTTTCCATAGGATGCCGAAACACCGCGCTGGCTCCCGGAAAGGCTGGTACGCCAGACGGAGAAGATCACTGAACTAGCAAATGAGTCTGTTGTCTCTACAGCAGAGAGGTGCATACCCGACAGCTCAGCGGATGCATGAGTTCATCTTACAAGCAAGAAGGATGGCCGCTGACACTGCTCAACCCCGATCTGCTCTGGCCTATGTTGTTCTTACAATGGCATGTGCAGTAATTAATCAAGCTTTCCCCCAGTGCTCCTGATCGATTTGAAGGTGATTATTATCAAGGTTGGGATGAGGATTTCTGGATGACCCCTGAAAAAGGACAGCTACTGACCCCTGCCGACATTTGCTGGGAGAAAAAGACTTATATACCAACATTTGAAGACCGAACACCCCCAGGAAACCTGATGAAACATATGGGACTGTTACCTACCTACAAATGTAAAATTGTGAGAGATGTGACGTTTGATACTAATAAGTCCTTTGTGTGGCCTAGGTCAGACTAGGAACAATAATCCTGCTATAAGATGGGTAACTCCTAACAATACCCGCTGGGTTTGTGGAAATAACCTTTGGCCACTGCATTTGTCAATGTATATCTGAGATGATAAACAAAAGATTGTTTTCTCATTTACAGGCACAACGGGTTCCCCTGAGGGAAACATATTTGCCAATAGTTTAAAGAAAAGGGGGAGCTGCAGGAAGCCGGCCTGAACCTACAGGCCCCTTACGGCCCTAAGAGAGAACAAGGGGTCTCTCTTTGTCCTGCCACCCCTTCTTGTTAAAGTATAGACTGGCATTTGTCTCCTTCAGGGAAAAAAAACACACGGGTGACCTTTTGCCTGTTTTTCTGGTGCTGATAAACTCATCATGCTGGAAACTTGTTTTCCATCTAGATAATGTTATATTGATGAAGCCTGTTTTCTATCTAATGTTCTATTGATCTTATCATGTTGGGCAGTAGGGTAATTAAAGCTTTACTGATCTTAAGTGTGGGAATTTAAAACATCTGTAGATCTGCACGTATGCAAAACCCTTCATCTAATCTTAGCAACTCCTGTTAGTATATATAAAGGAGTGATATTCTTCAAGAAAGTTGGCAGAGTCAGACGCAAGCGGACTCCGTCCCTCTCAACCCCGTTTTTCTCTTTCTGAGGCTTCGTTCTGAGTCTTATTTTTCCTAGGTACTCTGGTAATTGCGTTCTTGACCAGTTAGTTTGCAGGCAGGCTCCGGCAACTGGTGGCTCTGTTCTCACCAGCAATCGAGGATTTTCTACCCTTCCTTTCATTTCCCTTGTTTCCCTTTCTGCTCCTTTCCTCCCTAATTTCTTTCAACAACATTCAATGTGCTGCGCTGTGCTGTGCTTCATTGTTCAGCAATATCCAACTCTTTGTGACCCGATGGACTGTACCCCGCCAGGATCCTCTGTCCATGGGGATTCTCCAGGCAAGCATAATCGAGCAGGCTGCCATTCCCCACTCCAGGGGATCTTCCCAACCCAGGGATTGAATCCCAGGGATTGAATCCTGGTCTCCCATGTTGCAGGTGGTTTTTTTTTTTTTTTTTTTTTACTATCTGAGCCATCAGGAAACCCTTAAAATGGGCTTCATCTGACACTATGTTTTTCATATCTGTAAGATCAAATAGGGTATATTTTAGATTTCCATGACTTTCCTTATTTTTAGAACACACAAAACACATTTATTCCAAGTATCCTAATGTGTCTGTCTGCAATTACTAAAATCAATGCCACTTCTGCTGAGTTTCAGTTCTCAAGGGAATTTTAGTATGATTTTCTTACCTTCCTTAGATTTAATATGTTCTTAACGTGGTTTGGGGCTAGCTAAATACGCTTCTTGTGAATTGGCTTCTCATGTCTTTAAACATGTCTTCATAAATTTAAAGGCCAGTGATACATCTTTCTTATAAGGTGTTGGTTCGTGCCTCTTGACCATTTTTCTATCAGGTTTTAAGATATTTTAACAATTCTAAGAGTCGTCTTTTGAGTTTGTTTACGGCGTGCTTTTTCTACCTCTTAAAATGTTCAGCAGTGTGGTGGACCCTGGGTGAGTAAGCAACAAATGGACAACAGAATATGAACACATCATAGGAGACTCAGGAAGACCCAGTAAGCCAACAAACTGTCCCCAGGGGTGCACGTCAGGCTGGTTTACCCTACGAGTCAATTGGAAAAACGAGGACTGAGGTGGAGCACACAATCCATTCCCCTTTCCTCCTGAGCCAACTAGCTCAATGAGAGACCATGGGAACTAGATGCACAGGACAGGATGACTCAGTGTTTCATCCAAGAAGCTGGAAGCTTGTGGCAGCTGCTCATGGAAATGCATTCCACCTTGGTTTTGGCTGTGAGGTAAGCTCCAAGGGAGCTTCCAGCAAGAAAACAAGATGAGAAAAGAGATTTGAGAGGGCACGTGTTGAGAAGACCTTTGTACACAAGGCTCACACAATTCTGGGTAAGCTCCACCCCTTGCTGGGAATATGAATCAGCCGCAGGTGGGCATTTCCTTCATGGGATCCCCCAGCACAACTTGAAACATGCATTTCTCTGCCCATTCCACATCACCTTGTTCAAACACAAGCCTGGGTAGTACTCCTAGTGAGTTGACCCTGAGTCCTAGACTGGAAAGGAGACAGCTCCGTGTGGAGCAAGGGCAAGTGTATTCACTGCATTCTCCGAGTCTGAAGACAAGTGTTTCCGACTGGAGACCAGAAAACGGAGGAGAGCTCTGGGAAAACTGAGACAAGCAGGTGTAATGGAAAGGTTTCTGTCGGCTGGCCCAGAATTTAATGGGCTTCAAGGTGCATTAAGACCACATTGCAGGACGAATAAGCAGTGATTCTCACTTCCACAGACACTTAAACACAACCTAGTTGTCATGGAGGCATTTTAGGCAAGATATGAAAAGCTAGATAATGGTGAAAGCTGAGAGAGAACAGAATGAATGCCCGAGAAGTGTGGCTGTGGGGCAAGGATTGGAGGACATGCAATCTGCCTGCTGTGAGACCCATCAGAGTTGACATAGAGCTAAGGGTCGCACGTGAGTTTGGAGGCCTCTTGAGGGCATTACTAATGCCTCATTTCTCCTAGCAAATCATCTGAATGGCACCCATCCTCCGCTAGCCATGTCAGGATGGGGCTTTGTGATGTCAAAGCTCACCCAGGGCCACCATTGGCTGGGGAAGAGACTCACTGACCTCATAAAGCATGAGGGTGAAGCTCCATGGGGACGGGGATATATAGGAGTCCTCAGAGGCTCTGAGCAGACCACTGTGAGTCCTCCAAATGACTGAGGTGACTGGGAAGCCACAAGGCTCCAGAGTAGTTATGGAACACCCACCTCCTGTTACCCAGGAGAAGATGAAGACCTCCTATCAATTGAGGTCCAGAAAGAAATGTCAAGGTGAACTGAACACAGCCAAATTCCTCTTGCCCATTGACCCCACGCCAGAAGACACACTCCCCTGCCCTTGCCTGGCACATAACCCTTCTCTGTCCACAAACCTTCTCATGAAGCCATCGTTCCTGCCTGTCTTCACACTCTTCCCTAAACCAGTGCCATTCTTGCTCCCTGTCTTGTTTTCTCCAGGTGGCTAGTGTAACCGTGAGGTGAATAATCCCATTCCGGCAAAGCTGTCCAAGAAAACTTCTCTGAAAACTCTCAGCACAAAAAAGCTTAAGAAAAACAGATGCTCAAATCTATCTAGCCAGAGTTCCAAGGCGAAATAACAGCTGAATCAGAAGGAACCAGAGGAATTCCCAAGACCATGGAGACCCCTGCCATTAAAGCTAATCAGAGCAAATCAGAGGAGGTCACAGAGACCATGGAGACCCCTGCCATTAAAGCTAATCAGAGCGAATCAGAGAAGGTCTCAGAGAACATGGAGACCCCTGCCATTACAGGTAATCAGAAGGAACAAGAGGAGGTACCAGACACCATGGAGACCCCTACCATTCCAGCTAATCAGAATGAATCAGAGGAGGTCCCAGAGACCACGGAGAACCCTGCATTTCCAGCTAATCAGAATGAACCAGAGGAGGTCCCATACACCATGGAAACCCCTGCATTGCAAGCTAATCAGAACGAACCAGACGTGGTCCCAGAGACCATGGAGACCCCTGCCATTCCAGCTAATCAGAATGAACCAGAGGAGGTCGCAGAGACCATGGAAACGTGTGCATTTCCAGCTGGACCAGTGGGCAGCAAGTGATTTCGGGGCATGCCTAGACACCTCAGAAATGCTTGGGTGTTCAGCCGCTGATTAAAGGCCAAAAGTACAGATGCTGAATATTATAGCAACTGCATACACTAATAAAGAAATTAAAATTAAGCTGATGTGAAATTATGTTTATTTTTGAGTTCTTTCATAGTGGGGGGCAGAGAGGGCAGGGAAGGGATAAGTGTGTGAGGAGGGAGGGAGATGGCTTCTTTGGAGTTGGAGATGGTACCAGAAGGTCCAGGTTCCCAGAATGTAGGGGGAAGAACTGGTTCCAGACTGAGCTTCAAAGACATACTTCCCATGGGAGAAGAGGAAGAGGACTTGGCATTTCTCTGTGTGAGTGCAGAGATGTACACTTAGGTGGGGGAGCTGTGTCCTGTGTGTGGGGGGCAGTGCCGTTTGTTCAAAAGGCATACAAAGGAGCTGCCCCATCAAAAGAATGGAATATTGACATTTGCAGCAACATGGAAGGTAGAATATTGAGTAAAATACCTCAGACAGAGATTGACAAATACTGTATGATATCACTTATAGAATGAAAACATACCGCAAAGTAGAGAATATGATAATAATGGAGGTGCACAAATATAGAGAAGCATGTACTGGTTATCAGCGCAGAGGGGAAGAGGGCAGGGCAATACAGGGGTGGGGGATTGGGAGGCACGCACTTATAGTTAGGTGGAAGATGGGCTCAGGGGTGCATTGTACAACATGTGGAATAGAGCCAGGACTTTGTCATTACTATAAAAAGAAAGCAAGCTTTAACAGTTGTATAATCAGAAAGAAAAGGAAAGAAAGAGAGGGGAGGAAGGAGGGAAGAAAGGAAGGAAAAGAAGGGCGTTTTTGGAGGTAAAAAATTCATCATTGATTAGGCCCTTTTTATCACAGGATTCTATTTTATTTTATTTTATTTATTTTAAATGGTGGGTATTTACTTTACAATATTGTGGTATTTTTTGCCATACATTGACACGAATCAGCCATGGGAGTACATGTATTCCCCATCCTGATTCCCCCTCACATCTTCCTCCAATCCAATCCCTGTGGGTCAGCCAAGTGAACCAGTCCTGGGCACCCTATCTTATGCATTGAACATGGACAGGCTATCCCTTTCACATATGATAATAGACATGTTTCAATGCTATTCTCAGATCATCCCACCCTCGCCGTCTCCCACAGAGTCCAAAGACTGTTCTGTAAATCTCTGTCTCTTATGCTGTCTCCCGTATAGGGTTATCATCTCCTTCTTCCTAAATTCATCATATATGCACTATTATAGTGTATTGTTTTTCTTTCTGACTTACTTCACTCTGTATAATAGGCTCCAGGTTCATTCACCTTATTTGAATATATTCCCATGTGTTCTTCTTAATGGCTGAGGAATATTCCACTGTGTTTATGTACCACAGCTTTCTTACCCATTTGTCTGCTGATGGACATCTATGCTGCTTCCATGCCCTGGTTATTGTAAACAGTGCTGTGATGAATATTGGGACACACGTGTCTTTTACACATCTGGGTGAATCAGGATTTGAATGAGGAGAAACCATGATGACTATTAGCCTGTTAGTGGTAAACCCTGCACATGAGTTTGGTTGAAGTAGTGGGACCAAATTTGGAGATGGTTGTTTCAAACCGACTGAGAGTGCTCAGATGGACATGTGTGGTACTGTCCTATTGGGGGACATCTCTGGTTGCTTTGTTCTCACCAGCAACGGAGAATTTTCTTTCCTGCCTTTCATTTCCCTTGTTTCCCTTTCTCCCTCTTTCCTCCATACCTAATTTCTTTCACAAATATTCAATGTGCTTCGCTGTGCTGTGCTTCATTGTTCAGCCATGTCCAACTATTTGTGACCCCATGGTCTGTAGCCCACCAGGCTCATCTGTCCATGGGGATTCTCCAGGCAAGCATACTGGAGCAGGCTGCCGTTTCCTGCTCCAGGGGATCTTCCCAACCCAGGGATTGAATCCTGGTCTGCCATGTTGGAGGTGGTTTTTTTTTTTTTTTTTTTTTTTTTTTTTTTTTTTTTTTTTACTATCTGAGCCTTCAGGAAACCCTTAAAATCAGTTTCATCTGACATGATATTTTTCATATCTGTAAGATCAAATGGGGTCTATTTTAGGATTTCCATGACTTTCTTTATTTTTAGAACACACAAAACACATTTATTCCAAGTATCCTAAAGTCTCTGTCTGCAATTACTTAAATCTATGCCACTTCTGCCTGAGTTTCAGTTCTCAAGGTTATTTTAGTATGATTTCTCTTACCTTCAATAGATTTAATATGTTCTTCACGTGGTTTGGGGCTAGTTCCATACTCTTCTTGTGAATTTGCTGCTCATGTCTTTAAACATGTCTTCATAAATTAAAAGGCCAGTGATACATTTTTCTTACAAAGTGTTGGCTCATGCCTCTTGCCCATTTTTCTATCAGGTCTTAGGGTCTTCTAAAAATTCGAAGAGTCATCTTGTGGGTTTGTTTACAGTGTGCCTTTTTTACCTCTTAAAATGTTCTGCAGTGTGATGGACCCTGGGTGAGTAAGCAACAAATGGACAACAGGATATGAACACTTCACAGGAAACCCAGGAAAACCCACTAAGCCTACAAACTAGCCCCAAGGGTGCACTCAGGCTGGTTGACCCTACGAGTCAATTGAAAAAACGAGGACTGAGATGGAGGACACAATCCATTCCCCTTTCCTCCAGAGCCAACAAGGTCAATGAGAGACCATGGGAACTAGATGCACAGGACAGGATGACTCAGTGTTTCGTCCAAGAAGCTGGAAGCTTGTGGCAGCTGCTCGTGGAAGTGAATTCAACCTTGCTTTTCACCGTGAGGCAAGCTCCAAGGGAGTTTCCAGCAAGAAAACAAGATGAGAAAAGAGATTTGTGAGGGCACGTGTTGAGAAGACCTTTGCACACAAAGCTCACACAGATCTGGGCAAGCTCCACCACGTTCTGGGAATATGAATCAGCCGCAGGTGGGCATTTCCTACATGGGATCCCCCAGCACAACCTGAAAGATGCCTTTGTCTGCTCCTTCCCCATCACCCTGTTCAAACCCAAGCCTGGGTAGTACTTCTAGTGAGGTGACCCTTAGTCCTAGCCTTGGAATGAGACAGCTCCGGGTGGAGTAAGGGAACGTGTATTCACTGCATTCTCACAGCCTGAAGACAAGGGTTTCCAACTGGAGACCAGAAAACGGAGGCGAGCTCCAGAAACACTGAGAAAACTAGGCGGGATGGAGAGATTTCTGTCGGCTGGCCCAGAATTCAATGGGCTTCAAGGTGATTAAGACCACATTGCAGGATGAACGAGCAATGATTCTCGGTTCCACAGACACTTAAACTGATGGAGGGAGTTTAAGCAAGATATGAAAAGCTAGAAAATGGTGAAAGCTGAGAGAGTACAGAATGAATGCCCGAGGAGTGTGGCTGTGGGGCAAGGTTTTGAGCAGATGCACTCTGCCTGCTGTGAGACCCATCAGAGTTGACATAGAGGTGAGGTTCCCAGGTGAGTTTGGAGGCATCTCGATGGCATTACTAATGCCTCATTTCTTCCAGCAAATCATCTGAATTCCTCCCCATCCTCTGCTAGACATGTCAGGATGGGGCTTTGTGATGTCAAAGCTCACCCAGGACCACCATTTGCTGGGGAAGAGACTTGCTGACCTCATAAAGCATGAGGGTGAGGCTCCATTGGGACGGGTATATATAGGGGTGCTCAGGGGCACTGTGCAGAACACTGTGAGTCCTCCAATGACTGAAGTGACTGGGAAGCCACATTGCTCCAGAGTAGTTATGGAAAACACACCTCCTGTTACCCAGGAGAAGATGAAGACCTCCTATCAATTGAGGTCCCGAATATATGTCAAGGTGAACTGAACCCAGCCAAACTCCTCTTGCCCTTCGGCCCCACCCCAGAAGACACCCTCCCCTGCCCTTGCCTGGCCCATAACCCTTCTCTTCCCACACTCCTTCTCCTGAATCCATCATTCCCACATGTCTTCCCACCCTTCCCTATACAAGTGTCATTCTTGTTCCCTTTCTAGTTTTCTCCAGATGGCCAGGGAAACCGTGAGGGTGAATAATCGCATTCCGGCAAAGCTGTCCAGGAAACTTCTCTGAAACTCCCACAACAAAAAAAAGCTTAAGAAAATCAGATGCTCAAAGCTCTGAAGCAAGAGTTCCATGGTGAATGAATAGCGGAATCAGAAGGAACCTGAGGAGATCCCAGAGACCATGGAGACCCGTGCCATTCCAGGTAATCTGCAGGAACCAGAGGATGTCCCAGAGACCATGGAGACCCCAGCCCTTCCAACTAATCGGAATTAATCAGAGGAGGTCCCAGATACCATCGAGACTCCTGCATTGCCAGCTAATCAGGATGAACCAGAAGAGGTCCCAGACACCATGGAGACCCCTGCCTTTCCAGCTAATCAGAATGAACCAGAGAAGGGCCCAGAGACCTTGGAGACCCCTCCCATTCCAGCTGGATCAGTGGACAGCCAGTGATTTCGGGGCATGGCTAGACACCTCAGAAATGCTTGGGGGTCTGGCTGCTTAGTAATGGCCAAAAATACAGATGTTGAATATATATATATATATTTACATTTTCTTTCTTTTTTTTTTTTTTTTAATTATTTGGAGGCTAATTACTTCACAATATTTCAGTGGGTTTTGTCATACATTGATACGAATCAGCCATGGATTTACAGGTATACCCCATCCTGCTTCCCGCTCCCACCTCCCTCTCCACCCTATTCCTCTGGGTCTTCCCAGTGCACCAGGCCGGAGCACTTGTCTCATGCATCCCACCTGGGCTGGTGATCTGTTTCACCATAGATAGTATACATGCTGTTCTTTTGAAATATCCCACCCTCACATTCTCCCACAGAGTTCAAAAGTCTGTTCTGTATTTCTGTGTCTCTTTTTCTGTTTTGCATATAGGGTTATCATTACCATCTTTCTAAATTCCATATATATGTGTTAGTATGCTGTAATGTTTTTTATCTTTGTGGCTTACTTCACTCTGTATAAGGGGCTCCAGTTTCATCCATTTCATTAGGACTGGTTCAAATGAATTCTTTTTAATGGCTGAGTAATATTCCATGGTGTTGAAAATTATAGCAACTGAATACACTAATAATGAAAATAAAATAAAATCAAGCTGATGTGAAATTATGTTTGTCTCTGAGATCTCTAATAGTGGGGGGCAAAGAGGGTAGGGAAGGGATAAGTGTGTGAGGAGGGAGGGAGATGGCTTCTGTGGAGCTGGAGATGGGACCAGAAGGTCCAGGTTGCCAGAAAGTAGGGGGAAAAACTGGTTCCAGACTAAGCTTCAAAGACACACTCTGCATGGGAGAAGGGGAAGAGGACTTGGAGTTTCTCTGTGTGAGTGCAGAAATGGTTACTTAGCTCGGGAGCTGTGTCCTGTGTGGGGTGCCCATGCCATTTGTTCAAATGGCATACAAAGGAGGTACACCATCAAAAGAATGGAATATTGACATTTGCAGCAACATGGAACATAGAATATTGAGAAAAATAACTCAGACAGAGATTGACTAATAATGTATGATATCTCTTATTGAATGTAAACATGCCACAAAGTAGAGAATATGATAATAATGGAGGTGCACAAATATAGAGAAGCATCAATGGGAACCAGCAGGGAAGGGAGGAGGGCAGGGCAATACAGAGGTGGTGGAGTGGGACGCACGCAGTAATAGTCAGGAGGAAGATGAGCTCAGGGATGCATTGTACAACATGGGGAATAGAGCCCGGACTTGGTCATAACTATAAATGGAAAGAAAGCTTTAACAGTTGTATAATCAGAAAGAAAAGGAAAGAAAGAGGGGAGAGGAAGGAGGGGAGAAAGAAAGGAAAAGAAGGGCGTTTATGGAGGTCAAAAGTCAATATTGATTAGGCCCTTTTTATCAAAGAATTCTATTTTATTTTATTTCATTTATTTCAATTGGTGGATATTTACTTAACAATATTGTGGTGGGTTTTGCCATACATTGACATGAATCAGCCATGGGAGTACATGTATTCCCCATCCTGATTCCCCCACACATCTTCCTCCCAATCCAATCCCTCTGGGTCAGCCCAGTGAACCAGTCCTGGGCACCCTGTCTTATGCATCGAACATGGACTGGCTATCCCTTTCACATATGATAATATAGATGTTTCAATGCTCTTCTCTCAGATTATCCCACCCTCCCCGTCGCCCACAGAGTCCAAAAGGCTGTTCTGTAAATCTGTGTCTGTTTTGCTATCTCCCATATAGGGTTATCATCTCCATCATCCTAAATTCAATATATATGCCTTAGTATAATACATTGGTGTTTGTTTTCTGACTTACTTTGCTCTGTAAAATAGGCTCCAGATTCATCCACCTCATTTGAATGGATTCACATGTGTTCTTTTTAATGGCTCAGCAATATTCCATTGTTTCTATGTACCACAGCTTTCTTACCCATTTGTCTGCTAATTGACATCTATGTTGCTTCCATGCCCAGGTTATTGTAAACAGTGCTGTGATGAACATTGGGGCACACGTGTCTTTTTCACTTTTGGGTCAATCACGATTTGAATGAGGAGAAAACATGATGAATTTGCTTGAAGGAGTGGGACCAAATTTGGAGATGGTTGTTTCAAACGGTCTGAGAGTGCTCAGATGGACATGTGGGGTGCTCTCCTGCTGGGGAACATCTCTGGTTGCTCTGTTCTCACCAGCAATGGAGGATTTTCTTTCCATCCTTTCATTTCCCTTGTTTCCTTTTATCTCTCTTTCCTCCCTACCTGCCTTTCTTTCACAAACATTCAATGTGCTGTGCTGTGCTGTGCTTCATTGTTCAGTGGTGTCCAACTCTTTTTGACCGTCTGGACTGTAGCCCACCAGGCTCCTCTGTCCATGGGGATTCTCCAGGCAAGCATACTGGAGCAGGCTGCCATTCCCCCTCCAGGGGATCTTCCCCACCCAAGTATTGAATCCTGGTCTCCCATGTTGCAGGTGGTTTATTTATTTATTTAATATATCTTAGCCATCAGGAAACCCTTAAAATGGGCGTCATCTGACACTATGTTTTTCATATCTGTAATATCAAATGGGGTCTATTTTGGGATTTCCATGACTCTCCTTATTTTTAGAACACACAAAACACATTTATTCCAAGTATCCTAATGTCTCTGTCTTCAATTACTAAAATCTATGCCACTTCTGCCTGAGTTTCAGTTCTCAAGGTTATTTTAGTAAGATTTTTCTTACCTTCATTAGATTTAACATGTTCTTAACGTAGTGCGGGGCTAGTTCCATACTCTTCTTGTGAATTGCCTGCTCATGTCTTTAAACATGTCTTTGTAAATTTAAAGGCCAGTGATACATCTTTCTTTCAAAGTGTTGGTTTGTACCTGTTGATCATTTTTCTATCAGGTTTTAAGATCTTCTAAAAGTTCTAAGAGTCATCTGTTCGGTTTGTATACGGCATGCTTTTTCTACAATTTAAAATGTTCAGCAAAGTGTTGGACCCTGGGTGAGTAAGCAACAAATGGACAACAGGATGTGGACACTTCACAGGAAACCCAGAGAGACACAGTAAGCCAACAAACTGTACCCAGGGGTGCACCTCAGGCTGGCTGACCCTACGAGTCAATTGGAAAAACGAGGACTGAGGTGGAGCACACAATCCATTCCCCTTTCCTCCAGAGCCAACCAGCTCAATGAGAGACCATGGGAACTAGATGCACAGGACAGGATGACTCAGTGTTTCGTCCAAGAAGCTGGAAGCTTGTGGCAGCTGCTCATGGAAATGAATTCCAACTTGGTTTTGGCTGTGAGGTAAGCTCCAAGGGAGTTTCCAGCAAAAAAACAAGAGGAGAAAAAAGATTTGTGAGGGCACGTTGGAGAAGACCTTTGCACACAAGACTCACACAGCTCTGGGCAAGCTCCACCCCTTGCTGGGAATACGAATCAGCCGCAGGTGGGCATTTCCTGCATGGGATCCCCCAGCACAACCTGAAACATGCCTTTGTCTGCCCCTTCCTCATCACCCTGTTCAAAACCAAGCCTGGGTAGTACTCCTAGTGAGGTGATGCTGAGTCTTAGACTGGAAACGAGAAAGCTCCATGTGGAGAAACGGCAAGTGTATTCACTGCATTCTCAGAGCATGAAGACAAGTGTTTCCGACTGGAGACCAGAAAACAGTGCCAGGTCTGAGAACACTGAGACAAGGAGGCGGGATGGAAAGGTTTCTGTCGGCTGGCCAGGAATTCAATGGGTTTCAAGGTGCATTAAGACCACATTGTAGGACGAACGAGCAATGATTCTCTCTTCCAAAGACACTTAAATGCAACCTAGTTGTCATGGAGGGAGTTTAGACAATATATGAAAAGCTAGATAATGGTGAAAGCTGAGAGAAAACAGAATGAATGCCCAAGGAGTGTGGCTGTAAGGCAAGGTTTGTAGGAGATGCACTCTGCCTGCTGTGTGACCCATCAGAGTTGACATAGAGGTGAGGGTGGCAGGTGAGTTTGGAGGCCTCTTTAGGACATTCCTAATGCCTCATTTCTCCAAGCAAATCACCTGAATTGCTCCCCATCCTCAGCTAGACAAGTCAGGATGGCGCTTTGTGAAAGCTCACCCAGGGCCCCCATTGGCTGGGGAAAAGACTTGCTGAGCAGATAAAGCATGAAGATGAGGCTCTATGGGGACGGGTATAAATAGGGGTGCTCAGGGGCTCTGAGCACACTATTGTGTGTCCTCCAAGTGACTGAGGTGACTGGGAAGCCACAAGTCTCCAGAGAAGTTATGGAACACACACCTCCTGTTACCCAGGAGTTGATGAAGACCTCCTATCAATTGAAGTCCTGAACACATCAAGGTGAACTGAACCCAGCCAAAGAACCCTTGCCCATTGGATGCAGCCCAGGGAACACACTCCCCTGTCCTTGCCTGGCACATAACCCTTCTCTTCCCGCACCACTTCTCCTTAAGCCATGCTTCCCACCTGTCTTCACACTCTTCCCTAAACCAGTTCCATTCTTGCTCCCTGTCTTGTTTTCTCCAGGTGGCCAGGGTAACCTTGAGGGTGAATAATCCCATTTCGGCAAAGCTGCCCAAGAAAACTTGTCAGAAAACTCCCACCACATAAAAGCTTCAGAAAATCAGATGCTCAAAGCTCTGTATTGAAAGTTCCAAGGCGATTGAACAGCTTAATGAGAAGAAACAAGAGGAGGTCCCAGAGACCATGAAGATCCCTCCCATTCCAGGTAATCAGAAGAAACCAGAGGAGGTCCCAAACTCCATGGAGACCCCTGCCATTCCAGCTAATCAGAATGAATCAGAGGAGGTCCCAGAGACCATGGAGACCCCAGCCATTCCAGCTAATGAGAATGAAACAGAGGAGGTCAGAGAGACCATGGAGACCCCTACCAATCCAGCTAATCAGAATGAATCAGAAGAGTTGCCAGAGACCATGGAGACGCCAGCATTTTCATCTTATCATAATCAAGCAGAGGACGTCCCAGAGACCATGGAGACCACTGTCATTCCAGCTAATCAGAACGAACCACAGGAAGTCCCAGAGACCATGGAGACCCATGCCATTCCAGCTGGACCAGTGGACAGCCAGTGACTTCAGGGCATGGCGAGACACCTCAGAAATTCTTGGGGGTCTGGCGCCTGAGTGCTGGCCAAAAGTAGAGATCCTGAATATTATAGCAACTGCATACACTAATAACGAAAGTAAAATAAAATCATGCTGATGTGAAGTTATGTTTGTCTCTGAGTTCTCTGAGAGTGGGGGGCAGAGAGGGTAGGGAAAGGATAAGTGTGTGACGAGGGAGGGAGATGGCTTCTGTGGAGTTGGAGATGGGACCATAAGGTCCAGGTTGCCAGAAACTAGGGGGAAAAACTGGTTCCAGACTGAGCTTCCAAGACACACGTCCCATGGGAGAAGAGGAAGAGGACTTGGAGTTTCTCTGTTTGAATGCAGAGGTGGACACTTAGCTGGGTAGCTGTGTCGTGTTGTGGCGGGGGGCAGTGACATTTGTTGAAAAGGCATACAGATGAGCTGCCCCATCAACAGAATGGAATATTTACATTTGCAGCAACATGGAAGGTAGAATATTGAGTAAAATAACTGAGACAGAGATTGACAAATACTGTATGATATCACTTACAGAATGTAAACATACCGCAAAGTAGAGAATATGATAATAATGGAGGTGCACAAATATAAAGAAGCATCTACTGGTTACCAGCGGGCAGGGGAAGAGGGCAGGGCAATACAAAGTAGGGAGTGGGAGGCACGCAGTGACAGTTAGGTGGAAGATGAGCTCAGGGATGCATCGTACAACATGGGGAATTGAGCCAGGTCTTTGTCATAACTATAAATGGAAAGCAAGCTTTAACAGTTGTATACTCAGAAAGAAAAAGAAAGAAAGAGAGGGGAGGAAGGAGGAAAGAAAGGAAGGAAAAGAAGGGCGTTTTTGGGGGTCAAATAGTCAATACTGATTAAGCCCTTTTCATCAAAGGATTCTATATTATTTTATTTTATTTAGATCAATTGGTGGGTATCTACTTTACAATATTGTGGTGGTTTTTGCCATACATTGACATGAATCAGCCATGGAAGTTCATGTATTCCCCATGCTGTTTCCCCCTCACATCTTCCCTCCAATCCAATCGCTCTGGGTCAGCCCAATGAACCAGTCCTGCGCACCCTGTCTTATGCATCAAACATGGACTTGCTATCCCTTTCACATACGATAATATACATGTTTCAGTGCTATTCTCTCAGAACATCCCACCCTCGCCGTCTCCCATAGAGTCTGAAAGATTGTTCTGTAAATCTGTGTCTCTTTTGCTGTCTCCCATAAACGGTTATCATCTCTGTCTTCGTAAATTCAATATGTATGCCTTAGTATAGTGTATTGGTGTTTTTCTTTCTGACTTACTTCACTCTGTATAATAGGTTCCAGTTTTATCCACCTCATTAGAATGGATTCACATGTGTTCTTTTTAATGGCTGATCAATATTCCACTGTGTCTATGTACCACAGCTTTCTTACTCATTTGTCTGCTAATTGACATCTAGGTTTCTTCCATGCCCTGGTTATTGTAAACAGTGCTGTGATGAACATTGGGGCACACGTGTCTTTTTCACTTCTGGGTGAATCAGGATTTGAATGAGGAGAAACCATGATGACTATTAGCCTGTTAGTGGTAAACCCTGCACATGAGTTTGGTTGAAGGAGTGGGACCAAAGTTGGAGATGGTTGTTTCAAACCTGCTGAGATTGCTCACATGGACATGTGGGGTGTGTCCTGCTTGGGGACATCTCTGGTTGCACTGTTCTCACCAGCAACGGAGAATTTTCTTTCCTTCCTTTCATTTCCCTTGTTTCCCTTTCTGCCTCTTTCCTCCCTACCTGAATTTCTTTCAGAAACCTTCAATGTGCTGCTCTGTGCTGTGCTTCGTTGTTCATCCATGTCCACCTCTTTCGGACCCATTGGTCTGTAGCACGCCAGGCTCCTCTGCCCATGGGGACTGTCCAGGCAAGCATACTGGAGCAGGTTGCGATTCCCCATCCAGGGGATCTTCCCAACCCAGGGACTGAATCCTGGTCTCCCATGTTGCAGGTGTTTTTTTTTTTTTTTTTTAATATGTTTTACCCATCAGGAAACCCTTAAAATGGGCTTCAACTGACACTGTTTTTCATATCTGTAATTTCAAAAGGGGTCTATTGTAGTATTTCCATGACTCTCCTTATTTTTAGAACATACAAAACATATTTATTCCAAGTATCCTAATGTCTCTGTCTGCAATTACTAAAATCTATGCCACTTCTGCCTGAGTTTCAGTTCTCAAGGGCATTTTGGTATGATTTTTCTTACCTTCATTAGATTTAATATGTTCTTAACGTGGTTCACGGCTAGTTCCATACTCTTCTTATGAATTGGCTGCTCTATTCTTTACACATGTCTTCTTAAATTTATTATGAATTGGCTGCTCTATTCTTTACACATGTCTTCTTAAATTTAAAGGCCAGTGATACATCTTTCTTATAGAGTGTTGGCTCGTGCCTGTTGCCCATTTTTCTATCAGGTTTAAAGATCTCCTAAAATTTCTAAGAGTCATCTTTTGCGTTTGTTTATGGCGTGCTTTTTCTACCTCTTAAAAGGTTCAGCAGTGTGATGGACCCTGGGTGAGTAAGCAACAAATGGACAACAGGATCTGAACACTTCACAGGAAACCCAGGAAGACCCAGTAAGCCAACAAACTGTCCCCAGAGGTGCACTTCAGGCAGGTTGAGCTATGAGTCAATTATAAAAACGAGGACTGAGGAGGAGCACACAATCCATTCCCCTTTCCTCCAGATCCAACCAGCTCAATGAGAGACCATGGGAACTAGATGCACAGAACAGGATGACTCAGTGTTTCGTCCAAGAAGCTGGAAGCTTGTGGCAGCTGCTTATGGAAATGAATTCCACCTTGTGTTGGCTGTGAGGTAAGCTCCAAGGGAGCTTCCAGCAAGGAAACAAGATGAGAAAAGAGATTTGTGAGGGCACGTGTTGAGAAGACCTTTGAACACAAGGCTCTCGCATCTTTCAGCAAGCTCCACTGATTGCTGGGAATATGAATCAGTCACAGGTGGGCATTTCCTGCATGGGATCCCCCAGCACAACCTGAAACATCCCTTTGTCTGCCCCTTCCCCATCACCCTGTTCAAAACCAAGCCTGGGTTATACTCCTAGTGAGATGACCCTGAGTACTCGACTGGAAACGAGAAAGCTCCATGTGGAGAAACGGCAAGAGTATTCACTGCATTCTCAGAGACTGAAGACAAGGGTTTCTGACTCGAGACCAGAAAATGAATGTGAGCTCGGAGTACACTGAGACAAGGAGGAGGGATGGAAAAGTTTCTGTCGGCTGGCCAGGAATTCAATGGGTTTCAAGGTGCATTAAGACCACATTGCAGGACGAACGAGCAATGATTCTTGCTTCCACAGACACTTAAACATAACCTAGTTGTTATGGAGGGAGTTTAGACAATATATGAAAAGCTAAATAATGGTGAAAGCTGAGAGAGAACAGAATGAATGCCTGAGGAGTGTGGCTTTGGGGCAAGGTTTGGAGGAGATGCACTCTGCCTGCTGTGTGACCCATCAGAGTTGACATAGAGGTGAGGGTGGAAGGTGAGGTTGGAGGCCTCTTGAGGGCTTTACTAATGTCTCATTTCTCCCAGCAAATCATCTGAATTGCTCCCCATCCTCCGCTAGACATGTCAGGATGGGGCTTTGTGATGTCAAAGTTCACCCAGGGCCACCATTGACTGGGTAATAGACTTGCTGAGCTCATAAAGCATGAGGGTGAAACTCCATGGGGACGGGCATATATAGGGGTGCTCAGGGGCTCTGAGCAGAACACTGTGAGACCTTCATATGACTGAGGTGACGGGGAAGCCACGAGGCTCGAGAGTCGTTATGGAACACACACCTCCTGTTACCCAGGAGGTGATGAAGACCTCCTATCAATTGAAGTCCTGAAAATATGTCATGGTGAACTGAACCCCGCCAAACTCCTGTTTCCCATTGGCCCAACCCCAGAAGACACCGTCCCCTGTCCTTGCCTGGCACATAAACCTTCTCTGTCCACACCCCTTCTCCTGAAGCCATTTTTCCCACCTGCCTTCACACTCTTCCCACCTGCCTTCACACTCTTCCCTAAACCAGTGCCATTCTTGCTCCCTGTCTTGTTTTCTCCAGGTGGCCAGTGTAACAGTGAGGGGGAATGATCTCATTCCGGCAATGCTGCCCAAGAAAACTTGTCGGAAAACTCCCACAACAAAAACGCTTTAGAAAATCAGATGCTCAAAGCTCTGTATCGAGAGTTCCAAGGCAATTGAACAGCTTAATCAGAAGAAAAAAGAGGAGGTCCCAGAGACCATGAAGACCCCTCCCATTGCAGGTAATCAGAAGGAACCAGAGGAGGTCCCAGACACCATGGAGACCCCTGCCATTCCAGCGAAACAGAATGAATCAGAGGAGGTCCCAGAGACCATGGAGACCCCAGCCATTCCAGCTAATGAGAATGAACCAGAGGAGGTAACAGAGACCATGGAGAACACTGCCTTTCCAGCTAATCAGAATGAATCAGAAGAGTTCCCAGAGACCATGGAGATGCCATCATTTCCAGCTTATCATAATCAAGCAGAGAGATCCCAGAGACCATGGAGACCACTGCCATTCCAGCTAATCAGAACGAACCACAGGAAGTCCCAGAGACCATGGAGACCCATGCCATTCGAGCTGGACCAGTGGACAGCCAGTGATTTAAGAGCATGGCTAGACACCTCAGAAATGCTTGGGGGTCTGGGCCCTGAGTAGTGGCCAAAAGTACAGATGCTGAATATTATAGCAACTGCATACACTGATAACGAAAATAAATTAAAATCAAGCTGATGTGAAATTATGTTTGTCTCTGAGTTCTCTGTGAGTGGGGGCAGAGAGGGTAGGGAAGGGATAAGTGTGTGAGAAGGGAGGGAGTTGGCTTCTGCAGAGTTGGAGATGGGACCAGAAGGTCCAGGTTGCCAGAAAGTAGGGGGAAGAACTGGTTCCAGACTGAACTTCAAAGACACACTTCCCATGGGAGAAGAGAAAGAGGACTTGGAGTTTCGCTGTTTGACTGCAGAGATGGACACTTAGCTGGGGAGCTGTGTCTTGTGGGGAGGGGCAGTGCCTTTTATGAAAAGGCATAGAAAGGAGCTGCCCCATCAAAAGAATGGAATATTGACATTTGCAGCAACATGGAAGGTAGAATATTGAGTAAAATAACTCAGACAGAGATTGACAAATACTGTATGATATCACTTGCAGAATGTAAACACACTGCAAATTAGAGAATATGATAATAATGGAGGTGCACAAATATAGAGAAGCATCTACTGGTTACCAGTGGGGAGAGGAAGGGGGGGGGGGGCAATACAGAGTGGGGGAGTGGGAGGCACGCAGTGACAGTTAGGTGGAAGATGAGCTCAGGGATGCATTGTACAAAATGGGAAATAGAGCCAGGACATTGTCATAACTACAAATGGAAAGCAAGCTTTAACAGTTGTATAATCAGAAAGAAAAGGAAAGAAATAGAGGGGACGACGGAGGGAAGAAAGGCAGGAAAAGAAGGGCGTTTCTGGAGGTCAAAAGACAATACTGATTAGGCCCTTTTCATCAAAGGATTCTATTTTATTTTATTTATTTCAATTGGTGGGTATTTACTTTACAATATTGTGGTGGTTTTTGCCATACATTGAGAAGAATCAGCCATGGGACTTCATGTATTCCCCATCCTGATTCCCCCTAACATCTTCCTCCCAATCCAATCTCTCTGAGTCAGCCCAGTGAAACAGTCCTGCGCACCCTGTCTTATGCATCGAACATGGATTGGCTATCCCTTTCACATATGATAGTACACATGTTTCAGTGCTATTCTCTCAGATCATCCCACCCTCGCTGTCTCCCATAGAGTCTGAAAGTCTGTTATGTAAATCTGAGCAATATTCCACTGTGTCTATGTACCACAGCTTTCTTACCCTTTTGTCTGCTGATGGACATATAGGTTGCTTCCATCCCTGGTTATTGTAAACAGTGCTGTGATGAACATTGGGGCACCCGTCTCTTTTTCACTTCTGGGTGAATCACGATTTGAATGAGGAGAAACCATGATGACTATTAGCCTGTTAGTGGTAAACCCTGCACATTGGTTTGGTTGAAGGAGTGGGACCAAAGTTGGATATGGTTGTTTCAAACCTGCTGAGAGTGCACAGATGGACATGTGGGGTGCTGCCCTGCTACGGGACATCTCTGGTTGCACTGTTCTCACCAGCAACGGAGGATTTTCTTTCCTTCCTTTCATTTCCCTTGTTTCCATTTCTGCCTCTTTCCTCCCTACCTGAATTTCTTTCAGAAACATTCAATATGCTGAGCTGTGCTGTGCTTCGTTGTTCAGCCTTATCCAACTCTTTGGGACCCATTGGTCTGTAGCCCGCCACGCTCCTCTGCCCATGGGTATTCTCCAGGCAAGCATACTGGACCAGGCTGCGATTCCCCCTCCAGGGGATCTTCCCAAATCAGGGATTGAATCCTGGTCTCCCATGTTGCAGGTGTCTTTTTTTTTTTTTTTTTTTAAATATATCTTACCCATCAAAAAACCCTTAAAATGAGCTTCAACTGACATTGTGTTTTTCATATCTGTAAGATCAAATTGGGTTTATTTTAGGATTTCCATGACTCTCCTTATTTTTAGAACATACAAAACACATTTATTCCAAGTATTCTAATGTCTCTGTCTGCAATTACTAAAATGTATGCCACTTCTGCCTGAGGTTCAGTTCTCAAGGGCATTTTGGTATGATTTTTCTTACCTTCGTTAGATTTAATATGTTCTTAATGTGGTTCGGGGCTAGTTACATACTCTTCTTGTGAATTGGCTACTCAATTCTTTACACATGTCTTCTTAAATTTAAAGGCCAGTGATACATCTTTCTTATAAAGTATAGGCTCGTGCCTGTTGCCCACTTTTCCATCAGGTTTTAAGATCTCCTAAAATTTCTAAGAGTTATTTTTGCGTTTGTTTACGGCATGCTTTTTCTACCTCTTAAAATGTTCAGCAGTGTGATGGACCCTGGGTGAGTAAGCAACAAATGGACAACAGGATCTGAACACTTCACAGGAAACCCAGGAAGAACCACTAAGCCAACAAACAGTCTCCAGAGGTTCACTTCAGGTTGGTTGACCCTACGAGTCAATTGGAAAAACGAGGACTGAGGTGGATCATACATTCCATTCCCCTTTCTTCCAGAGCCAACCAGCTCAAAGAGAGACCATGGGAACTAGATGCACAGAACAGGATGACTCAGTGTTTCGTCCAAGAAGCTGGAAGCTTGTGGCAGCTGCTCATGGAAATGAATTCCACCTTGGTGTTGGCTGTGAGGTAAGCTCCAAGGGAGCTTCCAGCAAGGAAACAAGATGAGAAAAGAGATTTGTGAGGGCACGTGTTGAGAAGACATTTGCACACAAGGCTCTCACAGCTCTGGGCAAGCTCCACCCCTTGCTGTGAAAACGAATCAGCCGCAGGTGGGCATTTCCTGCATGGGATCCCCCAGCACAACCTGAAACAAGTATTTCTCTGCCCCTTCCCCATCACCCTGTTCAAACCCAAGCCTGGGTAGTACTCCTAGTGAAGTGATACTGAGTCCTAGACTGGAAATGAGAAAGCTCCATGTGGAGAAACCACAAGTGTATTCACTGCATTCTCAGAGACTGAAGACAAGGGTTTCCGACTGGAGACCAGAAAACGGATGCGAGCTCTGAGAACACTGAGATATGGAGGCGGGATGGAAAGTTTTCTGTTGGCTCGCCAGGAATTCAATGGTCTTCAAGGTGCATTAGGACCACATTGCAGGAGAAACGAGCAAGGATTCTTGCTTCCAGAGACTTAAACAAAACCTAGTTGTCATGGAGGGAGTTTAGACCAGATATGAAAAGCTAGATAATGGTGAAAGCTGAGAGCGAACAGAATGAATGCCCGAGGAGTGTGGCTGTGGGGCAAGGTTTGGAGGAGATGCACTCTGCCTGCTGTGTGACCCATCAGAGTTGACATAGTGGTGAGGGTGGAAGGTGAGTTTGTAGGCCTCTTGAGGGCATTACTAATGCCTCATTTCTCCCAGCAAATCAACTGAATTGATCCCCATCCTCCTCTCGACATGACAGGATGGGGCTTTGTGATGTCAAAGCTCACCCAGGGCCACCATTGGCTTGGTAATAGACTTGCTGAGCTCATAAAGCATGAGCGTGAAGCTCCATGGGGACGGGCATATAAAGGGGTGCTCAGGGGCTCTGAGCACACGATTGTGAGTCCTCCAAATGACTGAGGTGACTGGGAAGCCACAAGGCTCCAGAGTAGTTACGGAACACACACCTCCTGTTACCCAGGAGTTGATGAAGACCCCCTATCAATTTAAGTCCTGAAAATATGTCACAGTGAACTGAACCCAGCCAAACTCCTCTTGCCCATTGGCCCAACCCCAGAAGATACACTCCCTCGTCCTTGCCTGGCACATAACCCTTTTCTGCCCACACCCCTTCTCCTGAAGCCATCGTTCCCACCTGTCTTCACAGTCTTCCCTAAACCAGTGCCATTATTGCTCCCAGTCTTGTTTTCTCCAGGTGGCCAGGGTAACCGTGAGGGTGAATAATCCCATTCCAGCAAAGCTGCACAAGAAAACTTGTCGGAAATCTCCCACCACATAAAAGCTTAAGAAAATCAGATGCTCAAAGCTCTGTATCGAGAGTTCCAAGTCGATTGAACAGCTTAATCAGAGAAACATGAGGAGGTCCAGAGACCATGAAGACCCCTCCCATTCCAGGTAATCAGAAGGAACCAGAGGAGGTCCCAGACACCATGGAGACCCCAGCCATTCCAGCTAATGAGAATGAACCAGAGAAGGTCAGAGAGACCATAGAGTCCCCTGCCATTCCAGCTAATCAAAATGAATCAGAAGAGTTCCCAGAGACCATGGAGATGCCAGCATTTCCATCTTATCATAATCAAGCAGAGGACGTCCCAGAGACCATGGAGACCCATGCCATTCCAGCTGGACCAGTGGACAACCAGTGACTTCGGGACATGGCTAGACAGCTCATAAATGCTTGGGAGTCTCGCCCCTGATTACTGGCCAAACATAGAGATCCTGAATAGTATAGCAACTGCATACACTAATAACGAAAATAAAATAAAATAAAGCTGCTGTGAAGTTATGTTTGTCTCTGAGTTCTCTGATAGAGGGGGGCAGAGATGGTAGGGAAGGGATAAGTGTGTGAGGAGGGAGGGAGATGGGTTCTGTGGAGTTGGAGATGGGACCAGAAGGTCCAGGTTGCCAGAAAGTAGGGGGAAAAACTGGTTGCAGACTGAGCTTCCAAGACACACGTCCCATGGGAGAAGAGGAAGAGGACTTGGAGTTTGTCTGTTTGACTGCAGAGATGGACACTTAGCTGGGGAGCTGTGTTGTGTGTGTGGGGGTGGGCATGCCATTTGTTGAAAAGGCATACAGATGAGCTGCCCCATCAAAAGAATGGAATATTTACATTTGCAGCAACATGGAAAGTAGAATATGGAGTAAAATATCTCAGACAGAGATTGACAAATACTGTATGATATCACTTACAGAATGTAAACATACCACAAATTAGAGAATATGATAATAATGGAGGTGCACAAATATAGAGAAGCATCTACTGGTTACCAGTGGGCAGGGGAAGAGGGCGGGGCAATACAGAGTTGGGGGAGTGAGAGGCATGTAGTGATAGTTAGGTGGAAGATGAGCACAGGGATGCATCATAGAACATTGGGAATTGAGCCAGGTCTTTGCAATAACTATAAATGGAAAGCAAGCTTTAACAGTTGTATAATCAGAAAGAAAGGAAAGAAAGAGGGGGGAGGAGGAGGGAAGAATGGAAGGAACAGAAGGGCGTTTTTGGATGTCAAAAACTCAATACTGATTAGGTCCTTTTTATCAAAGGATTCTATATTATTTTATTTTATTTTATTTATTTCAATTGGTGGGTATTTACTTTACAATATTGGTGTGGTTTTTGCTGTACTTTCACATGAATCAGCCGTGGGACTTCATGTATTCCCCATCCTGATTCCCTCTCACATCTTCCTCCCAATCCAATCCCTCTGGGTCAGCCCAGTGAACCAGTCCTGCGCACCCTGTCTTATGCATCAAACATGGAATGGTTATCCCTTTCACATATGATAATATACATGTTTCAGTGCTGTTCTTTTAGATCATCCCACCCTCGCCGTCTCCCATAGAGTCTGAAAGACTGTTCTATAAATCTGTGTCTCTTGCTGTCTCCCATGTAAGGCTATCATCTTCATCTTCCTAAATTCAATATATATGCCTTAGTACAGGTTATTGGTGTTTTTCTTTCTGACTTATTTCGCTCTGTACAACAGGTTCAGGTTCATCCACCTCATTAGAATGGATTCACATGTGTTCTTTTTAATGGCTGAACAATATTCCACTGTGTCTATGTACCACAGCTTTCTTACTCATTTGTCTGCTAATTGACATCTAAGTTGCTTCCATCACCTGGTTATTGTAAACAGTGCTGTGATGAACATTGGGGCACACGTGTCTTTTTCACTTCTGAGTGATTCAGGATTTGAAAGAGGAGAAACCATGATGACTATTAGCCTGTTAGTGGTAAACGCTGCACATGAGTTTGGTTGAAGGAGTGGGACCAAAGTTGGAGATGGTTGTTTCAAACCTGCTGAGAGTGCTCAGATGGACATTTGGGGTGTGTCCTGCTTGGGGACATCTCAGGTTGCTCTGTTCTCACCAGCAACGGAGGATTTTCTTTTTTTTTTTTTTTATTATTATTATTATTATTTTCCAGTGGGTTTTCTCATACACTGATATGAATCAGCCATGGATTTACATGTATTCCCAATCCCGATCCCCCCTCCCACCTCCCTCTCCACTCGATTCCTCTGGGTCTTCCCAGTGCACCAGGCCGGAGCACTTGTCTCATGCATCCCATCCGGGCTGGTGATCTGTTTCACCATAGATAGTATACATGCTGTTCTTTTGAAATATCCCACCCTCACCTTCTCCCACAGAGTTCAAAAGTCTGTTCTGTATTTCTGTGTCTCTTTTTCTGTTTTGCATATAGGGTTATCGTTATCACCTTTCTAAATTCCATATATATGTGTCAGTATGCTGTAATGTTCTTTATCTTTCTGGCTTACTTCACTCTGTATAATGGGCTCCAGCTTCACCCATCTCATTAGGACTGGTTCAAATGAATTCTTTTTAATGGCTGAGTAATATTCCATGGTGTATATGTACCACAGCTTCCTTATCCATTCATCTGCTGATGGGCATCTAGGTTGCTTCCATGTCCTGGCTATTATAAACAGTGCTGCGATGAACATTGGGGTGCACGTGTCTCTTTCAGATCTGGTTTCCTCAGTGTGTATGCCCAGAAGTGGGATTGCTGGGTCATATGGCAGTTCTATTTCCATTTTTTTAAGAAATCTCCACACTGTTTTCCATAGCAGTTGTACTAGTTTGCATTCCCACCAACAGTGTAAGAGGGTTCCCTTTTCTCCACACCCTCTCCACCATTTATAGCTTGTAGACTGTTGGATAGCAGCCATCCTGACTGGCGTGTAATGGTACCTCATTGTGGTTTTGATTTGCATTTCTCTAATAATGAGTGATGTTGAGCATCTTTTCATGTGTTTGTTAGCCATCTGTATGTCTTCTTTGGAGAAATGTCTGTTTAGTTCTTTGGCCCATTTGTTGATCGGGTCATTTATTTTTCTGGAATTGAGCTGCAGGAGTTGCTTGTATATTTTTGTTTCTTCATTTGCTATTATTTTCTCCCAATCTGAGGGCTGTCTTTTCACCTTACTTATAGTTTCCTTTGTAGTGCAAAAGCTTTTAAGTTTCATTAGGTCCCATTTGTTTAGTTTTGCTTTTATTTCCAATATTCTGGGAGGTGGGTCATAGAGGATCTTGCTGTGATTTATGTGGGAGTGTGTTTTGCCTATGTTCTCCTCTAGGAGTTTTATAGTTTCTGGTCTTACATTTAGATCTTTAATCCATTTTGAGTTTATTTTTGTGTATGGTGTTAGAAAGTGTTCTAGTTTCATTCTTTTACATGTGGTTGACCAGTTTTCCCAGCACCACTTGTTAAAGAGGTTGTCTTTTTTCCATTGTATATCCTTGCCTCCTTTGTCAAGGATAAGGTGTCCATACGTTCGTGGATTTATCTCTGGGCTTTCTATTCTGTTCCATTGATCTACATTTCTGTCTTTGTGCCAGTACCATACTGTCTTGATGACTGTGGCTTTGTAGTAAAGTCTGAAGTCAGGCAGGTTGATTCCTCCAGTTCCATTCTTCTTTCTCAAGATTACTTTGGCTATTCGAGGTTTTTTTGTATTTCCATACAAATTGTGAAATTCTTTGGTCTAGTTCTGTGAAAAATACCGTTGGTAGCTTGTTAGGGGTTGCATTGAATCTATAGACTGCTTTGGGTAGAATAGCCATTTTGACAATATTGATTCTTCCAAAACATGAACACGGTATGTTTCTCCATCTGTTTGTGTCCTCTTTGATTTCTTTCATCAGTGTTTTATAGTTTTCTATGTATAGGTCTTTTGTTTCTTTAGGTAGATATACTCCTAAGTATTTTATTCTTTTTGTTGCAATGGTGAATGGTATTGTTTCCTTAATTTCTCTTTCTGTTTTTTCGTTGTTAGTATATAGGAATGCAAGCGATTTCTGTGTGTTAATTTTACCAGAAAATTACTAGAGATAATCAATGAATATAGTAAAGTTTCAGGATATAAAATTAACACACAGAAAATTAACACGCAATGGAGGATTTTCTTTCCTTCCTTTCATTTCCCTTGTTTCCGTTTCTGCCTCTTTCCTCCCTACCTGAATTTCTTTCAGAATCATTCAATGTGCTGAGCTGTGCTGTGCTTCGTTGTTCAACCATGTCCAACTCTATGGGACCCATTGTTCTGTAGCCCGCCAGGTCCTCTGCCCATGGGGATTCTCCAGGCAAGCATATTGAAACAGGCTGCCATTCCCCCTCCAGGGGATCTTCCCAACTCAGGGATTGATTCCTGGTCTCCCATGTTGCAGGTGGGTTTTTTTTTTTTTAATATATCTTACCCATCAGGAAACCCTTAAAATGGGCTTCAACTGACATTATGTTTTTCATATCTGTAAGATCAAATGGGGTCTATTTTAGGATTTCCATGACTCTCCTAATTTTTAGAACATACAAATCACATTTATTTCAAGTATCCTAATGTCTCTGTCTGCAATTACTAAAATCTATGCCACTTCTGCCTGAGTTTCAGTTCTCAAGGTCATTTTGGTATGATTTTTCTTACCTTTGTTAGATTTAATATGTTCTTAATGTGGTTCAGGGCTAGTTCCATAGTCTTCTTGTGAATTGGCTTATCTAGTCTTTACACATGTCTTCATAAATTTAAAGGCCAGTGATACATATTTCATATAAAGTGTTTTCTCGTTCCTGTTGCCCATTTTTCTATCAGGTTTTCAGATCTTCTAAAATTTCAAAGAGTCATCCTTTGCGTTTGCTTATGGCGTGCTTTTTCTACCTCTTAAAAGGTTCAGCAGTGTGATGGACCCTGGGTGAGTAAGCAACAAATGGACAACAGGATCTGAACACTTCACAGGAAACCCAGGAAGACCCAGTAAGCCAACAAACTGTCCCCAGAGGTGCACTTCAGGCAGGTTGACCCTACGAGTCAATTGGAAAAATGAGGACTGAGGAGGAGCACACAATCCATTCCCCTTTCCTGCAGAACCAACCAGCTCAATGAGAGACCATGCGAACTAGATGCACAGGACAGGATGACTCAGTGTTTCGTCCAAGAAGCTGGAAGCTTGTGGCAGCTGCTCATGGAAATGAATTCCACCTTGGTGTTGGCTGTGAGGGAGCTTACAGCAAGAAAACAAGAGGAGAAAAGAGATTTCTGAGGGCACGTGTTGAGAAGACCTTTGCACACAAGGCTCTCACGGCTCTGGGCAAGCTCCACCCCTTGCTGGGAAAACGAATCAGCCGCAGGTGGGCATTTCCTGCATGGGATCCCCAAGCACAACCTGAAACAAGTATTTCTCTGCCCCTTCCCCATCACCTTGTTCAAACGCAAGCCTGGGTAGTACTCCTAGTGAGGTGACCCTGAGTCCTAGACTGGAAACGAGAAAGCTCCATGTGGAGAAACTGCAAGTGTATTCACTGTATTCTCAGAGACTGAAGACAAGGGTTTCCGACTGGAGACCAGAAAATGGATGCGACCTCTGAGAACACTGAAACAAGGAGGTGGGATGGAAAGGTTTCTGTCTGCTGGCCAGGAATTCAATGGTCTTCAAGGTGCATTAAGACCACATTGCAGGACGAAAGAGCAATGATTCTCGCTTCCAGAGACACTTAAACATAACCTAGTTGTCATGGAGGGACTTTAGACAAGATATGAAAAGCTAAATAACGGTGAAAGCTGAGAGAGAACAGAATGAATGCCCGAGGAGTGTGGCTGTGGGCCAAGGTTTGAAGGAGATGCACTCTGCCTGCTGTGTGACCCATCAGAGTTGACATAGAGGTGAGGGTGGAAGGTGAGTTTGTAGGCCTCTTGAGGGCATTACTAATGACCCATTCCCCCAGCAAATCATCTGAATTGCTCCCCATTCTCCACTAGACATGTCAGGATGAGGCTTTGTGATGTCAAAGCTCACCCAGGGCCACCATTGGCTGCGGAAAAGACATACTGACCTCATAAAGAATGAGGGTGAAGCTCCATGGGGACGGGTACATATAGGGGTGCTCAGGGGCTCTGAGCAGAACACAGTGAGACCTCCAAATGACTGAGGTGACTGGGAAGCCACAATGCTCCAGAGTAGTTATGGAACACACACCTCCTGTTACCCAGGAGTTGATGAAGACCCCCTATCAGTTGAAGTCCTGAAAATATGTCCCGGTGAACTCAACCCTGCCAAACACCCCTTGCCCATTTGCCCCGCCCCAGAAGACACCCTCCACTGTCATTGCCTGGCACATAACCCTTCTCTGCCACACCTCTTCTCCTGAAGCCATTGTTCCCACCTGTCTTCACACTCTTCCCAAAACCAGTGCCATTCTTGCTCCCAGTCTTGTTTTCTCCAGGTGGCCAGGGTAACTGCCAGGGTGAATAATCCCATTCCGGCAAAGCGGAGCAAGAAAACTTGTCAGAAAACTCCCACCACATAAAAGCTTCAGGAAATCAGATGCTCAATGCATTGTATCGAGAGTTCCAAGGCGATTGAACAGCTTAATCAGAGAAACATCAGGAGGTCCCAGAGACCCTGAAGACCCCTCCCATTCCAGGTAATCAGAAGGAACCAGAGGAGGTCCCAGACACCATGGAGACCCCAGCCATTTCAGCTAATCAGAATGAATCAGAAGAGGTGCGAGAGACCATGCAGACCCCAGCCATTTCAGCTAATGAGAATGAACCAGAGGAGGTCAGACAGACCAAGGAGACCCCTGCAATTCCAGCTAATCAGAATGAATCAGAGGAGGTCCCAGAGACCATGGAGACCCCAGCCATTCCAGCTAATGAGAATGAACCAGAGGAGGTCAGAGAGACCATGGAGACCACTGCCGTTCCAGCTAATCAGAATGAATCAGAAAAGCTCCCTGAGACCATGAAGATGCCAGCATTTCCAGCTTATCATAATCAAGCAGAGGACGTCCCAGAGACCATGGAGACCACTGCCATTCCAGCTAATCAGAACGAACCACAGGAAGTCCCAGAGACCATGGAGACCCATGCCATTCCAGCTGGACCAGTGGACAGCCAGTGACTTCGGGGCATGGCTGGACACCTCAGAAATGCTTGGGGGTCTGGCGCCTGAGTGCTGTCCAAAAGTACAGATGCTGAATATTATAGCAACTGCATACACTAAAACGAAAATAAAATAAAATCAAGCTGATGTGAAGTTATGTTTGTCTCTGAGTTCTCTGATAGTGGGGGGGGGGTGCAGAGAGGGCAGGGAAGGGATAAGTGTGTGAGGAGGGAGGGAGATGGGTTCTGTGGAGTTGGAGATGGGACTAGAAGGTCCAGGTTGCCAGAAAGTAGGGGGAAAAACTGGTTGCAGACTGAGCTTCCAAGACACACGTCCCATGGGAGAAGAGGAAGAGGAGTTGAAGTTTCTCTGTTTGAGTGCAGAGATGGACACTTAGCTGGGGAGCTGTGTCGTGTTTGTGGGGGGGGCAGTGACATTTGTTGAAAAGGCATACAGATGAGCTGCCCCATCAAAAGAATGGAATATTAACATTTGCAGCAACATGGAAGGTAGAATATTGAGTAAAATAACTCAGAGATTGACAAATACTGTATGATATCACTTTCAGAATGTAAACCTACCGCAAAGTAGAGAATATGATAGTAATGGAGGTGCACAAATATAGAGAAGCATATACTGGTTACCAGCGGGATGGGGGAGAGGGCGGGGCAATACAGAGTTGGGGGAGTTGGAGGCACGGAGTGATATTTAGGTGTAAGATGAGCTCAGGAATGAATCGTACAACATGGGGAACTGAGCCAGGTCTTTGTCATAACTACAAATGGATGTGAGCTCTGAGAACACTGAGATATGGAGGCGGGATGGAAAGGTTTCTGTCTGCTGGCCAGGAATTCAATGGTCTTCAAGGTGCATTAAGATCAAATTGCAGAATGAATGAGCAATGATTCTCACTTCCACAGACACTTAAACACAACCTAGATTTCATGGAGCGAGTTTAGGCAAGATATGAAAAGCTAGATAATGGTGAAAGCTGAGAAAAAACAGAATGAATGCCCGAGGAGTGTGGCTGGGGGCAAGGTTTGGAGGAGATGCACTTTGCCTCCTGTGTGACCCATTCGAGTTGACATACAGGTGAGGGTGGAAGGTGAGTTTGGAGGCCTCTTGAGGGCATTACTAATGCCTCATTTCTCCCAGCAAATCATCTGAATTTCTCCCCATCCTCTGCTAAACATGTCCGGATGGGGCTTTTTGATGTCAAATCTCACCTAGGGCCACCATTGGCTGTGGAAAAGACTTGCTGAGCTCATAAAGCATGAGAGTGAAGCTCCATGGTTACGGGTATATATAGGGGTGATCAGGGGCTCTAAGGAGACCACTGTCAATTCACCAAATGACTGAGGTGACGGGGCAACCACAAGGCTCCAGAGTAGTTTTGGAACACCAAACTCCTGTTACCCAGGAGAAGATGAAGACTCCTATCAATTGATGTCCAGAAAAAAATGTCAAGAAGAACTGAACGCAGCCAAACTCCTCTTGCCCATCGACCCCACCCCAGAAGACACGCTCCCCTGTCCTTGCCTGGCACATAACCCTTCTCTGCCCACACCCTGCCTCCTGAAGCCATTGTTCCCACCTTTCTTCACACTCTACTCTAAACCAGTGCCATTCTTGCTCCCTCTCATGTTTTCTCCAGGTGGCCAGGGTAACCGTCAGTGTGAATAATCCCATTCCGGAAAAGCTGCCAATGAAAACTTATCTGAAAACTCCAAGCACAAAAAAGGTTAAGAAAATCAGATACTCAAAGCACTGTAGCCAGAGTTCCAAGGCAAATGAACAGCTGAATCAGAAGGAACCAGAGGAGGTCCCAGACACCATGGAGACCCGAGCCATTTTGGCTAATCAGAATGAATCAGAGGAGTTCCCAGAGACCATGGAGACCCCTGCATTTCCAGCTAATCAGAACAAAGCAGAGGAGGTCCCAGAAACCATGGAGACACCTGCCATACCAGCTAATCAGAACGAACCAGAGGAGGTCCCAGAGACCATGGAGACCCTTGCCATTCCAGCTGCACCTGTGGGCAGCCAATGACTTAGGGGCATGGCTAGACACCTCAGAAATGCTTGGGGGTCTGCCCGCTGAGTACTGGCGAAAACTACAGATGCTGAATATTATAGCAACTGCATACACTAATAATGAAAATAAAATAAAATCAAGCTGATGTGAAATTATCTTTGATCTGAGTTCTCTGATATTGAGGGGCAGAGATGGCAGGGACGTGATAAGTGTGTGAGGAGGGAGGGAGATTTCTTCTGTGGAGTTGTAGTTGGGACCAGAAGGTCCAGGTTGCCAGAAAGTAGGGGGAAGGACTGGTTCCAGACTGAGCTTTAAAGACACACTTCCCATTGCAGAAGAGGAAGAGGACTTGGGGTTTCTCTGTGTTAGTACAGAGATGGACACTTAGCTGGGGAGCTGTGTCGTGTGTGTGGGGCAGGGGCAGTGCCAATTGTTGCAAAAGCATACACAGGAGCTGCCCCAATAAAAGGATGTAATATTGACATTTGGAGCAACATGGCAGGTGGAATAATGAGTAAAATATCTCAGACAGAGTTTGACAAATACTGTATGATATCACTTATAGAATGGAAACATACCACAAAGTAGACAATATGATAATAATGGGGGTGCTCAAATACAGAGAGGCAACTACTAGTTACCAGCGGGGAGGGGAAGAGGAGGGACAATACAGAAGTGGGGGAATGGGAGGCACGCAGTGATAATTAGGTGGAAGTTGAGCTCAGGGATGCATTGTACAGCATGAGGAATAGAGCCAGGACTTTGTCATAACTATAAATGGAAAGCAAGCTTTAAGAGTTGTACAATCAGAAAGAAAAGGAAAGAAAAGGGGGGTGGAAGGGGCGAAGTAAGGAAGGAAAAGAATGGTGTTTTTGGAGGTCAAAAAATCAATACTGACTAGGCCCGTTTCATCAAAAGATTTTATTTTATTTTATTTTATTTATTTCAATTGGTGGGTATTTACTTCACTATACTGTGGTGGTTTTTGCCGTACATTGACATGAAACAGCCATGGGAGTACATGTATATCCCATCCTGATTCCACCTCACATCTTGCTCCCAATGAAATCCCTCTGGGTCAGCCCAGTGAACCAGTCCTGGGTACCCTGTCTTATGCATCAAACATGGACTGGCTATCCCTTTCACATATGATAATATACATGTTTAAATGCCATTGTCTCAGATCGTCCCACCCTCGACATCTCCCACAGAGGCCAAAAGACTGTTCTGTAAATCTGTGTCTCTTTTTCTGTCTCCCATATAGGGTTATCATCTCCATCTTCCTAAATTCAATATATATGAATTATTATAGTGTATTGGTGTTTTTCTTTCTGACTTACTTCACTCTGTATAATAGGCTCCAGCTTCATCCACCTCATTAGAATGGATTCACATGTGTTCTTTTGAATGGCTGAGCAATAATCCATTGTGTCTATGTACCACAGCTTTCTTACCCATTTGTCTGCTGATGGACATCTAGATTGCTTCCATGCCCTGGCTATTGTAAACAGTGCTGTGATGAATATTGGGACCCACGTGTCTTTTTCACTTCTGGGTAAATCAGGATTTGAATGAGGAGAAACCATGATATCTATTAGCCTTTTATTGGTAAACCCTGCACAGGTGTTTGGTTGAAGGAGTGGGGCCAAAGTTGGAGATAGTTGTTTCAAACCAGCTGAGAGGGCTCAGATGGACATGTGTGGTGCTGTCCTGTTAGGGGACATCTCTGGTTACTCTATTGTCACCTGCAACGGAAGATTTTCTTTCCTTGCTTTCATTTCCCCTGTTTTCCTTTCTCCCTCTTTCAACCCTACCTGAATTTCTTTCACAAACATTCAATGTGCTGCGCTGTGCTGTGCTTCGTTGTTCAGTCATATCCAACTCTTTGTGATCCCATGGACTGTAGCCCTGCAGGCTCCTCTGTCCATGAGGATTCTCCAGGCAAGAATACTGGGGCAGGCTGCCATTCCCCCCCCCCCCCACCCCCACAGGATCTTCCCAGCCCTGGCATTGAATTCTGGTCTCCCATGTTGCAGGTGGGTTTTTTTTGTTTTTTTTTTTTTTTTTTTTACATTCTGAGCTATGAGGAAACCCTTAAAATGGGCTTCATCTGACACTATGATTTTCATATCTGTAAGATCAAATGGGGTCTATTTTAGGATTTCCATGACTCTCCTTATTTTGAAAACACACAAAACACATTTATTCCAAGTATCCTAATGTCTCTGTCAGCAATTACTAAAATTTATGTCACTTTTGCCTGAGTTTCAGTTCTCAAGGGAATTTTAGTATGATTTTTCTTACCTTAGATAGATTTAATACGTTTTTAACGTGGTTCCGGGCTAGTTCCATATTCTTCTTGTAAATTGGCTACTCATGTCTTTAAGCATGTCTTCATAAATTTATAGGCCAATGATACATCTTTCTTACAAACTGTTTGCTCGTACCTCTTACCCATTTTTCAATCAGGATTTTGATCCTCTAACAATTCCGACAGTCACCATTTGGGTTTGTTTATGGCGTGCTTCTTCTACTTCTTAAAATGTTCAGCAGTGTGATGGACACTGGGTGAGTAAGCAACAAATGGACAACAGGATGTGAACACTTCACAAGAAACCCAGGAAGACCCACTAAGCCAACAAACTGTCCCCAGGTGTGCACCTCAGGCTGGTCGTTCCACCAGTCAATTGGAAAAATGAGGACTGAGGTGGAGCACACAATCCATACCCCTTTCCTCCAGAGCCAACCAGTTCAATGAGAGACCATGGGAACTAGATGCACAGGACAGGATGACTCAGTGTTTCATGCGAGAAACTGGAAGCCTGTGGCAGCTGGACATGGAAATGAATTCCACCTTGGTTTTGTTTGTAAGGTAAGCTCCAAAGGAGCTTCCAGCAAGAAAACAAGATGAGAAAAGAGATTTGTGAGGGCACGTGTTGAGAAGACCTTTGCACACAAGGCTCACAAAGATCTGAGCAAGCTTCACCCCTTGCTGGGAATACTAATCAGCCGCAGGTGGGCATTTCTTGCATGGGATCTCTCAGTACAACCTGAAACATGCATTTCTCTGCCCCTTCCCCATCTCCCTGTTCAAATCCAAACCTGGATAATACTACTGGTGAGGTGACCCTGAGTCTTATTCTTGAAATGAGACCGCTCTGTGTGGAGCAAGGGCAAGTGCATTCACTGCCTTCTCACAGCCTGAAGACAAGGGTTTCCGACTGGAGACCAGAAAACGGAGGCGAGTTCCGAGAACACTGAGACAAGGAGGCGGGATGGAAAGGTTTCTGTAGGCTAGCCCAGAATTCAATGAGCTTCAATGTACATTAAGACCACATTGCAGAACGAACAAGCTATGATTCTCACTTCCACAGACACTTAAACACAACCTAGTTGTCATGGAGGGAGTTTAGGCAAGATATGAAAAGCTAGATAATGGTGAAAGCTGAGAGAGAACAGAATGAATGCCCGAGGAGTGTGGCTGTGGGGCAAGGTTTGGAGGAGATGCACTCTGCCTGCTGTGTGACCCATCAGAGTTGACATAGAGGTGAGGGTGGAAGGTGAGTTTGGAGACCTCTTGAGGGCATTACTAATGCGTCATTTCTCCCAGCAAATCATCTGAATTGCTCCCCATCCTCCGCTAGACATGTCAGGATGAGGCTTTGTGATGTCAAAGCTAACCCAGGGCCACCATTGCCTGGGGAAGAGACTTGCTGACATCATAAAGCATTAGAGTGAAGCTCCATGGGGACGGGTATATATAGGGCTGCTCAGGGGCTCTGAACAGACCACTGTGAGTACTCCAAATGACTGAGGTGACTGGGAGCCACAAGGCTCCGGAGTAGTTGTGTAACACCCACCTACTGTTACCCAGTAGAAGATGAAGACCTCCTATCAATTGAGGTCCAGAACAAAATGTCAAGGTGGACTGAACGCAGCCAAACTCCTCTTGACCATCGACCCCACCCCAGAAGACACCCTCCCCTGTCCTTGCCTGGCACATAACCCTTCTCTGCCCATTCCCCTTTTCTTGAAGCCATCATTCCCACCCATCTTCACACTCTTCCTAAACCAGTGCCATTCTTGCTCCCTGTCTTGTTTTCTCCAGGCGGCCAGGGTAACCGTGAGTGTCATTAATCCAATTCCGGCAAAGCTGTGCAAGAGAACTTCTCTGAAAGCTCACACCACAAATAAGCTTAAGAAAATCAGATGCTCAAAGCACTGTAGCCAGAGTTCCAAGGCGAATGAACAGCTGAATCAGAAGGAACCAAAGGAGGTCTCAGAGACCATGGAGACCCCTGCCATTCCAGCTAATCAGAAGAAACCAGAGAAGGTCCAGAGACAATGGAGACCCCTGCCATTCCAGCTGGACCAGTGGACAGCCAGTGACTTTGGGGCATGTCTAGACACCTCAGAAATGCTTGGGCACCTTTCCACTGAGTACTGGCCAAAAGAACAGATGCTGAATGTTATACCAACTGCATACAGTAATAACGAAAATAAACTAAAATCTAGCTGATGTGAAATTATATTTATCTCTTAGTTCTCTGATAGTGGGGGGCAGAGAGGGCAGGGAAGGGATAAGTGTTTGAGGAGGGAGGTAGATTGCTTCTGTGGAATTGGAGATGGGACCAGAAGGTCCAGGTTACCAGAAAGTAGGGGGAAGAACTGGTTCCAGACTGAGCTTCAAATACACACTTCCCATGGGACAAGAGGAAGAGGACATGGAGTTACTCTGTGTGAGTGCAGAGATGGACACTTAGCTGGGGAGCTGTGTCATGTGTGTGGGGGGCATGTCATTTGTTCAAAAGTTATACAAAGGAGCTGCCCCCTCAAAAGAATGTAATATTGTCAGTTGCACCAACATGGAAGGTAGAATATTGAGTAAAATATCTCAGACAGAGATTGACCAATATTGTATGATATCACTTATAGAATGTAAACATACTGCAAAGTAGACAATATGAGCATAATGGAGGTACACAAGTATAAAGAAGCATCTACAGGTTACCAGCGGAGAGGGGAAGAGGGCGGGGCAATACAGAGGTGGGGGAGTGGGAGGCACACAGTGATAGTTAGGTGGAAGATGCACTCAGGGATGCATTATACAACATGGGGAATAGAGCCAGGACTTTGTCATAACTCTAAACGGAAAGCAAGCTTTAACAGTTGTGTAATCAGAAAGAAAAGGAAAGAAAGTGGGCGGAGGAAGGAGGGAAGAAAGGAAGGAAAAGAATGGTGTTTTTGGAGGTCAAAAAGTCAAAACCGATGAGGCCCTTTTTATCACAGGATTCTATATAATTTTCTTTTAATTATTTTAATTAGTGGGTATTTACATTACAATATTGTGGTGGATTTTGCCATACATTGACATGAATCAGCCATGGGAGAACATGTATTCCCCATCCTGATTCCCCCTCACATCTTCCTCCCAATGGAAGCCCTCTGGGTCAGCCCATTGAAACAATCGTGGGCACCCAGTCTTATGCATTGAACATGGACTGGCTATCCTTTCCACATATGATAATATACATGTTTCAATGCTCATCTCTCAGATCATGCCACCCTCCCCGTCTCCCACAGAGTCCAGAAGACTGTTCTGTAAATCTGTGTCTCTTTTGCTGTCTCCCATACAGGGTTATCATATCCATCTTCCTAAATTCAATATATATGTCTTAGTATAGTGTATTGGTGTTTTTCTTTCTGAATTACTTCACTCTATATAATAGGCTCCAGTTTCATGCACCTGATTAGAATGGATTCACATGAGTTGTTTCTAATGGCTGAGCAATACTCCATTGTGTCTATGTATCACAGATTTCTTACCCATTTTTCTGCTGATGGACATCTAGGTTGCTTCCATGCGCTGGTTATTGTAAACAGTGCTGTGTTGAACATTGTGGCACACGTGTCTTTTTCACATCTGGGTGAATCAGGATTTGAATGGGGAGAAACCATGATGATCATCTCTTGTGACCCCAGGGACTGTAGCCAGCCAGGCTCCTCTGTCCATGGGGATTCTCCGGGCAAGCATACTGGAGCAGGCAGCCATTCGCCCCTCCAGGGGATCTTCCCAAACCAGGGATTGAATCCTGCTCTCCCACGTTGTAGGTGGGTTTTTCTTTTCTTTACTCTCTGAGCCATCAGGAAACCCTGAAAATGGGCTTCATCTGACACTATATTTTTCATATCTCTAAGATCCAAAGGGATCTATTTTATGATTTCCATGACTCTCCTTATTTTGAGAAGACACAAAACACATTTATTCCAAGTATCCTAATGTCTCTGTCTGCAATTATTAAAATTTATGTCACTTCTGCCTGAGTTTCAGTTCTCAAGGGAATTTTAGGACGATTTTTCTTACCTTCGTTCGATTTAATATGTTCTTAACGTGGTTCGGGGCTAGTCCCATACTCTTTTTGTGAATTGGCTGCTCATGTCTTTAAACATGTCTTCATAAATTTAAAGGCCAGTGATACGCCTTTCTTACAAAGTGTTGGCTCGTGCCTCTTGCCCATTTTTCTATCAGCTTTTAAGATCTTCTAAACATTCTGAGAGTCATCTTTTGGGTTTCTTTACGGCATGCTTTTTCTACCTCTTGAAATGTTCAGCAGTGTGATGCCCTGGGTGAGTAAGCAACAAATGGACAACAGGATGTGAACACTTTACAGGAAACCCAGGAAGACCCAGTAAGCCAACAAACGGTCCCCAGGGGTGCACCTCAGGCTGGTCGACCATACCAGTCCATTGGAAAAATGAGTACTGAGGTGGAGGATACAATCCATTCCCCTTTCCTCCAGAGCCAGCCAGCTCAATGAGAGACCATGGGAACTAGATGCACAGGACAGGATGACTCAGTGTTTCTTTCGTCCAAGAAGCTGGAAGCTTGTGGCAGCTGCTCATGGAAATGAATTCCCCCTTGGTGTTGGCTGTGAGGTAAGCTGCAAGGGAGCTTACAGTAAGAAAACAAGATGAGAAAAGAGATTTGTGAGGGCACGTGTTGAGAAGACATTTGCACACAAGGCTCACAACAGCTCTGGGCAAGCTCCACCCCTTGCTGGGAATACGAATCAGCCGCAGGTGGGCATTTCCTGCATGGGATCCCCCAGCAAAACCTGAAACATGCATTTCTCTGCCCCTTTCCCATCACCCTGTTCAAACCCAAGCCTGGGTAATACTCCTAGTGAGGTGACCCTGAGTCCTAGACTTGAAACGAGGCAGCTCGGTGTGGAGCAAGGGCGAGTGTATTCAGTGCATTCTCACAACCTGAAGACAAGGGTTTCCGACTGGAGACCAGAAAACGGAGGAAAGCTCCAGGAACACTTAGACAAGGATGCAGGATGGAAAGATTTTGGTCAGCTGGCCCAGAATTCAATCGGATTCAATGTGCACTAAGACCACATTGCAGGACGAAAGAGCAATGATTCTTGCTTCCACAGACACTTAAACACAACCTAGTTGTCATGGAGGGAGTTTAGGCAAGATATGTAAAGCTAGATATTGGTGGAAGCTGAGAGAGAACAGAATGAATGCCCGAGGTGTGTGGCTGTGGGGAAAGATTTGAAGGAGATGCACTCTGCCTGCTCTGTGACCCATCAGAGTTGACAAAGAGGTGAGGGTGGCAGCTGAGTTTGGAGGCCTCTTCAGGGCATTACAAATGCCTCATTTCTCCCAGCAAATCATCTGAATTGCTCCACATCCTCCGCTAGACATGTCAGGATGGGGCTTTGTGATGTCACAGCTCACCCAGTGCCACCATTTGCTGGGGAAGAGATTGCTGACCTCATAAAAAATGAGGGTGAAGCTCCATGGGGACGGGTATATATAGGGGTGCTCAGGGGCTCTGAGCAGACCACTGTGAGTCCTCCAAATGACTGAAGTTACTGGGAAGCCATACGTCTCCAGAGTAATTATGGAACACCCATCTCCTGTTAGCCAGGGGAAGATGAATACCTTTTATCAATTGAGGTCCAGAAAAAATGTCAAGGTGAGCTGAATCCAGCCAAACTCGACTAGCCCATCGACCCCACCATAAAGTACACCCTCCCCTGTCCTTGCCTGGCACATAACCCTTCTCTGCCCTCACCCCTTCTCCTGAAGCCATCGTTCCCACTTGTCTTCACACTCTTCCCTAAACCAGTACCATTCTTTGCTTCCTCTCTTTTTTTCTCCAGATGGCCACGGAATCAATGAGGGTGAATAATCCAATTGCGGTAATGCAGCACACTAAAATTTCTCTGAAAACTCCCACCACAAAAAAGCTTAAGAAAATCAGATGCTCAAAGCTCTGTAGCCAGAGTTCCAAGGCGAATGAAAATCTGAATTAGATGGAACCAGAGGACGTCCCAGAGACCTTAGAGACCCCCGCCATTCCAGTTAATCAGAAGGAACCAGAGGAGGTCTCAGAGACCATGGAAAACCCTGCAATTCCAGTTACTCAGAATGAACCAGAGGAGGGCCAAGAGACCATGGAGACCCCTACCATTCCAGTTAATCAGAAGGAACCAGAGGAGGTCCCAGAGACCATGGAAAACCCTGTCATTCCAGCTAATCAGAATGAATCTGAGGAGGTCCCAGAGACCATGGAGAGCCCTTCCATTGCAGTTAATCAGAAGGAACCAGAGGAGGTCCCAGAGACCATGGAGACCCCTGCCATTCCAGCTAAACAGAACAAACCAGAGGATGTCCCAGAGACCATGGAGACCCCTGTCATTCCAGTTAATCAGAAGGAAGCAGTGGAGATCCCAGAGACCATGGACAACCCTGCCATTCCAGCTAATCCGAATGAATCAGAGGAGGTCCCAGAGACCATGGAGACCCCTGCCATTCCAGTTAATCAGAATGAACCAGAGGACGTCCCAGAGACCATGGAGATCCCTGCCATTCTAGCTAATCAGAATGAACCAGAGGAGGTCCCTGAGACCATGGAGATCCTTGCCATTCCAGCTGGAGCAGTGGCCAGCCAGTGACTTCGGGGCATGGCTGGAGACCTCAGAAATGCTTAGGGGTCCGGCCGCTGAGTACTGGCCAAAAGTAGAGATCCTGAATATTATAGCAACTGCATACACTAATAACGAAAATAAAATAAAATCAACCTGATGTGAAATTATGTTTGTCTCTGAGTTCTCTGATATTTTGGGCAGAAAGGGCAGAAAAGGGATAAGTGTGCGAGGAGGGATGGAGACGGCTTCTCTGGAGATTGAGATGGGAACCGAAGGTCCAGGCTGCCAGAAAGTAGGGGGAAGAACTGGTCCCAGACTGACCTTCAAAGTCATACATCCCATGGGAAAGAGGAAGAGGACTTGGTATTTCTCTGTGTGAGTGCAGTGATGAACACTTAGCTGGGGAGCTGTGTCATATGAGGGGCGGCAGTGCCATTTGTTAAAAAGAAATACAAAGGAGCTTCCCCATTAAAAGAATGGAATATTGACATTTGCAGCAATATGGAAGGTAGAATATTGAGTAAAATAACTCAGACAGAGATTGACAAATACTGTATGATATCACTTACAGAATGTAAACATACTGCAAAGTAGAGAATATGATAAAAAAAAGTAGGTGCACAGATATAGAGAAGCATATACACGTTATCAGTGGAGAGGTGAAGAGGGCGGGGCAATACAGAGTTGGGGGAGTGAGAGGCACTCAGTGTTAGGTGAAAGATGAGCTCAGGGATGCCTTGTACAACATGGGGAATAGAGTCAGGACTTTGTCATAAAGGCAAATGGAAAGCAAGCTGTAACACTTTTATAATAAGAAAAAAAAGGACAGAAAGAGGGGGGAGGAAGGAGGGAAGAAACGAAGGAAAATAATGGAATTTTTGCAGGTCAAAAAGCCAATACTTATTAGGCCCTTTTTGGCGAAGGAATGTATTTTATTTTATTTTATTTTAGTTGGTGGGTAATTACTTTACAATATTGTGGTGTTTTTTGCCATACATTGACATGAATCAGCCATGTGTGTACATGTGTTCCCCATTTGGATCCCGCTCACACGTCCCACCGCATCTCATCCCTCTGGGTCAGCCCAGGGCAGCAGCCCTGAGCACACTTTCTTATGCATCGAATATGGACTGGCTATCCCTTTCACATATGATAATACACATGTTTCAATGCTATTCTCTCAGATCATCCCACCCTCGCCATCCCCCACAGAGTCCAAAAGACTGTTCAGTAAATCTGTGTCTCTTTTGCGCTCTCCCATATAGGATTATCATCTCCATCTTCCTAAACTCAATGTATATGCCTTAGTATAGTGTATTGGTGTTTGTTTCTCTGTCTTACTTTGCTCTGTATAATAGGCTCCAGTTTCATCCACCTCATTAGAATGGATTCACATGTGTTCTTCTTAATGGCTGAGCAATATTCCACTGTGTCTATGTACCACAGCTTTCTTACCCATTTGTCTGCTGATGGACATCTAGGTTTCTTCCATGCGCTGGTTATTGTAAACAGTGCTGTGATGAACATTTGGGCACACGTGTCTTTTTCACTTCTGGGTGAATCAGGATTTGAATGAGGAGAAACCATGATGACTATTAGCCTGTTAGTGGTAAACCCTGCACATGAGTTTGGTTGAAGGAGTGGGACCAAAGTTGGAGTTGGTTGTTTCAAACCGTCTGAGAGTGCTCAGATGGACATGTGTGGTGCTGTCCTGCTGGGGGACATCTCTGGTTGCTCTGTTCTCACCAGCAACAGAGGATTTTCTTTCCTTCCTTTCATTTCCCTTGTTTTCCTTTCTCCCTCTATCCTCCCTACCTGCCTTTCTTTCACAAACATTCAATGTTCTGTGCTGTGCTGTGCTTCGTTGCTCAGCCGGTTCCAACACTTTTTGACCCCATGGACTTTAGTCCTACAGGCTCCTCTGTCCATGGGGATTCTCCAGGCAAGCATACTGGAGCAGGCTGTCATTCCCCCATCCAGGGGATCTTCCCAACGCAGGGATTGAATCATGGACTCCCATGTTGCAGGTGGGTTTTTTTTTTTTTTTCCTGTCTGAGCTGGAAACCCTTAAAATATGCTTCATCTGACATTATGTTTTTATTATTTGTAAGATCAAATGGGGTCTATTTTTGGATTACCATATCTCTCCTTACTTTTATAACACACAAAACACAGTTATTCAAAGTATCTTAATGTCTCTGTCTGCAACTACTAAAATCTATGCCACTTCTGCCTGCATTTCTGGTCTCAAGGGAATTTTAGTATGATTTTTCTTACATTCATGAGTTTTAATATGTACTTAATGTGGTTCGGGGCTAGTTCCATACTCTTCTTGTGAATTGGCTGCTCATGTCTTTAAACAGGTCTTCATAAATTTAAAAGTCAGCGATATATCTTTCTTATAAACTGTTGGCTCGTGCCTCTTGCCCATTTCTCTACAAGGTGTTAAGATCTTCTAAAAATTCTAAAAAATATCTTTTGGGTATCCTTATGGTGTGCTTTTTCTACCTCTTAAAATATTCAGCAGTGTTATGAACCCTGGGTGTGTAAGCAACAAGTGGACACCAAGATTTGAACATTTCACAGGAAACGCAGGAAGACACACAAAGACAACAAACTGTCCCCAGGGGTGCACCTCAGGCTGGTTGAATATATGAATCAATTGGACAAACAAGCACTGAGGTGGACCACACAATCCATTCTCCTTTCCCTCAGAGCCAACCAGCTCAATGAGAGACCATGGGAACTAGATGCACAGGACAGGATGACTCAGTGTTTCATCCAAGAAGCTGGAAGCTTGTGGCAGCTGCTCATGGAAATGAATTCCACCATGGTTTTGGCTGTGAGATAAGCTCCAAGGGAGCTTCCAGCAAGAAAACAAGATGAGTAAAGAGATTTGTGAGGGCACATGTTGAGAAGACCTTTACATACAAGGCTCACACAGTTCTGGGCAAGGTCCACGCCTTACTGGGAATACTAATCAGCCGTATGGGGGCATTTCCTGCATGGGATCCCCCAGCACAACCTGAAACATGCATTATTCTGCACCATTCCCATCACCCTGTACAAATCCAAGCCTGGGTAGTACTCCTAGTGAGGTGACCCTGAGTCGTAGACCTGAAACGAGATAGCTCATTGTGGAGCAAGCGCAAGGGCATTCACTACATTCTCACAGCCTGAAAACAAGGGTTTTGAACTGGAGACCAGAAAAAGGAGGAGAGCTCCGGGAACACAGGACAAGGAGGCGGGATGGAAAGGTAACTGTCGGCTGGACCAGAATTCAATGGGTTTAAATGTGCATTAAGACCACATTGCAGGAAAAATGAGCAATGATTCTCGTTTCCACAGACAGTTAGACACAACCTAGATGTCATGGAGGGATTTTAGGCAAGATATGAAAAGCAAGATAATGGTGAAAGCTGAGAGAGAACAGAATGAATGCCCGAGAGTATGGTTGTCGGGCAAGGTTTGGAGGAGATGCATTCTGCCTGCTGTGTGACACATCAGAGTTGACATAGAGGTGAGGGTGGCAGGTGAGTTTGCAGGCCTGTTTAGGTCATTGCAAATGCCTCATTTCTCCCAGAAAATCATCTGAATTGCTCCCCAGGCTCCGCTAGACATGTCAGGATAGGGCTTTGTGATGTCAAAGCTCACCCAGGGCCACCATTGGCTGGGGAAGGTACTTGCTGACCTCATGAAGCATGAGGGTGAGGCTCCATGGGGACGTGTATATATAGGGTTGCTCAGTGACACTGAGCAGAAAAATGTGAATCCTCCAAATGGCTGAGGTGACTGGGAAGCCCCAAGGCTCCAGAGTAGTTATGGAACACCCACCTCCTGTTACCCAGAATAAGATGAAGACCTCCTATCAATTGTGGTTCAGAATAAAATATTGAGGTGAGCTCAACCCACCCAAACTCCACTTGTCCATCGACCCCACCCCAGAAGACACACTCCCCTGTCCTTGCCTGGCACATAACCCTTCTCTGCCCACACCCCTTCTCCTGAAGCCATTGTTCCCACCTGTCTTCACACTCTACCCTAAACCAGAGCCATTCTTTGCTCCCTGTCTTGTTTCTCCAGGTGCACAGGGTAACCATAAGGGTGAATGCTTTTCTGGTAAAGCTGCACAAGAAAATTTCTCTGAAAACTCCAACCACAAAAAAGCTTAAGGAAATCAGATGCTCAAATCTCTGTATCCAGAGTTCCAATGCAAATGAACAGCAGAATTAGAAGGAAACAGAAAAGGTCCCAGAGACCATGGAGTCCACTTCCATTCTAGGTAATCAGATGGAACCAGAGGAGGTCCAGGAGACCATGGACAACAGTGTCATTCCAGGAAATCAGAAGGAAACAGAGGAGGTCCCAGAGACCATGGAGACCCCTGCCATTCCAGCTAATCAGAATGAATCAGAGGAGGTACCAGAGACCATGGAGACCCCTGGATTTCCAGCTAATCAGAATGAACCATAGGAGGTTCCAGACACCATGGAGACCCCTGCCATTCCAGCTAATCAGAATAAACCACAGGAGGTTCCTCAGACCATGGAGTCCCCTGACATTCCAGCAGGACCAGTGGACAGCCAGTGACTTCGGGGCATGGCTAGATACCTCAGAAATGCTTGGGGGTCTGGCCGCTGAGTACTGGCCAAAAGTAGAGATCCTGAATATTATAGCAACTGCATACACTAATAATGAAAATAAAATATAATCAAGCTGATGTGAAATTATGCTTGTCTCTGAGTTCTCTGATAGTAGGGGGCAGAGAGGGCAGGGAAGGGATAAGTGTGTGAGGAGGGAGGGAGATGGCTTCTGTGGCGATGGAGATGGGACCAGAAGGTCCAGGTTGCCGGAAAGAAGGGGGAAGAACTGGTTCCAGGGTGAGATTCAAAGATACACTTCACATGGGAGAAGAGGAAGAAGACTTGGAGTTTCTCTGTTTGAGTGCAGAGATGGACACTTAGCTGGGGAGCTGTGTCTTGTGTGCAGGGCAATGCCATTTGTTCAAAAGGGATACAGAGGAGCTGCCCCGTTCAAAGAGTGGAATATTGACATTTGCAGCAACATGGAACGTAGAATATGGAGTAAAATAACTCAGACAAAGATTGACAAATACTGTATGATATCACTTAGAGAACCTAAACATACCGCAAAGTAGAGAATTTGATAAAAATGGAGGCGCACAGATATAGAGAGGCATCTACTGGTTACAAGCGGGGAGGGGAAGAGGGTGGGGCAATACAGAGGTGGGGAGTGGGAGGCACGTAGTGAAAGTTAGATGGACGATGAGTTCAGGGATGCATTGTACAACATGGGGAATAGAGCCAGGACTTTGTCATAACTATAAATGGAAAGCAAGCTTTAACAGTTGTATAATCAGAAAGAAAAGGAAAGAATGTGGGGGGAGGAAGGAGGGAAGAAAGGAAGGAAAAGAATGGTGGTTTTGGAGGTCAAAAAGTCAATAATTATTAGGCCCTTTTCATCAAAGGATTAAATTTTATTTTATTTTATTTATTTATTTTATTTTAAATGGAGGGTATTTACTTTACGATTTTGTGGAGGTTTCTGCCATACATTGACATGAATCAGCCATGTGAGTACATGTATTCCCCATCCTGAATCCCCCTCACATCTTCCTCCCCATCCAATCCCTCTCGGTCAACCCAGTGAACCAGTCCTGGGTACCCTGTCTTATGCATCGAACATGGACTGGCTGTCCCTTTCACAAATGATAATATACATGTTCTAATGCTATTCTCTCAGATCATCCCACCCTCGCCGTCTCCCACAGAGTCCAAAAGACTGTTCTGTATATCTGTGTCTCTTTTGCTGTCTCCCATATAGCAATATCATCTCCATCTTCCTAAATTCAATATATATGCCTTTGTATAGTGTATTGGTGTTTTTCTTTCTGACTTACTTTGCTCTGTATAACAGGCTCCAGTTTCATCCACCTGATTAGAATGGATTCACATGTGTTGTTTTTAATGGCTGAGCAACATTCCATTGTGTCTATATACCACAGCTTTCTTACCCTTTTGTCTGCTGATGGACATGCAGGTTGCTTCCATGCCCTGGTTTTTTTAAACAGTGCTGTGTTGAACATGGGGGAACACGTGGCTATTTCACTTCTGGGTGATTCAGGATTTGAATGAGGAGAAACAATGATGACTATTAGCTTGTTAGTGGTAAATGCTGCACATGAGTTTGGTTGAAGGAGTGGGACCAAATTTGAAGATGATTGTTTGAAACTAGCTGAGAGTGCTCACATGGATATTTGTGGTTCTGTCCTGCTGGGGGACATCTCTGATTACTCTGTTCTCAACAGCAACAGAGGATTTTCTTTCCTTCCTTTCATTTCTCTTGTTTCCCTTTCTCCGTCTTTCGTCCCTACCTGAATTTCTTTCACAAACGTTCAATGTGTTGTGCTGTGCTGTGCTTCATTTCTCAGCCAGTTCCAACTCTTTTTGACCCCATGGACTGTAGCCCGCCAGGATCCTCTGTCCATGGGGATTCTCCAGGCAAGAATACTGGAGCAGGCTGCCATTAGCCCCTCCAGAGGATCTGTCCAACCCATGGATTGAATTCCTTTCTCCCATGTTGCATGTAGGTTTTAATTATTTTACGGTCTGAGCCAGCAGAAATCCCTTAAAATCAGCTTCATCTGACACTATGTTTTTCATATCTGTAAGATCAAATGGGGTCTATTTTTGGATTCCATGTCTCTCCTTACTTTCAGAACACACAAAACACAGTTATTCCAACTAAATTAATGTCTCTGTCTGCAATTACTAAAATCTATGCCACTTCTGCCTGAGTTTCAGTTCTCAAGGGAATTTTAGGATGATTTTTCTAACCTTCGTGAGATTTAATATGTTCTTAAAGTGGTTCAGGGCTAGTTCCATACTCTTCTTGTGAATTGGCTGCTCATGTCTTCAAACATGTCTTCATAAATTTAAAGGCCAGTGATAAATCTTTCTTATAAAGTGTTGGCTCGTGCCTCTTGCCCATTTTTCTATCAGGTTTTAAGATATTCTAAAAATTCTAAGACTCACCTTTGCGTTTGTTTATGGCGTGCTTTTTCTACCTCTTCAAATATTCAGCAGTGTGATGGACCTTGGGAGAGTAAGCAACAAGTGGACAACAGGATGTGAACACTTCACAGGAAACCCAGGAAGACCCACTAAGCCAACAAACTGTCCCCAGTGATGAACCTCAGGCAGGTTGATCCTACGAGTCAATTGAAAAAAGTAGGACTGAGGTGGAGCACACAATCCATTCCCCTTTCTTCCAGAGCCAAGCAGCTCAACGAGAGAACATGGGAACTAGACGCACACGACAGAATGACTCAGTGTTTCGTCCAAGAAGCTGAAAGCTTGTGGCAGCTGTTCATGGAAATGAATTCCACCTTGGTTTTGGCTGTGAGGTAAGCTGCAAGGGAGCTTCCAGCAAGAAAACAAGATGAGAAAAGAGATTTGTGAGGGCACGTGTTGGGACAACTTTTGCACACAAGGCTCACAACAGCTCTGGGCAAGGTCCACCCTGTGCTGGGAATACTAATGAGCCGCAGGTGGGCATTTCCTGCATGGGATCCCCCAGCAAAACCTGAAACATGCATTTCTCTGTCTCTTCCCCATCACTCTGTTCAAACACAAGCCTCGGTAGAACTCCTAGTGAGGTGACCCTGAGTCCTAGACTTGAAACGAGACAGCTCCCTGTGGAGCAAGGGCAAGTGTATTCACTGCATTCTCAGAGCCTGAAAACAAGGGTTTCCGACTGGAGACCAGAAAATGGAGGCGAGCTCCAAGAACACTGAGACAAGGAGGCGGGATGGAAAGGTTTCTGTCGGCTGGCCCAGAATTCAATGGGCTTCAAGGTGCATTAAGACCACATTGCAAGATGAAAAAGCAATGATTCTCTTTTCCACAGACACTTGAACACAACCTAGTAGTCATGCAGGGAGTTTAGGCAAGATATGAAAAGCTAGATAATGGTGAAAGCTGAGAGAGAACAGAATGAATGCCCGAGGAGTGTGGCTGTGGAGCAAAGTTTGGAAGAGATGCACTCTGCCTGCTGTGTAACCCATCAGAGTTAACATAGAGGTGAGGGTGGCAGGTGAGTTTGCAGGCCTGTTTAGGGCATTACAAATGCCTCATTTCTCCCAGAAAATCATCTGAATTGCTCCCCAGGCTCCGCTAGACATGTCAGGATAGGGCTTTGTGATGTCAAAGCTCACCCAGGGCCACCATTGGCTGGGGAAGGTACTTGCTGACCTCATGAAGCATGAGGGTGAGGCTCCATGGGGATGTGTATATATAGGTGTGCTCAGTGTCACTGAGCAGAAAAATGTGAATCCTCCAAATGACTGAGGTGACTGGGAAGCCACGTGGCTCCAGAGTATCTATGGAACACCACCTCCTGTTACCCAGAATAAGATGAAGACCTCCTATCAATTGTGGTTCATAACAAAATATCAAGGTGAGCTCAACCCTCCCAAACTCCACTTGTCCATCGACCCCACCCCAGAAGACACACTCCCCTGTCCTTGCCTGGCACATAACCCTTCTCTGTCCACACCCCTTCTCCTGAAGCCATTATTCCCACCTGTCTTCACACTCTACCCTAAACCAGAGCCATTCTTTGCTCCCTGTCTTGTTTCTCCAGGTGGGCAGGGTAACCGTAATGGTGAATCCCATTCCGGCAAAGCTGCACAAGAAAATTTCTCTGAAAACTCCCACCACAAAAAAGCTTAAGGAAATCAAATGTTCAAATCTCTGTATCCAGAGTTCCAAGGCGAATGAACAGCTGAATAAAAGGAAAGAGAAAAGGTCCCAGAAACCATTGAGACCACTGCCATTCCAGTTAATCAGAAGGAACCAGAGGACGTAAAGGAGGCCATGGACAACAGTGCCATTCCAGGTAATCAGAAGGAAACAGAGGAGGTCCCAGAGACCATGAAGACCCCTGCCATTCCAGCTAATCAGCATGCATCAGAGGAGGTCCCAGAGACCATGGAGACCCCTGGATTTCCAGCTAATCAGAATGAACCATAGGAGGTGCTAGAGACCATGGAGACCCCTGCCATTCCAGCTAATCAGAATAAACCACAGGAGGTTCCTCAGACCATGGAGTCCCCTGACATTCCAGCCGGACCAGCGGACAGCCAGTGACTTCGGGGCATGGCTAGATACCTCAGAAATGCTTGGGGGTCTGGCCGCTGAGTACTGGCCAAAAGTAGAGATCCTGAATATTATAGCAACTGCATACACTAATAACGAAAATAAAATAAAATCAAGCTGATGTAAAATTATGTTTGTCTCTGAGTTCTCTGATAGTAGGGGGCAGAGAGGGCAGGGAAGGGATAAGTGTGTGAGGAGGGAGGGAGATGGTTTCTGTGGCGTTGGAGATGGGACGAAAAGGTCCAGGTTGCCAGAAAGAAGGGGGAAGAACTGGTTCCAGGGTGAGATTCAAAGACACACTTCCCATGGGAGAAGAGGAAGAAGACTTGGAGTTTATCTGTTTGAGTGCAGAGATGGACACTTAGCTGGGGAGCTGTGTCTTGTGTGCAGGGCGGTGCCATTTGTTCAAAAGGCATACAGAGGAGCTGCCCCATTCAAAAAGTGGAATATTGACATTTGCAGCAACATCGAACATAGAATATGGAGTAACATAACTCAGACATACATTGACAAATACTGTATGATATCATTTAGAGAATCTAAACATACCGCAAAGTAGAGAATATGATAAAAATGGAGGCACACAGATATAGAGAAGCATCTACTGGTTACAAGCGGGGATGGGAAGAGGGCGGGGCAATACAGAGTTGGGGGAGTGGGAGGCACGCAGTGAAAGTTAGGTGGAAGATAAGCTCAGGGATGCATTGTACAACATGGGGAATAGAGCCAGGACTTTGTCATAACTATAAATGGAAAGCAAGCTTTAACAGATGTATAATCAGAAAGAAAAGGAAAGAATGAGGGGGGAGGAAGGAGGGAAGAAAGGAAGGAAAAGAATGGTGTTTTTGGAGGTCAAAAAGTCACTACTGATTAGGCACTTTTCATCAAAAGATTCTATTTTATTTTATTTTATTTATTTATTTTATTTTAAATTTTGGGTATTTACTTTAGAATATTGTGGAGGTTTTTGCCATACATTGACATGAATCAGCCTTGGGAGTACATGTATTTCCCATCCTGATTCCCCCTGACATCTTCCTCCCCATCCAATCCCTCTCGGTCAATCCAGTGAAACAGTGCTGGGCACCCTGTCTTATGCATCGAACATGGACTGGCTGTCCCTTTCACATATGATAATATACATGTTTTAATGCTATTCTCCCAGATCATCCCACCCTCGCCATCTCCCACAGAGTCCAAAAGACTGTTCTGTATATCTGTGTCTCTTTTGCTGTCTCCCATATACGGTTATCATATCCATCTTCCTAAATTCAATATATATGCCTTTGTATAGTGTATTGGTGTTTTTCTTTCTGAGTTACTTTGCTCTGTATAATAGGCTCCAGTTTCATCCACCTGATTAGAATGGATTCACATGTGTTCTTTTTAATGGCTGAGCAATATTCCATTGTGTCTATGTACCACAGCTTTCTTTCCCATTTGTCTGCTGATGGACATCCAGGTTGCTTCCATGCACTGGCTATTGTAAACAGTGCTGTGTTGAACATTGGGGCACACGTGTCTGTTTCACTTCTGGGTGATTCAGGATTTTAATGAGGAGAAACCATGATGACTATTAGCTTGTTAGTGGTTAAATGCTTCACATGAGTTTTGTTTAAGTATGGGAGCAAATTTTAAGATGGTTGTTTCAAACCAGATGAGAGTGCTCAGATGGATATGTGTGGTGTTGTCCTGCTGGGGGACATCTCTGATTGCTCTGTTATCAACAGCAACGGAGGATTTTCTTTCCTTCCTTTCATTTCCCTTGTTTCCCTTTCTGCCTCTTTCATCCCTACCTGAAATCTTTCACAAACATTCAATGTGTTGTGCTGTGCTGTGCTTCATTCCTCAGCCAGTTCCAACTGTTTTTGACCCCATGGACTGTAGCCTGCCAGGCTCCTCTGTCCATGGGGATTCTCCAGGCAAGCACAATGGAGCAGGCTGCCATTAGCCCCTCCAGGGGATCTGCCCAAACCATGGATTGAGTTCCATTCTCCCATGTTGCATGTAGGTTTTAATTATTTTACGATCTGAGCCACCAGAAATCCCTTAAAATCAGCTTCATCTGACACTATGTTTTTCATATCTGTAAGATCAAATGGGGTCTATTTTTGGATTCCATGTCTCTCCTTACTTTCAGAACACACAAAACACAGTTATTCCAACTAAATTAATGTCTCTGTCTGCAATTACTAAAATCTATGCCACTTCTGCCTGAGTTTCAGTTCTCAAGGGAATTTTAGGATGATTTTTCTAACCTTCGTGAGATTTAATATGTTCTTAAAGTGGTTCAGGGCTAGTTCCATACTCTTCTTGTGAATTGGCTGCTCATGTCTTTAAACATGTCTTCATAAATATAAAGGCCAGTGATACATCTTTCTTATAAAGTGTTGGCTCCTGCCTCTTACCCATTTTTCTATCAGTTTTAAGATATTCTAAAAATTCTAAGAGTCATCTTTTGCGTTTGTTTATGGCGTGCTTTTTCTACCTCTTCAAATATTCAGCAGTCTGATGGACCTTGGGAGAGTAAACAACAAATGGACAACAGGATGCGAACACTTCACAGGAAACCCAGGAAGACCCACTAAGCCAACAAACTGTCCCCCGGGATGAACCTCAGGCATATTGATCCTACATGTCAATTGAAAAAAGTAGGACTGAGGTGGAGCACACAATCCATTCCCCTTTCCTCCAGAGCCAAGCAGATCAATGAGAGAACATGGGAACTAGATGCACACGACAGGATGACTCAGTGTTTCGTCCAAGAAGCTGGAAGCTTGTTGCAGCTGTTCATGGAAATGAATTCCACCTTGGTTTTGGCTGTGAGGTAAGCTGCAAGGGAGCTTCCAGCAAGAAAACAAGATGAGAAAAGAGATTTGTGAGGGCACGTGTTGGGACAACTTTTGCACACAAGGCTCACAACAGCTCTGGGCAAGGTCCACCCTGTGCTGGGAATACTAATGAGCCGCAGGTGGGCATTTCCTGCATGGGATCCCCCAGCAAAACCTGAAACATGCATTTCTCTGTCTCTTCCCCATCACTCTGTTCAAACCCAGGCCTCGGTAGTACTCCTAGTGCGGTGACCCTGAGTCCTAGACTTGAAACGACACAGCTCCCTGTGGAGCAAGGGCAAGTGTATTCACTGCATTCTCAGAGCCTGAAAACAAGGGTTTCCGACTGGAGACCAGAAAATGGAGGCGAGCTCCAAGAACACTGAGACAAGGAGGCGGGATGGAAAGGTTTCTGTCGGCTGACCCAGAGTTCAATGGGCTTCAAGGCGCATGAAGACCACATTGCAGGACGAACGAGCAATGATTCTCTCTTCCACAGACACTTAAACACAACCTAGTAGTCATGCAGGGAGTTTAGGCAAGATATGAAAAGCTAGATAATGGTGAAAGCTGAGAGAGAACAGAATGAATGCCCGAGGAGCGTGGCAGTGGGGCAAGGTTTGGAGGAGATGCACTCTGCCTGCTGTGTGACCCATTGGAGTTGACATAGAGGTGAGGGTGGCAGGCGAGTTTGGAGGCCTGTTTAGGGCATTACAAATGCCTCATTTCTCCCAGCAAATCATCTGAATTGCTCCCCATCCTCCGCTAGAAATGTCAGGATGGGGATTTTTGATGTCAAATTCACCCAGGGTGACCATTGGCTGGGGAAGATACTTGCTGACCTCATGAAGCATGAGGATGAGTCTCCATGGGGACGTATATATATAGGGGTGCTCAGTGACACTGAGCAGAAAAATGTGAATCCTCCAAATGACTGAGGTGACTGGGAAGCCACGTGGCTCCAGAGTATCTATGGAACACCACCTCCTGTTACCCAGAATAAGATGAAGACCTCCTATCAATTGTGGTTCATAACAAAATATCAAGGTGAGCTCAACCCTCCCAAACTCCACTTGTCCATCGACCCCACCCCAGAAGACACACTCCCTTGTCCTTGCCTGGCACATAACCCTTCTCTGCCCACACCCCTTCTCCTGAAGCCATTGTTCCCACCTGTCTTCACACTCTACCCTAAACCAGAGCCATTCTTTGCTCCCTGTCTTGTTTCTCCAGGTGGGCAAGGTAACCGTAAGGTTGAATCCTATTCAGGCAAAGCTGCACAAGAAAATTTCTTTGAAAACTCACACCACCAAAAAGCTTAAGGAAATCAGATGCTCAAATCTCTGTATCCAGAGTTCCAAGGCTAATGAACAGCTGAATTAGAAGGAAACAGAAAAGGTCCCAGAGACCATGGAGACCACTGCCATTCCAGTTAATCAGAAGGAACTAGAGGAGGCCATGGACAACAGTGCCATTCCAGGTAATTAGAAGGAACTGGAGGAGGTCCCAGAGAACATGGAGACCCCTGCCATTCCAGCTAATCAGCACGCATCAGAGGAGGTCCCAGAGACCATGGAGACCCCTGCATTTCCAGCTAATCAGAATGAACCATAGGAGGTTCCAGAGACCATGGAGACCCCTGTCATTCCAGCTAATCAGAATGAACCACAGGTGAATTCTGAGACCATGGAGTCCCCTGACATTCCAGCCATAACAGTGGACACCCAGTGACTTCGGTGCGTGGCTAGATTCATGAGAAATTCTTGGGGGTCTGGTCGCTGAGTACTGGCCAAAAGTAGAGATCCTGAATATTATAGCAACTGCATACACTAATAATGAAAATAAAATAAAATCAAGCTGATGTAAAATTATGTTTGTCTCTGAGTTCTCTGATAGTAGGGGGCAGAGAGGGCAGGGAAGGGATAAGTGTGTGAGGAGGGAGGGAGATGGCTTCTGTGGCGTTGGAGATGGACCAGAATGTCCAGGTTGCCAGAAAGAAGGGAGAAGAAACTGGTTCCAGGGTGAGATTCAAAGACACACTTCCCATGGGAGAAGAGGAAGAGGACTTGGAGTTTCTCTGTGCGAGTGCAGCGAAGGACACTCAGCTGGGGAGCTGTGTCGTGTGTGCAGGGCAGTGCCATTTGTTCAAAAGGCATACAGAGGAGCTGCCCCATTCAGAGAGTGGAATACTGACATTTGCAGCAACATCGAACGTAGAATATGGAGTAACATAACTCAGACATACAGTGGCAAATACTGTATGATATCACTTAGAGAATCTAAATATACCACAAAGTAGAGAATATGATAAAAATTGAGGCACACAGATATAGAGAAAGCATCTACTGGTTACCAGCAGGGATGGGAAGAGGGCGGGGCAATACAGAGGTGGGGCTGTGAGAGGCAAACAGTGAAAGTTAGGTGGAAGATGAGGTCAGGAGTGCATTGTAGAATATGGGGAATAGAGCCAGGACTGTGTCATAACTATAAATGGAAAGCAAGCTTTAACAGTTGTATAATCAGAAAGAAAAGGAAAGAAAGAGGGGGGAGGAGGAGGGAAGAATGGAAGGATCAGAAGGGCGTTTTTGGAGGTCAAAAAGTCAATACTGATTTGGCCCTTTTATCAAAATATACTGTTTTATTTTATTTTAATTGGTGGGTATTTACTTTATAATATTGTGGAGGTTTTTGCCATACAATGACATGAATCAGCCATGGGAGTACATGTATTTCCCATCCTGATTGCCCCATCATATCGTCCTCCCAATCCAATCCCTCTGGGTCGGCCTAGTGAACAAGTCATGGGCACCCTCTCTTATGCATCGAACATGGATTGGCTATCCCTTTCACATATGTTAATATACATGTTTCAATGCTATTCTCTCAGATCATCCCACCATCGTTGTCTCCCACAGAGTCCAAAAGACTGTTCTGTAAATCTGTGTCTCTTTTGCTGTCTCCCATATAGGGTTATCATCTCCATCTTCCTCAATTCAATATATATGCCTTAGTATACTGTATTGGTGATTTTCTTTCTGACTTACTTCGCTCTATATAATAGGCTTCAGTTTCATCCACTTCATTAGAATCGATTAACATGTGTTCTTTTTAATGACTAAGCAATATTCCCTTGTGTCTATGTACCTCAGCTTTCTTACCCATTTGTCTGCTGATGGACATCTAGGTTGTATCCATGCCCTGCTTATTGTAATCAGTGCTGTGATGAACATTGGGGCACACGTGTCTTTTTGACTTCTGGTTGAATCAGGATATGAATGAGAAGAAACCATGATGACTATTAGCCTGTTAATGGTAAAGCCTTCACATGAGTTTAGTTGAAGGACTGGGACCAAAGTTGGAGATGGTTGTTTCAAACAAGCTGAGAGTTCTCAGTTGGACTTGTGTGGTGCTGTCCTGCTGGGGGACATCTCTGGTTGATCTGTTCTCACCAGCAACGGAGGATTTTCTTTCCTTCCTATCATTCCCATTGTTTCCCTTTCTCCCGCTTTCCTCCCTACCTGAATTTCTTTCACAAACTTTCAATGTGCTGCGCTGTGCTGTGCTTCATTGTTCAGCCATGTCCAACTCTTTGTGACCCCATGGACTGTAGCCCGCCAGGTTCCTCTTTCCATGGGGATCCTCCAGGCAAGCATACTGGAGTAGGCTGACATTCCCTCCTCCAGGGGAACTTCCCAACCCAGGGATTGAAACCTGGTCTCCAATTTTGCACATGGGTGTTTTGTTTTTTTTTTTTTTTTTCTATCTGAGTAATCAGGAAACCCTTAAAATGGGCTTCATCTGACACTGTGGTTTTCATACCTCAAAGATCAAATGGGGTTTATTTTATGATTTCCATGACTCTCCTTATTTTTAGAACACACAAAACACATTTATTTCAAGTACCCTAATATCTCTTTCTGCAGTTACTAAAATCAATGCCACTTCTGGCTGAGTTTCAGTTCTCAAGGGAATTTTAGTATGATTTTTCTTACTTGCATTAGATTTAATATGTCCTTAATATGCTTCGGGGATAGTTCCATACACTTCTTGTGAATTGGCTGCTCATGTCTTTAAACATGTCTTCATAAATTTCAAGGCCAGTGATACATCTTTCTTATAAAGTGTTGGCTAGTGCCTCTTGCCCATTTTGCTATCAGGTTTTAAGATCTTCTAAAAATTCTAAGAGTCATCTTTTTGGTTTGTTTCCAGTGTGCTTTTTCTACCTGTTGAAATGTTCAGCAGTGTGGTGGACCTTGGGTGAGTAAGCAACAAATGGACAATAGGTTGTAAACACTTCACAGGAAACCCAGGAAGACCCAATATGCCAACAAACTGTCCCCAGGGGTGCACCTCAGGCTGGTTTACCCTACGAGTCAATTGGAAAAACGAAGACTGAGGTGGAGCACTCTCTCCATTCCCTCCAGAGCCAAGCAGCTCAATGAGAGACCATGGGAACTAGATGCACAGGACAGGATGACTCAGTGTTTCATCCAAGAAGCTGGAAGCTTGTGGCAGCTGCTCATGGAAATGAATTCCACCTTGGCTTTGCTGTGAGGTAAGCTCTAAGGGAGCTTTGAGCAAGAAAACAAGATGAGAAAAGAGATTTGTGAGGGCACTTGTTGGGAAGACCTTTGCACCCAAGGCTGATACAGCTCTGGGCAAGCTCCACCCCTTGCTGGGAATACTAATCAGCCGCAGGTTGGCATTTCCTGCATTGGATCCCCCAGCACAACCTGAAACATGCATTTCTCTGCACTTCCCCACAACCCTGTTCAAACCCAAGCCTGGGTAGTACTCCTAGTGACGTGACCCTGAGTCCTAGACTTGAAACCAGACAGGTCCGTGTGGAGCAAGGGAAGGTGTATTCACTGCATTCTCACAGCCTGAAGACAATGGTTTCCGACTGGAGACCAGAAAATGGAGGTGAGCTCCGGGAACACTGAGACAAGGAGGCGGGATGGAAAGGTTTCTGTCGGCTGGCCCAGAATTCAATGGGCTTCAAGGTGCATTAAGACCACATTGCAGGACGAACGAGCAATAATTCTCGCTTCCACAGACCCTTAAACACAAGCTAGTTGTCATAGAGGGAGTTTAGGCAAGATATGAAAAGCTAGAAAATGGTGAAAGCTGACAGAGAACAGAATGAATGCCCGAGGAGTGTGGCTGTGGGGCAAGGTTGGGAGGAGATGCACTCTGCCTGGTGTGTTACCCGTCAGAGTTGACATAGTGGTGAGGGTGGCAGGTGAGTTTTGAGGCTTCTTTAGGGCATTACCTATGCCTCATTTCTCCCAGCAAATCATCTGAATTGCTCCCCATCCTCCGCTAGACATGTCAGGATTGGGCTTTGTGATGTCAAAGCTCACCCAGGGACAAAATTGGCTGGGGAAGACAATTGCTGACCTCGTAAAGCATGAGGGTGAGGCTCCATGGGGACGGGTATATATAGGTGTGTTCAGGGGCTCTGAGCAGATCACTGTGAGTCCTCCAAATGACTGAGGTGACTGGGAAGCCACAAGGCTCCAGAGTAGTTATGGAAAACCCACCTCGTGTTACCCAGGAGAAGATGAAGACTTCCTATCAATTGAGGTCCAGAAAAAAATGTCAAGGTGAACTGAACCCAGCCAAACTCCTCTAGCCCATTGACTCCACCCCAGAAGACACCCTCCCCTGTCCTTGCCTGGTACATAACCCTTCTCTGCCCACACCCCTTTTCCTGAAGCCATTGTTACCACCTGTCTTCACACTCTTCCCTAAACCAGTGCCATTCTTGCTCCCTCTCTTGTTTCTCCAGGTGGCCAGGGTAACCGTGAGGGTGAATAATCCCATTCCGGCAAAGCTGCAGAAGAAACTTCTCTGAAAACTCCCACCACAAAAAAGCTTAAGAAAGTCAGATGCTCAAAGCTCTGTAGCCAGAGTTCCAAGGCGAATGAACAGCTGAATCAGAAGGAGCCAAGGAGCTCCCAGAGGCATGGAGGCACCTGCCGTTCTGGCTAATCAGAAGGAACCACAAGAGGTCCCAGAGACCATGGAGACCCCTGCCATTCCAGCTTACTGGAATGAATCACAGGAGATCTCAGAGACCATGGAGACTCCTGAATTTCCAGCTAATCAGAGTGAACCAGAGCAGTTCGCAGAGACCATGGAGACCCCTGCCATTCCAGCTGGACCAGTGGATAGCCAGTGAATTCGGGGCATGGCTAGACACCTCAGAAATGCTTGGGGATTGGGCCGCTGAATACTGGCCAAAAGTACAGATGCTGAATATTATATCAACTGCATACACTAATAACGAATATAAAATAAAATCAAGCTGATGTGAAATTATGTTTGTCTCTGAGTTCTCTGATAGTGGGTGGCAGAGAGAGCAGGGAAGGGATTAGTGTGTGAGGAGAGAGGGAGATTGCTTCTGTGGAGTTGGAGATGGGACCAGAAAGTCCATGTTGCCATAATGTAGGGGGAAGAACTTGTTCCAGTCTGAGCTTTAAAGACACACTTCCCATGGGAGAAGAGGAAGAGTTTTTGGTTATTCTCTTTTTGAGTGGAGAGATGGACACTTAGCTGGGGAGCTGTGTCGTGTGTTGGGGGGCAGTGCCATTTGTTCAAAATGCATACAAAGGAGCTGCGCAATCAAAAGAATGGAATATTGACTTATAGAGTAATGGGAAAGTAGAATATTGAGTAAAATAACACAGACAGAGATAGACAAATACTATGTGATATCACTTATAGAATCTAAACATACCACAAAGTTTAGAATATGAAAAAAATGGAGGCGCTCAGATATAGAGAAGCATCCACTGGTTACCAGCAGGGAGGGGAAGAGGGAGGGGCAATACAGAGGTGGGGGATTGGGAGGCATGGAGTGTTAGTTAGAGGAAGATGGGCTCAAGGATGCATTGTACAGCATGGGGAATAGAGCCAGGACTTTGTCATAACTATAAATGGAAAGCAAGCTTTAACGTTTGTATAATCAGAAAGAAAAGGAAAGAAAGAGGGGGGAGGAAGGAGAGAAGAAAGGAGGGAAAAGAAGAGCGTTTTTGGAGGTCAGAAATTCAATACTGATTAGGCCCTTTTTATCAAAGGAATGTATTTTATTTTATTTTGTTTATTTTAATTGGTGGGTATTTACTTTACAATATTTTGGTGGGTTTTGCCATACATTGACATGAATCACCCATGGGTGTACATGTGTTCCCAATCATCATACACACTCCCACCTCCCTCCCCATCTCATCCCTCTGGGTCAGCCCAGTGAACCAGTCCTGAACACCCTGTCTTATGCATTGAACATCGACTGGCTATCCCTTTCACATAGGATAATATACATGTTTCAATGCCATTCTTTCAGATCATCCCACCCTCGCCGTCTCCCACAGAGTCTAAAAGACTGTTCTGTAAGTCTGTGTCTCTTTTGCTGTCTCCCATATAGGGTTATCATCTCCATCTTCCTAAATTCAATATGTATGCCTTAGTATCGTGTATTGGTGTTTTTCTTTCTGACTTACTTTGCTCTGTATAATAGACTACAGTTTCATCCACCTCACTAGAATGGATTCAAATGTGTTCTTTTTAATGGCTGAGCTATATTCCATTGTGTCTATGTACCATGGCTTTCTTACATATTTGTCTGCTGATGGACATCTAGGTTCCTTCCACGCCCTGGCTATTGTAAACAGTGCTGGTATGAATATTGGGGCACACGAGTCTATTTCACTTCTCGGTGAATCAAGATTTGATTGAGGAGACAACATGATGACTAATAGCCTGTTATTGGTAAACCCTGCACATGATTTTGGTTTAAGGAGTAGGACCAAAGTTGGTGATGGATGTTTCAAACCGTCTGAGAGTGCTTAGATGGATATATGCGGTGCTGTCCTACTGGACGGCATCTCTTGTTGCTCTGTTCTCACCAGCCACAGAGGATTTTCTTTCCTTCCTTTCATTTCCCTTGTTTCCCTTTCTCCCTCTTTCCTTCCTACCTGCCTTTCTTTCAGAAACATTCAATGTGCTGTGCTGTGATGTGCTTCATTGCTCAGCCGGGTCCAGCTCTTTTTGACCCCATGGACTGTAGACCGCCAGGCTCCTCTGTCCATGGGGATTCCCCAGGCAGGCATACTGAAGCACGCTGCATTTCCCCCCTCCAGGGGATCTTCCCAACCCAAGGATTGAGTCCCATTCTCTCGTGTTGCAGGTGGGTTTTATTTCTTTTACTGTCTGAGCCATGAGGAAACACTTAGAATGGGCTTCATCTGACACTATGTTTTTCATATCTGTAAGATCAAATGGGGTCTAATGTAGGATTTCCATGTCTATCCTTACTTTTAGAAAACATAAAACACAGTTATTCCATGTATCTTAATGTCTCTGTCTGCAATTTCTAAAATCTATGCCACTTCTGCCTGCGTTTCAATTCTCAAGGGAAAATTAGTATGATTTTCCTTATCTTCGAGAGATTTAATATGTTCTCAACATAGTTTGGGGCTAGTTCCATACTCTTTTTGTGAATTGGCTGCTCATGTCTTTAAACATGTCTTCATAAATTTAAAGGCCAGTGATACATCTTTCTTATAAAGTGTTGGCTCCTGCCTTTTGCCCATTTTTCCATCACGTTTTAAGATCATCTCAAATTTCTAAGAGTGATCTTTTGGGTTTGAGAACAGCATGCTTTTTCTACCTCTTAAAATGTTCAGCAGTGTGATGGACCCTGGGTGAGTAAGCATCAAGTGGACACCAGGATGTGAACCCTTCACAGGAAACCCAGGAAGACCCACTAAGCCAACAAACTGTCCCCAGGGGTGCACCTCAAGCTGGTTGACCCTACAAGTCAATTGGACATATGAGGACTGAGGTGGAGCACACAATCCATTCCCCTTTCCTCCAGAGCCAACCAGCTCAATGAGAGACCGTGGGAACTAGATGCACAGGACAGGATGACTCAGTGTTTCGTCCAAGAAGCTGGAAGCTTGTGGCAGCTGCTCATGGAAATGAATTCCACCATGGTTATGGCTGTGAGGTGAGCTCCACGGGAGTTTCCAGCAAGAAAACAAGATGAGAAAAGAGATTTGCGAGGGCACGTGTTGAGAAGACCTTTGCACACAAGGCTCACACAGCTCTGGGCAAGCTCCACCCACTGCTGGGAATACTAATCAGTCAAAGGTGGGCATTTTCTGCATGGGATCCCCGTTCACAACCTGAAACATGCAATTCTCTGCCCCTTCCCCATCACCCTGTTCAAACCCAAGCCTGATTACTACTCCTAGTGAGGTGACATTGAGTTCTTGACTTGAAACGAGACAGCTCCGTGTGGAGCAAGGGCAAGTGTATTCACTGCATTCTCACAGCCTGAAGACAAGGGTTTCCGGCTGGAGACCAGACAACGGAGCCGAGCTCCGAGAACATTGAGACAAGGACGTGGGATGGAAAGTTTTCTGACGGCTGGCCCAGAATTCAATGGGCTTCATGGTTCATTAAGACCACATTGCAGGACGAACAAGCCATGATTTTTGCTTCCACAGACACTGAAACAGAATCTAGTTGTCATGGAGGGAATTTAGGCAAGATATGAAAAGCTAGAGAATGGTGAAAGCTGAGAGAGAACAGAATGAATGCCCGAGGAGTGTGGCTGTGGGGCAAGGTTGGGAGGAGATGCACTCTGCCTGCTGTGTGACCCATCAGAGTTGACATAGAGGTGAGGGTGACAGGTGAGTTTGGAGGCCTGTTTAGGGCATTACAAATGCCTCATTTCTCCCAGCAAATCATCTGACTTGATCCCCAACCTCCAGTAGACATGTCAGGGTGCAGCTTTGTGATGTCAAAGCTCACCCAGGGGCTCCATTGGCTGGGGAAGAGAATTGCTGACCTCATAAAGCAGAAGGGTGAGGCTCCATTGGGACGGATATATACGGTGGTGCTCAGGGTCTCTGGGCAGACCACTGTGAATCATCCCAATGACTGAGGTAAATGGGAAGACACAAGGCTCCAGAGTACTTATGGAACACCCACCTCCTGTTACCCAGGAGAAGATGAACTCCTCCTATCAACTGTGGTCCAGAGAAAATATCAAGGTGAGCTGAACCCAGCCAAATTCCTCTAGCCCATGGACCCCACCCCAAACGACACCCTCACCTGTCCTTGCCTGGCACATAACCCTTCTCTGCCCACACCCCTTTCCCTGAAGCCATCTTTCCCACCTGTCTTCACACTCTTTCCTAAACCAATGCCATTCTTTGCTCCCTCTCTTATTTGCTCCACTTTGCCAGGGTAACCGTGAGGGTGAATAATCCCATTCCGGCAAAGCTGCCCAAGAAAATTTTCAGAAAACTCCCACCACAAAAAAGCTTCAGAAAATCAGATGCTCAAAGTTCTGTAGCCAGAGTTCCATGGCGAATGAACAGCTGAATCAGAATGAACCAGAGGACGTCCTAGAGACCATGGAGACCCCTCTCATTCCAGTTAATCAGAACGATCCAGAGGAAGCCCCAGAGACCATGGAGATCTCTGTCATTCCAACTATTCAGAATGAATCAGAGGAAGTCCCGGAGACCATGGAGACACCTTCCATTTCAGTTAGTCAGAATGAACCAGAGGAGGTCCCAGAGACCATGAAGACCCCTGCCTTTCCAGTTAATCAGAATGAACCACAGGAGGTCCCAGAGACCATCAAGACCTTTGCCATTCCAGCTGGACCAGTGGACAGCCAGTGACTTCGGGGCATGGCTAGACACCTCAGAAATGCTCAGGGGTCTCTCCACTGAGTACTGGCCAACAGTACAGATGCTGAATATTATAGCAGCTGCATACATTAATAACAAAAATAAAATAAAATCAACCTGATGTGAAATTATGTTTGTCCATGAGTTCTCTGATAGTGGGGGGCAGAGAGGGCAGGGAAGGGAGAAATGTGTGAGGAGGTAGGGAGATGGCTTCTGTTCAGTTGGAGATGGGGCAAGAAGGTCCAGGTTGCCAGAAAGAATGGGGAAGGACTGGGTCCAGTCTGAGATTCAAAGCCACACTTCCCATGGGAGAAGAGGAAGAGGACTTGATGTTTCTCTGTGTGAGTGCAGAGATGGACACTTAGCCGGGGAGCTGTGTCATGTGTGTGTGTGTGTGGGGGGGGGGGGCAGTGCCATTTGTTCAAAAGGCGTACAAAGGAACTGCCCCATCAAGAGAATGGAATATTGACATTTGCAGAAACATGGAAGGTAGAATATTGACTAAAATAACTCAGACAGTGATAGACAAACACTGGATTATATCAATTATAGATGTTCTGCCAGTAGTCCAGATCCCCGATTGGCAAAGGAGACTCCTGGAGACAATGCAACTTTCAGTAGGGGAGTTTGCTACTGACTCGAACCAGGGCCTCCTGCCCTTACCAAGTGTGTGAGGGCGAAATAGCCCTGAGCCCCAGTTCTCTCGGGTATTTATTGGGTAAAATGGGGTAGTTGGCACAAGCAGATTCATTACATAGTTACAAGACAATATTTCTTGGCCCAATCCTTGTGGGCTTTCAGCTTTCCCCTGATAGGTTCCCTTTTTCTTGCTAGGTGCATGTTGATTGGCTGGCTCTAGGTGGCCTGATAATTATGCTACTCTGGGAAACCAGGCCTAGTCCTAATCTAGGCTGCCTGTCATGGTGTTAGCCGTGGCAGACTCACATGTCCCCCCTGTCTTTGTACTTTTTGTAGAGGAATCTTTCTCTCTACCCTGTGAAATTGGCTGATATTGTTGTCTCAATACCATAATTTGGATGGTATTTAGGCACTCTCTAATAAATGAGACCAGAAGGTTTATAATGCATGGACCAAAGGTCAGTAACAATATTAATATTATGAATGGACCCAGGAGGGTGGAAATCAAAGTGGTCAACCAGGGGGCGCACTGAAACCAAGATTCAAACCAGCCTTGTTGGGCTTTTTGTTCTCTCTTCCGCTGGGTTGTTCTCTCTCTTACTTTCTGGAAAGATTTTTGTACCACCCCTGAATGGTCGATATAGAAACAGCATTCTTCTCCCGGTGCTGCACATAATCCTCTTTGTTGCAGAAACAACAAATCGAAACCTCTCATATTTGGTAACACTACTTCAGCCCAGGAGCTCGATATCTCCATCTATTGCAGCCCCTAGTTGATTATACTGTTTATCTTGCAACGTTAAGGCTGCAATCTCACTTCCTGTTTTTAAGGACCCAAAGGACTGCCAAAGTCAGGGCAGTGATTGGTTCTCGTTTTACCCTATATTGACCCAATGGGTCTAACCTAGGTTGCAGCTCTTCCTTTGAGTAATAGTTTAGCCAGGGGGATCAGGTAGACTAGGACACAGAAATCTTGGGAGGCATCAAGTGCTGCCTTATGGACACACGGGGTTAGTCCGGCAGAGCAAGTCTACCACCCGTTTTCTGGCAGAAGTACCCACTGGCGAGTAGAGGAGGGGAGGCTAGTCCTCCGGACTGAATTATTATCACCTAGGTGTTGATAAGTCTTAGGGATAGTTCCTATACAGGTGCCTATGCCCGAAATGGAGCCTACTGTCAAATGGCCTGACCCAGGTTGTTTGCTGCTGTCTGCAGGCTGAGGCGTATTATGGCAAATCCGGAAACCGTTTCTTAAGTCTGGATGAGAGGCATTTAGTGTGAGATAGGCCGAGGAGATAATTTTCACAAGGGGGTCTGTTGTTTGGGACATGTTAACCCTGGGGGTTTCCACGGTGCATGGAGTCGATCTATTATGGATTCTTTGGGGTTGTTCTATCACCTGGTTTGGTCCTAAGGCTGCTTTTGGTGCCAAATGGAGCGGTCCTTGTTTTAACTTAAGCTCAAACTGGAATCCTGTATCATAGCCAGTCTTGTAAAGACGGAGGCCCCAAGATCGGCCATCATCCCCAATGGGAATTTTTTTTTCCTTTGTCTGTGAATTTGATCTGTAATGGGAAACATTGCCCAGGACTCTCTTAGTTGGACATTTCTGGGGATTCAGGGTTGATTTTACCTGAATGATTTCCTTGTGAGAGTTAGTGAGCCAATGGACTGTTCCCGTGCTTTCACAACCCCAAGCGGCGCAATAAAAAGAGTCAACTCTCCCACATTTTTCAATTTCGTTCTGATCCCTTCCTCCCCCCGGGCAGACATAGACAGGCACCTGTTCGTAGTACTGTGGGCCTTTTTGCTCACAGTTACAGGTGAACAGACTGAAAGAGCCGTGGGCAAATAACTTGGTCAGTTGGTGGGGAGCAAACCCATTACCGTCAGCCGCCAGCACACACAAATCAAAGGTCAGTACTGGCAACCATGTCCCTTTGGGGGCCACGCTGGAGCTTATATTAAGCACTTCTCCAGTCTCAGGGTTGTAAATCACCGATCACCCAAGTCAGGTTAGCTGGCTGATGGGGGTTGTGGCTGGTTGCTCCTGGGCCAATGAAAACTGTTTTCAGCAGGAGAGTTAAGAGGGCTCCCATCGTACGAGTTTCAGTTTCAAAGGATTTGACGGGTGAGGTCTTGCCTCCCATTCTGCTTGTGCCTTCTCTTGTTCTTCAGGGCTGGCTTGCCGCACGTGATTGCTGTCAACCCAGGGCCCAATCCTGTCTACCTTTACAGCAGTAGGAGTGGTAAGGAGAACAACATAAGGGTTTTTTCATCTAGATTCTAATGCTTTAGATTGGTGTCATTTAACCCGAACCCAATCACCCAGGCCAATATTACATGAGGGGATGGTCCCCTTGCTTGGACCCTCATGTATCTCTCGAATTAATTTCCAAACATTGCTATGCACCTTATTTAATGCCAACAGTGTTTGCTGGAATTGTCCCAAGGTAGGGGGTGGTAGGAGGGGGTCTTCTATACATAATCTCAAAAGTGGTAAGATTCAGCTTATAAGGGATGTTAAGCGCTCGAAAGAGCGTACAGGGAAGGAGGGTCACCCAGTCCCCGCCAGTCTCTATTGCCAACTTTGTCAAAGTTTCTTTGAAGTTCCTATTCATTCTCTCAACCTGTCCTGAGCTCTGGGGATTATATTCACAATGTAACTTCCATTTTGTCCCCCCTTGTATAATCTGGCTCACAAAGGTAGGTCCGTTATCAGAGCCCATAGTCACTGGCAGCCCATGCCTAGGCACTATCTATCCTAAGATCATTTTAACAACCACTGTTGCTGTCTCACCCTTAGTGGGGAAGGCTTCTACCCACCCCGAAAAGGTATCTACCAGAACCAACAGATAGAGATACCCGTACTTGCCTGGCCTCACCTCAGTGAAATCTATCTCTCAGTGTTGCCCTGGCTCTTTCCCTTGGCACCTCGTTCCAGTGTGCTGCCTTTTCTCTGTCTTCATCAGCTGGCACGCTTTGCAAGCCTGGATTATCTCTCATACAGTCGCATTTTGTCGAGGGAAACTCAGGCAGGCCTTCTGGAGAAGTGTCAAGGTCTTTTTGTCCCCGAAGTGTGTAGTTGTGTGCAGGTGTTCATATAGGTGACGACTCAGGATGGCAGGCAATATCAGGTTGTTGTTTTGATCTAGGTACCATCCATCTTTGTCGTCCTTCTGGAGGGTGGTATCCTCGTTAAACCAAACGAGGTCAGGAGGGAATAGTCGGGGACTGGAGGCATAGTCCCCATACCAGGAGGTAGAAGTCCCATGGCTAATATGGGGGTGGCGTAGTCCCGGCTGGCTATTTCTTGAGCAGCTACATCAGCAGCCCGATTGCCCCGTGTCATAGGGTCTTTTTCTTTCTGGTGACCGGGAACATGTACAATTGTTACTGCGCGGGGTAGTTGAACGGTTTTCAGGAGCCTGCGGATCTCAGGCAAATTCTTGACTTTTTTTCCCTCCACTGTTCTAAATCCCCTGTCCTGGTATATCGGACCTTGAACATGGACAGTGCTAAAAGCATATCGGCTGTCTGTAAAAATCTGACTGTCTTCCCTTTCGCTTGTTCCAGAGCATGTATTAGGGCAATCCAGTTTGTTTGCTGCGCGACGTGTTTGGAGGTAGTGTCTCAGCCCATATTGTCTGTCCTGAATCATTAACTATAGCGGCTCCAACCTTCCTTTGTCCATCTTTTACATAGCTGCTCTCATCAGTGAAGCATACTAGTTCACTGTTGTTTAGTGACACATCAGTTAAGTCTTTGCGAGCCGCCAGGGCCTCAGCCAGTATCTCACTGTAATCATGGAGAGGGCGGTCCTTCTCTGGGTTAGGTAGAAGCGTGGCTGGATTCAGGAAGCAAGGGGTCTGAAAACGCACCCGTGGGGCATCAAGCAGCAGGGCCTGGTCATGTGTCAAACAGGCATTGGAGATTCACTTACCCGGTGGCTGCTTTAAAATCCCTTCCATGGCATGGGGGGTGTCAACCCAGAGTTGATGTCCATATGTCAACTTGTCGGCATCGAGGACGAGGAGGGCAGTGGCTGCAATGATGCACAGGCAAGGGGACCACTGAGAGGCCACCGGGTCTAATCACATTAAAAGGTATGCCACCGGCCACTTCCATGGTCCCCATTGTTGCGTCAAGACCCCCTTTCCTATTCCTTGCTTTTCATCTACAAACAGCTGGAATGGCCTCCATGAGTTAGGCAGGGCAAGCACTGGGGCTTATAGTAGGGCCTGTCTAAGTGTCTGCAAAGCCTGTTTCATTTGCTCAGTCCAAGTCCAGTCTGGGGTCTCTCTATTATTAAATATCTTTTCAGCTTCTTTCAGTAAGTCTTGTATTGTCTGTTCTCTTAACCCCTGTATCTTTTGTAATTTTCTCTTACTGTCTGGGGCTGCCTGATTCACAACGCTAGTAGAACTGCAGCATGTGATTCCTCAGCCTGGAGGTCTACAGGTGTATATTGCCTAAAGACTTCCATTAGCCTCTCTCGGAAGGCTGATGGGCTCTCAGTGGGCTCTTGCCTTACTAAACTTACGTTTGCCAAATTTGTCGGCTTCCTAGCTGTGGCCCGCAGGCCAGCTATTAGAGTCTGGCGGTACACTCGGAGACGCTCCCTACCTTCCACTCGCTCAAAATCCCAGTTAGGCCGCAACAGAGGAAACCCCTCCGTCCACGAGATGAGGCTGGGTGGTTAGTCTCCCGTCGAAACCTGGGACCCATTTACGTGCCTCTGCCAGGATTCACTCCCATTCCTCCATGGTGAAGAGCACCTGCAACAGCTGCTGGCAGCCATCCCAGGTGGGGATATGAGGGAACAAAATGAAATCTAAGAGGTCAATGAGGCCTTGGGATTTCTCCGAAAAAGGAGGATTTTGGGTTTTCCAATTATGCAGATCACTCGTGGAAAAGGGCCAGTACTGATAGATTCTCTCTCTGTCTGGGTTAGCTGGTCCCACTCGGACAGGGAGTGCCTGTACAGTAGATGAAGGTAACTCTGGGTCCCCATGATCTTGCTCACCGGTAATACCTCTATTTCTTCTCCGAGGTCGGGGTTCCCTTATCCCTTCTGATTCATCGGAAGGGAGGGCTCTTCCCCCCTGGGGAACATACAATGGAGGAGGGACATGTGGCGGGGGCCTAATTTCTGTCTCTATGTCATTCAGGTTTAGGTACGAGGATTCCTGCAAAACCGGTTTTGGGCCGTTGTTCTTCTCAGCTTCTTCTGGGGAAGCGGGGGTTTCCATAACTAGGGCTTGTACATTAGGAGAATCAGGGAGTTTGTGAACAAAAGGTTTTAACCATTTGGGTGGATTTTCGACTAGATCTTGCCAGACCATAATATATGGGACTTGTCCCGGGTGGCCCCAGGGATCAGGAGCCATAATTTTCTCTTTTAGCGCCCGAATAATAGAAGGTTGAAAAGTTCCCTCTGGAGGCCATCCAACTTGGAAGGTGGGCCACTCTGCAGAGCAAAAGGTCATTAATTTACTCCTTGTAACCGGTAGCGACATACCATAATCTCTAGCCCTGACATCTGAGAAATGATCAGTCATGAGAGAGAGTGGGGTAGATTTTCCTTGCCCCATAAGGAGAGTCAGAAGAAGGTCACTGAGAATTACCACCAAAAAATCCTATCGGGAGTGGTGGCGGCCAGGAAGTTGGGCTTGTGGTATGCTTCGTGGAACTATTTGAGTGCCTTAGTCGTTGCACGGAAGTTTTCTTGTTGGGGGCAGTCACCCTAAGGGATTTTAGCCCGTTCTGTGACCCCCTTATCCTGTTACGGGAGTCTTCCAGTGGCAGGCGCTTTATTGGCTCTTAAGTGCCTGTCCCGTGCCCACACAGACGGGTTTTTATTTGGCCAGATTATCGGTTTAGAATATGAGAAAAAAGAAAAGAGTTTCACCCTCTCGGGCTCCCATTACTGGGACTGTCTTGTTGGGAGGCCTTCAGAACCTGCCAGAGAGTAGCCCTGGCCGGGACTCGTCAGTTGCCCTGACAACTGTCTGCCTGTTCACTGAAACTCTCAGAAACAGAAATGAGGCTCCAAGGCTTTATAGGAGGAAGTAGACAACGACACACTAGAGAACAACGAGACAGGAGACAATGCCGGCAGTTATACAGACGCGAAAAGGCGTAGAAAAACACCTAGACAGGCACACATCGGCCGACAACACAGACCTGGAGGGCAGGACCCCCTGAGTCTCCCTATACTCTGGAACAAGGGTCACCTTACCGAATAGCGTCCACTGTTCCCCAGATCCGGGCTTAGGAGAAGAGGTGTCTTTCCCGTAGAGCCGGCTGCTTTCCAGCATGCTCACTGGCCTCGACCTCACACCGGCCGGAACTGCCAATCCGTTCCCTCATGGAAAGCTTTCCCTCACGCCAGACACCTTCCTGCCTTTTAGCAGGACCTCAGATTTACACTGGACTTTTCCAGACCTGCCTGATCAGCGGTGCTATTACCTGTCCTTTTCCCCCTTTGTTTCAAAGAGCATTCTTCCCCTGCCAAGGGATCCCGGACGAGCCCCCAAATGTTCTGCCCGTAGTCCGGATCCCTGATCGGGAAAGAAAACTCCTTGAGACAATGCAACTTGCAGTAGGGGAATTTATTACTGACTCGAGCCAGGGCCTCCCGCCCTCACCAAGGGTGTGAAGATGAAAAGGCCCCGAGACCCAGTTCTCTCGGGTATTTTTTTTGGTACAATAGGGTTGTTGGTGCAATCAGATTGGTTACACAGTTTCAAGGCAAGTTTTCTTGGCCAATCCTTGTGGGCTTTCAGTTTTCCCCTGATAGGTTCTCTTTTTCTGACTAGGCACATGTTGATTGGCAGGCTCTATGTGGCCTGATAATTACGTTACTCCGGGAAACCAGGCCTACTCCTAATCTAGACTTCCTGTCATGGCGTTAGCAGTGACAGCCTCACAATAGAATCTAAACATACTGCAAAGTAGAGAACATGATAAAAATGGAGGCACACAGATATAGGGAAGCATCTACTGGTTACCAGCGGAGAGGGGAAGAGGGAGGGGCAATACAGAGGTGGGGGAGTGGGAGCCACGCAGTGTTAGTTAGGTGGAAGATGAGCTCAGGGATGCATTGTACAACACGCGGAATAGAGCCAGGACTTTGCCATAACTATAAATGGAAAGCAAGCTTTAACAGTTGTATAATAAGAAGGAAAAAGAAAGAAAGAGGGGGAAGGAAGGAGGGAAGAAAGGAAGGAAAATAATGGCGTTTTTGGAGATCAAAAAGCCAATACTGATTACTCCCTTTTTGGCAAAGGAATGTATCTTATTTTATTCATTTTAATTGGTTGCTAATTACTTTACAATATTGTTGTGGTTTTTGTCATTCATTGACATGAATCAGCCATGGGTGTACATGTGTTCCCCATCATGATACCCCCTCCCACCTTCCTCCCCATCAAATCCCTCTGGGTCAGCACAGTGCACCAGCCCTGAGCACACTGTCATACGCATAAAACATGGACTGGCTATCCCTTTCACATATGATAACATACATGTTTAATGCCATTCTCTCAGACCCTCCCACCCTCTCCATCTCCCACAGAGTCCAAAAGAATGTCCTGTAAATCTGTGTCTCTTTTGCTGTCTCCCATATAGGGTTATCATCTCCATCTTCCTCAGTTCAATATATATGTCTTAGTATAGTGTACTGCTGTTTTTCTTTCTGATTTACTTCGCTCTCCATAATATGCTCCAGTTTCATCCAACTTATTAGAATGGATTCACATTTGTCTTTCTAATGGCTGAGCAATATTCCATTGTGTCTATGTACCATAGATTTCTTAACCATTTGTCTGCTGATGGACATCTAGGTTGCTTCCATGCCCTGGGTATTGTAAACAGTGCTGTGATGAACTTTGGGGCACACGTGTCTTTTTCACTTCTGGGTGAATCAGGATTTGAATGAGAAGAAACCATGATGATGATTAGCCTGTTAGTGGTAAACCCTGCACATAAGATTGGTTGAAGGAGTGGACCAAAGTTGGAGATGGATGTTTCAAACAGGCTGAGAGTGCTCAGATGGACATGTGGGGTGCTGTCCTGCTGGGGGACCTCCCTGGTTGCTCTGTTCTCACCTGCAATGGAGGATTTTCTTTCCTTCCTTTCATTTTCCTTGTTTCCCTTTCTCCCTCTTTCCTCCCTACCTGAATTTCTTTCACAAACATTCAATGTGCTGTGCTGTGCTGTACTTCTTTGCTCAGCCATGTCCAGCTCCTTTTGACCCCATGGTCTGTAGACCACCAGGCTCCTTTGTCCATGGGGAATCTCCAGGTAGGCATACTGGAGCAGGCTGCCATTGCCCCCTCCAGGGGACCTTCCCAACCCAGGGATTGAATCCTGGTCTCCCATGTGTCAGGTGTATTTTTTTTTTTTTCTCTTTCCTCTCGGACGTATCAGGAAACCCTTAAAATATGCTTCTTCTGACACTATTTTTTTTTTCATATATGTAAAATCAAATGGGGTTTATTTAAGAATTAGCATGTCTCTCCTTACTTTAGAACACACAAAACAGAGTTATTCCATGTATCTTAGTGTCACTGTCTGCAATTACTAAAATCTATGCCACTTCTGCCTGCATTTCAGGTCTCAAGGGAATTTTAGTATGACTTTTCTTACCGTCATGAGATTTAATATATTTTAACATGGTCCAGGGCTAATTCCATACACTTCTGGTGAATTGGCTGCTCATGTCTTTGAACATGTCTTCATAAAATTAAAGGCCAGTGATACATCTTTCCTATAAAGTGCTGGCTCGTGCCTCTTGCCCATTTTCCTATCAGGATTTAAGATCTTCTCAAAATTCTAAGATTCATATTTTGGGTTTGCTTCTGGCGTGCTTTTTCTACATCTTAAAATGTTTAGCAGTGTGATGGACCCTGGGTGAGTAAGCAACAAATGGACAACAGGATGTGAACACTTCACAGGAAACCCAGGAAGACCCACTATGCAAACAAACTGTCACCAGGGGTGCACCTCAGGCTGGGTGACCGTGAGAGTCAATTGGAAAAACGAGGACTGAGGTGGAGCACACAGTATATTCCCCTTTCCTCCAGAGCCAACCAGTTCAATGAGAGACCATGGGAACTAGATGCACAGGACAGGATGTCTCAGTGTTTTGTCCAAGAAACAGGAAGCTTGTGGCAGCTGCTCATGGAAATGAATTCCACCTTGCTTTTGGCTGTGAGGTAAGCTGCAAGGGAGCTTCCAGCAAGAAAACAAGATGAGAAAAGAGATTTGTGAGGGCACGTGTTGAGAAGACCTTTGCACACAGGCTCACACAGCTCTGGGCAAGCTCCACCCCTTGCTGGGGATGCTAATCAGCCACAGGTGGGCATTTCCTGCATGGGATCCCCCAGCACAACCTGAAACATGCATTTCTCTGCCCCATCCCCATCACCCTGTTCAAATCCAAGCCTGGGTAGTACTCCTAGGGAGGTGACCCTGAGTCCTAGACTTGAAACGAGACAGCTCCATGTGGAGCAAGGGCAAGTTTATTCACTGCATTCTCAGAGCCTGAAGACAAGGGTTTCTGACTGGAGACCAGAAAGTGGAGGCAAGCTCCAGGAACACTAAGACAAGGAGGCGGGATGGAAAGGTTTCTGTCGGCTGGCTCAGGATTCAATGGGCTTCAAGGTGCATTAAGACCCCATTGGAGGAGGTATGTGAAATGATTCTCGCTTCAACAGACATAAACCCAATCTAGTTTTCATGGAGGGAGTTTAGGCAAGATATGAAAAGCTAGACAATGGTGAAAGCTGAGAGAGAACAGAATGAACGCACGAGGAGTGTGGCTGTGGGACAAGATTTGGAGGAGATGTACTCTGCCTTCTGTGTGACCCATCAGATTTGACATAGAGGTGAGTCTGGTAAGTGAGTTTGGAGACCTCTTTTGGGCACTACAAATGCCTCTTTTCTCTTGGCAAATCATTTGAATTGCTCCCCATCCTCCACTGGTCATGTCAGGATGGGGTTTTGTTATGTCAAAGCTCACCCAGGGCCACCATTGCTTGGGGAAGAGACTTGCTGACCTCATAAAGCATGAGGGTGAGGCTCCATGGGGACAGGTATATATAGGGGTGCTCAAGGGCTCTGAGCATACCACTGTGAGTCCTCGAAATGATTGAGGTGACTGGGAATCCACAATGCTCCAGTGTAGTTATGGAACAGCCACCTCCTGTTACCCAGGAGAAGATGAAGACCTCCTATCAATTGAGGTCCAGAAAACATGTCAAGGTGAACTGAAAATATCCAAACTGCTCTAGCCCATCGACCCCACACCAAAAGCCCCCCTCCCCTCTCCTTGCCTGGCACATAACCCTTCTGTGCCCACACTCGTTCTCCTGAAGCCATCATTCCCACCTGTCTTCATACTCTTTCCTTAACCAGTGCCATTCTTTGCTCCCTCTCCTGTTTGCTCCAGGTGGCCAGGGTAACCGTGAGGGTGAATAATTGTATTCCGGCAAAGTTGCCTAAGAAAATATCTCAGAAATCTACCAACACATAAAAGCTTAAGAAAATCAGATGCTCAAAGCTCTGTAGCCAGAGTTCCAAGGCGAATGAACAGCTGAATCAGAAGAAACCAGAATATGTCCCAGAGACCATGGAGACCCCTGCCATACCAGTTAATCAGAAGGAACCAGAGGAAGAACCGGAGACCATGGAGAACCCTGCCATTCCAGTTAATCAGAATGAATCAGAGGAGGTCCCAGAGGACATGGAGACCCCTGCCATTCCAGCTGGACCAGTGGACAGCCAGTGACTTTGGGGCATGGCTAGACACCTCAGAAATGCTTGGGGGTCTCGCCGCTGAGGACTGGCCAATGGTACAGATGCTGAATATTATAGCAACTGCATACAGTAATAACGAAAATAAAATACAATCAACCTGATGTGAAATTATGTTTGTCTCTGAGTTCTCTGATAGTGGGGTGCAGAGAGGGCAGGGAAGGGATAAGTTTGTGAGGATAGCGGGAGATGGCTTCTGTGGAGTTAGAGATGGGACCAGAAGGTCCAGGTTGCCAGAAAGTAGGGGGAAGAACTGGTTCCAGACTGTGCTTCAAAGACACACTTCAAATGGGAGAAGAGGAAGAGGACTTGCAGTTTCTCTGTGCGAGTGCAGAGATGGACACTTAGCTGGGGAGCTGTGTCGGGTGTGGGGGGCAGTGCCATTTGTTCAAAAGGCATTCAAATTAGGTGCCCCATCAAAAGAATGGAATATTGACATTTGCAGCAACATGAAAGGTAGAATATTGACTGAAATAACTCAGACAGTGATAGACAAATACTGTATGATATCACTTATTGATGTTCTGCCCATAGTCCAGATCCCCGATCGGGACAGGAGACTCCTCGAGACAATGCAACTTGCAGTAGGGGAATTTATTACTGACTCGAAGCAGGGCCTCCTTCCCTCACCAAGGGTGTGAGGACGAAAAGGCCCTGAGCCCCAGTTCTCTAGGGTATTTATTGGGTACAATTGTGTAGTTGTTGCAAGCGGATTGGTTACACAGTTGCAAGGCAATTTTTGTTGGCCCAATCCTTATGGGCTTTCAGCTTTCCTCTGATAGGTTCCCTTTTTCTTGCTAGGCACATGTTGATTGGCAGCTCTAGGTATCCTGATAATTATGTTACTCTGGGAAACCAGGCCTACTGCTAATCTAGGCTGCCTGTCATGGCGTTATCTGTGACAACCTCACATTTCCCCCCTGTCTTTGTACTTTTTGGAGAGGAATCTTGCTCTCTACCCTGTGAAATTGGCTGATATTCTTGTCTCAATACCATAATTTGGATGGTATTTAGGCGCTCTCTAATAAATGAGACCAGACGGTTTATAATGCATGACCAAGGTCAGTAACAATACTAACATTATGAGTGGACCCTGGAAGGTGGAAATCAAAGTGGTCAACCAGGAGGCGTGCTGAAACCAAGATTCAAACCAGCCTTGTTGGGCTTTTCCTTCTCTCTTCCGCTGGGCTAGTCTCTCTCTTATTTCTGGAAAGATCTTTGTACCACCCCTGAAAGGTCGATATAGAAACATCATTCTTCTCCCAGTGCTGCACATAATCCTCTTTGTTGCAGAAACAACAAATCGAAACCTCTCTTTTTCTGTAACACTACTTCAGCCAAGGAGCTCAATATCTCCATCTATTGCAGCCCTTAGTTGATTACACTGTTTATCTTGCAACATTAAGGCTGCAATCTCACTTCCCATTTTTATAGCACCCAATAGTACTGCCAAAATCAGGGCAGTGATTGGTTCTCGTTTTACCCGATATTGACCCGATGGGTCTAACCTAGGTTGCAGCTCTTCCTTTGAGTAATAGTTTAGCAGGGGGATAAGGTGGACTAGGACACCGAAATCTTGGGAGGCATTAAATGCTACCTTATGGACACACGTGGTAAGTCCGGCGGAGCAGGAATACCACCCGTTTTCTGGCCGAAGTACCCACTGGTGAGTAGAATTGGGGAGGCTTGTCCTAGGGACTGAATTATTATTACCTTGGTGTTGATAAGTCTTAGGGATAGTTCCTATACAGGTGCCTATGCCCGGAATGGAGCCTCCTGTCAACTGGCCTGACCCAGGTTGTTGCTGCCGTCTGCAGGCCGAGACATATTATAGCAAAGCCAGCAACCGTTTGTTAAGTCTGGACGAGAGGCATTTAGGGTGAGATAGGCCAAGGAGATCATTTTCACAAGGGAGTCTGTTGGTGGGGACATGTTAACCCTGGGGGGGTCCCACGGTGCTTGGAGTCGATCTATTATGGAGTCTTTGGGGTTGTTCTATCACGTGGTTTCGTCCTAAGGCTACTTTGGGTGCCAAATAGAGTGGTCCCTGTTTTAATTTAAGGTCAAACCGGAATCCTGTGTCATAGCCAGTCTTGTAAAGACGGAGGCCCCAACATCAGCCAACATCCCACCTGGTAAATTTTTTTCCTTTGTCTGTGAATTTTATATGTAATGGGAAACATTGCCCGGAACTCTCTTAGTTGGACATTTCTGGGAATTCGGGGGTGAGTTTACCTGAATGAGATCCTTGTGGGAGTTAGTGAGCCAATGGACTGTTCCCGTGCTTTCGCAACACCAAGTGGCGCAATAAAAAGTGTCAACTCTCCCATATTTTTCAATTTGGCTCTGATCCCTTCCTTCCGCCGGGCAGACATAGACAGGCACCTAATCGTAGCACTGTGGGCCTTTTCACTCACACTTACGAGTGAACAGAGTGAAAGAGCCATGGGCAAAGAACTTGGTCAGTTAGTGGGGACCAAACCCATTACCGTCAGCTGCCAGCACGCACAAATCAAAAGTCAGTACTGGCCACCATGTCCCTTTGGGGGTCACGTTGGAGCTCAAATTAAGCACTTCTCCAGTCTCAGGACTGTAGATCACCCAAGTCAGGTTAGCTGGCTGATGGGGGTTGTGGCTGGTTGCTCCTGGGCCGATGAAAACTGTTATCAGCAGGAGAGTTAAGAGGGCTCCCGTCGTACGAGTTTCTGTTTCAAAGGATTTGACGGGTGACGTCTTGCCTCCCATTCTGCTTGTGCCTTCTCTTGTTCTTCCGGGGTGGCTTGCCGCACGTGATTGCAGTGAACGCAGGACCCGATCCTGTCAACCTTAACAGCAGTAGAAGTGGTAAGGAGAACAACATAAGGGTCATTTCATCTAGTTTCTAATGCTTTAGATTGGTGTCATTTTACCCAAACCCAATCACCTGGGCCAATATTACGTGAGGGGATGGTCCCCTTGCTTGGACCCTCGTGTATCTCTTGAATTAATTTCCAAACATGGCTATGAACCTTAATTAATGCCATCAGTGTTTGCTGGAATTGTCCCAAGGTAGGGGGTGGTAGGCATTTTTCCTTGAATATAGGACACACAGGAGGGGGTCTTCTATACAGAATCTCAAAAGGGGTAAGATTCAGCTTATAAGGGGTGTAACACGCTCGAAAGAGCGGGAAGGGAAGGAGGGTCACCCAGTACCCACCAGTCTCTATTGCCAACTTTGTCAAAGTTTTTTTAGGGTCTGATTCATTCTCTCAACCTGTCCTGAGCTCTGGAGATTATATTCACAATGCAACTTCCATTTTGTCCCCCCTTGTACAATCTGGCTCACAAAGGCAGGTCCGTTATCAGAGCCCATAGTCACTGGCAGCCCGTGCGTAGGCACTATCTCTCCAAAGATCTTTTTAGCAACCACTGTTGCTGTCTCTCACATAGTGGGGAAGGCTTCTACCCACCCTAAGAAGGTAACTACCAGAACCAACGTATAGCGATACCCGTACTTGCCAGGTCTTACCTCAGTGAAATCTATCTCCCAGTGTTGCCCTGGCTCTTTCCCTCGGTACCTCTTTCCAGTGTGCTGCCTTTTCTCTGTCTTCATCAGCTGGCACGCTTTGCAAGCCTGGATTATCTCTCTTAGAGTTGCGTTTTGTCGAGGAAAGCTCAGGCAGTCCGTCTGGAGAAGTGTCAAGGTCTTTTGTCCCCCAAGTGTGTAGTTGTGTGCAGGTGTTCACATAGGTGATGACCCAGGATGGCAGGCAATATCAGGGTGTTGTTTTGATCTCGGTACCATCCATCTTTGTCATCCTTCTGGAGGGTGGTATCCTCGTTAATCCAAACGAGGTCAGGGAGGGAATAGTCGGGGACTGGCGGCAGAGTCCCCATACCAGGAGGTGGAAGTCCCATGGCTAATATGGGGGCGGCATAGTCCCGGCTGGCCGCTTCTTGAGCGGCCGCATCAGAAGCCCTATTGCCCCGTGTCCTAGGGTCTTTTCCTTTCTGGTGACTGGGGGCATGTATAATTATCAGAAGCCTGCGGATCTCGGGCAAATTCTTGACTTTTCTTCCCTCCAGAGTTCTAAATCACCTTTCCTAGTATATCGGACCTTGAATATGGACAGTGCTAAAAGCATATCGGCTGTCCACAAAAATTGTGACTCTCTTCCCTTTTGCTTGTTCCAGAGCCTGTTTAAGGCAATCCATTTTGCTTTTTGCACAGACGTGTTTGGGGGAAGTGTCTCAGCCCATCTTGTCTGTCCTGAATCATTAACGATAGCGGCTCCCGCCTTCCTTTGTCCATCTTTTACATAGCTGCTCTCACCAGTGCAGCATACTAGCTCACTGTTGTTTAGTAACACATCAGTTAAGTCTTTTTGAGCCGCCAGGGTCTCAGCCAGTATCTCAGTGCAATCATGGAGAGGGCAGTCCTTCTCTGGGTTAGGTAGAAGCGTGGCTGGATTCAGGAAGCAACGGGTTGGAAAATACTCCCGTGGGGCATCAAACAGCAGGGTCTGATAATGTGTCAAACGGGCATTGGAGATTCACTTACCTGGCGGCTGCTTTAAAACTCCTTTGATGGCGTGGGGGGTGTCAACCCAGAGTTGCTGTCCATACGTCAACTTGTCGGCGTCGCCGACGAGGAGGGCAGTGGCTGAAATGACGCGGAGGCAAGGGGGCAACCCAGAGGCCACCAGGTCTAATCGCATTGAAAGGTATGCCACTGGCCGCTTCCATGGTCCCCATTGTTGCGTCAAGACCCCCTTTCCTATTCCTTGCGTTTCATCTACAAACACCTGGAATGGCTTCTTTGGGTTAGGCAGGGCAAGGGCTGGGGCTTTTAGTAGGGCCCCTCTGAGTGTCTGGAAAGCCTGTTTCATTGGCTCAGTCCAAGTCCACTCTGGGGTCTCTCTATTATTAAATACCTTTTCCACTGCTTTCAGTAAGTCTTGTATTGTCTGTTCTCCTAACCTCTGTCTCTTTTGTAATTTTCTCTGACTATTTGGGGCTGCCTGATTCACAAACGCTAGTAAAACTGCAGCGTGTGATTCCTCATCTTGGGTGTCTATTGGTGTATATTGCCTAAAGGCTTCCATTAGCCTCTCTAGGAAGGCTGACGGGCTCTCAGTGGGCTCTCGCCTTACTAAACTTACGTTTGCCAAATTTGTCGGCTTCCTAGCTGCGGCCCGCAGGCCAGCCATTAGAGTCTGGCAGTACACTCGGACATGCTCCCTATCTTCCACTCGCTCAAAATCCCAGTTAGGCCGCAACATAGGAAACCCCTCGTCTATGAGAGGAGGCTGGGCGGTTGGTCTCCCGTCAATCCCTGGGACCCGTTTCCACGAATCCGTCAGGATTCGGTCCCGTTCCTCCGTGGTGAAGAGCACCTGCAACAGCTGCTGGCAATCATCCCAGGTGGGGTTATGAGTGAACAAAATGTAATCTAAGAGGTCAATGAGACCTTGGGGTTTCTCCAAAGAAGGAGGATTTTGGGTTTTCCAATTATACAGATCACTCGTGGAAAAGGGCCAGTACTGATAAGTTCGCTCTCTGTCTGGGTTACCTGGCCCCACTCGGACAGGGAGTGCCTGTACAGTAGATGAAGGTAACTCTGGGTCCCCATGATCTTGCTCACCCCTATTTCCTCTATTTCTTCTCCAGGGTCGGGGTTCACTTATCACTTCTGATTCATCGGAGGGGAGGGCTCTTGCCACCGGGGGATCCTGCAACGGAGGAGGGGCATATGGCGGGGGCCTAATTTCCATCTCTAAGTCAATCAGAATCGGGTACAAGGATTCCTGCAAGACCGCTTTTGGGCCCTTGTTCTTCTCGGCTTCTTCTGGGGGAGTGGGGGTTTCCATAACCAGGGCTTGTACATTAGGAGAATCAGGGAGTTTGTGAACAAAAGGTTTTAACCATTGGGGCAGATTTTTGATTAGATCTTGCTAGACCATAACATATGGGACTTGTCCCGGGTGGCCCCAGGGATCAGGAGCCATAATTTTCTCTTTTACTGCTGAATAATAGAAGGTTGAAAAGTTCCCTCTGGAGGCCATCCAACTTGGAAGGGTGGCCACTCTGCAGAGCAAAAGGTCATTAATTTACTCCTTGTAACCAGGAGTGACAGATCATACACTCTAGCCCTGACATCTGAGAAATTATCAGTCTTGAGACAGAGTGGGGAAGATTTTCCTTGCCCCATAGCAAGAGTCAGAAGAAGGTCACTGAGAATTACCACCAAAAAATCCTATCGGGAGTGGTGGCGGCCAGGAGGTTGGGCTTGTGGTATGCTCCGTGGAACTATTTGGGTGCCTTAGTCATTGCACGGAAGTTTTCTTGTTGGGGGCGGGCACCCTAAGGGTTTTTAGCCTCTTCTGTGACAGCCTTATCCTTTTATGGGAGCCTTGCAGTGGCAGGCGCCCTTAAGTGTCTCTTAAGTGCTCTTAAGGTGCTCTTAAGTGCCTGTCCCGTGCCCACACAGACGGGTTTTTATTTGGCCAGATTCTCAGTTTAGAATATGAGAAAAAAGAAGAGTTTCACCCTCTCGGGCTCACGTTACTGGGCATGACTTGTTGGGAGGCCTTCAGAATCCGCCAGAGAGTAGCCCTGGCCGGGACTCGTCAGTTGCCCTGACAACTGTCTGCCTGTTCACTGAAATTCTCACAAACAGAAATGAGACTCCAAGGCTTTATAGGAGGAAGTAGACAACCACACGCCAGAGAACAACGAGACAGGAGACAATGCCGGCAGTTATACAGACGCGAAAGGGTGTGGAAAAACACATAGACAGACACACATTGGCCGACAACCCAGACCTGGGGGGCGGGACCCCCTGAGTCTCCCTATCCTCTGGAACAAGGGTCATCCAACAGAATGGCGTCCACTGTTCCCCAGATCCCGGCTTAGGAGAGGAGGTCTCTTTCCCGCAGAGCCGTCTACTTTCCAGCGTGCTCGCTGGCCTCGGCCTCAAGCCGGCCAGAACTGCCAATCCATTCCCTCATGGAAAGCTTTCCCTCACGCCAGACACCTTCCTGCCTTTTAGCAGGATCTCGGATTTACACTGGACTGTTCTAGACCTCCCTGAGCACCGGTGCTATTACCTGTCCTTTTCCCCCTTTGTTCCAAAGAGCATTCTTCCCCGGTCAAGGGATCCTGGACAAGGCCCAAATGTTCTGCGCGTAGTCCGGATCCCCTATTGGGAAAGAAGACTCCTTGAGACAATGCAACTTGCAGTAGGGGAATTTATTACTGACTCGAGCCAGGGCCTCCCACCCTCACCAAGGGTGTGAGGATGAAAAGGCCCCGAGCCCCAATTCTCTCGGGTGTTTATTGGGTACGATTGTGTAGTTGGTGCAAGTGGATTGGTTACAAAGTTGCAAGGCAATTTTTTTTGGCCCAATCCTTGTGGGCTTTCATCTTTCCCCTGATAGGTTCCCTTATTCTTGCTAGGCACATATTGATTGGCTGGCTACAGGTGGCCTGATAATTATGTTACTCTGGGAAATCAGGCCTACTGCTAATCTAGGCTGCCTGTCATGGCATTAGCCGTGACAGCCTCACAATAGAATCTAAACATACAGCAAAGTAGAGAATATGATAAAAATGGAGGCGCACAGATACAGAGAAGCATCTCCAGGTTACCAGCGGGGAGGGGAAGAGGGAGGGGCAATACAGAGGTGCGGGAATGGGAGGCATGCAATGTTAGTTAGGTGGAAGATGAGCTCAGGGATGTATTGTACAACACGGGGAATAGAGCCAGGACTTTGTCATAACTGTAAATGGAAAGCAAGCTTTAATAGTTGTATAATCAGAAGAAAAGGAAAGAAAGAGGGGGGATGAAGAAAGGAAGAAAAGAAGGAAAAGAAGGGCGTTTTTTGAGGTAAAAAAGCAAATACTAATTAGGCCTTTTTTGGCAAAGGAATGTATTTTATTTTATTTTATTTATTTTAATTGGTGGCTATATACTTTACAATATTGTGGTGGGTTTTGCCATACATTGACATGAATCAGCCATGGGTGTACATGTGTTCCCCATCCTGATCACCCCTCCCACCTCCCTCCCGATTAAATCCCTTTGGGTCAGCACAGTGCACCAGTCCTGGGCACCCGACTTATGAATTGAACATGGACAGGCTATCCCTTTCACATACAACAATATACATGTTTCAATGCTATTCTCTCAGAACATCCCACCCTTGCCATCTCCCCCAGACTCCAAAAGACTCTTCTGTAAATCTGGGTCTCTTTTGCTGTCTCCCATATAGGGTTATCATCTCCATCTTCCTCAATTCAGTATATATGCCATAGAATAGTGTATTGGTGTTGTTTTTTTCTGACTTCCTTCGCTCTGTATAATAGGCTCCAGTTTCATCCACCTCATTAGAATGGATTGACATATTTTCTTTTTAATGGCTGAGCAGTATTCCATTGTGTCTATGTACCACAGCTTTCTTACCCGTTTGTCTGCTGATGGACATCTAGTTTGCTTCCATGCCCTGCTTATTGTAAACAGTGCTGTGATGAACATTTGGGCACACGTGTCTTTTTCACTTCTGGGTGAATCAGGATTTGAATGAGGAGAAACCATGATGACTATTAGCCTGTTAGTGGTAAACCCTGCATATGAGTTTGGTTGAAGGAGTGGGACCAAAGTTGAAGATGGTTGCTTCAAACTGGCTGAGAGTGCTCAGATGGACATGTGTGGTGCTGTCCTGCAGGGGGACATCTCTGGTTGCTCTGTTCTCACCAGCAATGGAGGATTTTATTTCCTTCCTTTCATTTCCCTTGTTTCCCTTTCTCCCTCTTTCCTTCCTAACTGAATTTCTTTAGCAAGTATTCAATGTTCTGTGCTGTACTGGGCTTCATTGTTCAGCCATGTCCAACTCTTTGTGACACCATAGACTGTAGACCGCCAGCCTCCTCTGTCCATGGGGATTCTCCAGGCAAGCATACTGGAGGAGGCTGCCATTCCCCCCTCCAGTGGATCTTCTCAAGCCAGGGATTGAATCCAGGTCTCCCATGTTGCACGTGGGTGATTTTGGTTTAACTGTCTGAGCCATCAGGAAACCCTGAAAATGGGCTTCATCTGACACTATGTTTTCATATCTGTAAGATCAAATGGGGACTATTTTATGATTTCCAAGACTCTCCTTATTTTTAGAACACACAAAACATATTTATTCCATGTATCCTAATGTCTCTGTCTGCTATTCCTAATTTCTATGCCACTACTGCCTGAGTTTCAGTTCTCAAGGGAATTTTAGTATGGTTTGTCTTACCTTCATTAGATTTAATATGTTCTTAACATGGTTCGGGGCTAGTTCCATACTCTTCTTGTGAATTGGCTGCTCATGTATTTAAACATGACTTCATAAATTTAAAGGCCAGTGATAATCTTTCTGATAAAGTGTTGGCTCGTGCGTCTTGCCCATTTTTCTATCAGGTTTTAAGATGTTCTAAGAATTCTAAGAGTCATCTTTTGGGTTTGGTTACGGCATGCTTTTTCTACCTTTTAAAATGTTCAGCAGTGTGATGGACCCTGAGTGAGTAAGCAACAAATGGACAACAGGTTGTGAACACTTTACAGGAAAACCAGGAAGACCAACTAAGCCAACAAACTGTCCACAGGGTTGCACCTCAGGCTGGTTGTCCCTGCGAGTCAATTGGAAAAATGAGGACTGAGGTGGAGCACACAATCCATTCCCCTTTCCTCCAGAGCCAACCAGATCAATGAGAGACCATGAGAATCAGATGCACAGGACAGGATGACTCAGTGTTTGGACAAGAAGCTGGAAGCTTTTGGCAGCTGCTCATGGAAATGAATTCCACCTTGGTTTTGTCTGTGAGGTGAGCTCCAAGGGAGCTTCCAGCAAGAAAACAAGATGAGAAAAAAGACTTGTGAGGGCACTTGTTGAGAAGACCTTTACCACAAGGCTCACACAGCTCTCGGCAAGCTCCACCCTTTGCTGGGAATACTAATCAGCTGCAGATGGGTATTTCCTGCATGGGATCCCTCAGCACAACCTGAAACATGCATTTCTCTGCCCCTTCCCCATCACTTTGTTCAAACTCAAGCGTGGGGACTACTCCTAGTGAGGTGACCCTGAGTCCTAGACTTGAAATGAGACAGCTCCGTGTGGAGCAAGGGCAAGTGTATTCACTGCATTCTCACAGCCTAAAGACAAGGGTTTCTGATGCAGACCAGAAAATGGAGGTGAGCTCCAGGAACACTGAGGCAAGGAGGCAGAATAGAACGGTTTCTGTCGGCTGGCCCAGAATTCAGTGGGCTTCAAGGTGCATTAAAACCACATTTCAGGACGAAGGAGCAAAGATTCTGGCTTCCACAGACATTGAATCACCACCCAGTTGTCATGGACGGTGTTTAAGCAAGATTTGAAAAGCTAGAAAATGGTGAAAGCTGAGAGAGAACAGAATGAATGCCCGAGGAGTGTGGCTGTGGGGCAAGGTTGGGAGGAGATGCACTCTGCCTGCTGTGAGACCCATCAGAGTTGACATAGAGGTGAGGGTGGCAGGTGAGTTTGGAGGCCTCATTAGGGCATTACTAATACCTCATTTCTCCAGCAAATCATCTGAATTGCTCCCCATCCTCAGCTAGACATGTCAGGATGCGGCTTTGTCATGTCAATCCTCACCCAGGGCCACCATTGGCTGGGGAAGAGACTTCCTGACCTCATAGAGCAAGAGGGTGAGGCTCCTTGGGGACGGATGTATATATAGGGGTTCTCAGGGGCCTCTGAGCAGAACACTGTGAGTCCTTCAAATGGCTGAGGTGACTGGGAAGCCTGAAGGTTCCAGAGAAGTTATGGAACACCCACATGTTGTTACCCAGGAGAAGATGTAGACCTCCTATCTATTGAGGTCGAGAAAAAATGTCAAGGTGAACTGAACCTAGCCAAACTCCTCTTACCCATCGACCCCACCCCAGAAGACACTCTCCCCTGTCGTTGTCTGGTACATAATCCTTTTCTGGCCAGACCCCTTCTCCTGAAACCATCTTTCCAACATGTCTTCACACTCTTCCCTAAACCAGTGCCATTCCTGCTCCCTGTCTTGTTTTCTCCAGGTGGCCAGGGTAACCATGAGGGTGAATAATCTCATTTCGGCAAAGCTTCCCAAGAAAACTTCTCTGAAAACACCCACCACCTAAAAGCTTAAGGAAATCAGATGCTCAAATCTCTGCAGCCAGTTTTCCAAGGCGAATGAACAGCTGAATCAGAAGGAACCAGAGGAGGTCCCATAGACCATGGAGACCCCTGCCATTCCAGGTGAACAGAAGGAAACAGAGGATGTCCCACAGACCATGGAAACCCCAGCCATTCTAGCTAATTAGAATGAATCAGAAGAGGTCCCTGAGGCCATGTAGACACCTGCATTTCCAGCTAATCAGCATGAACCAGAGGAAGTCCAAGAGACCATGGAGACTTCAGCCATTCCAGCTAATCAGAATGTAACAGAGGAGATCCCAGAGACATTGGAGATCCCTGCATTTCCAGCTAATCTGAATGAACCAGAGGAGGTCCCAGAGACCACGGAGACCCCAGTCATTTAAGCTAATCAAAACGAACCAGAGGAGATCCCAGGAACCATGGAGACCCCAACCATTCCAGCTAATCAGAATGAATCAGAGGAGGTCGCAGACACCATGGAGACCCCTGCCATTCTAGCTAATCAGAACCAACCAGAGGAGGTCCCAGAGACCTTGGAGACCCCTGCCATTCCAGCTAATCAGAATGAACCAGAGGAGGACTCAGAAACCATGGAGTCCCCTGCCATTCCACCTAATCAGAATTAACCAGAGGAGGTCGCAGAGACCATGGAGACCACTGCCATTCCAGCTAATCAGAACGAACCAGAGGAGGTCCCAGAGAACATGGAGACCCTTGTCATTCCAGCTGGACCAGTGGACAGCCAGTAGCTTCGGGGCATGGCTAGACACCTCAGAAATGCTTGGGGGTCTGGCCACCGTGTACTGGCCAAAAGTACAGATGCTGAATATTATAGCAACTGCATACACTAATAACAAAAATAAAATAAAGACAAGCTGATTTGAAATTATGTTTGTCTCTGAGTTCTCTGATAGTGGGGGACAGAGAGGGCAGGGAAGGGATAAGTGTGTGAGGAGGGAAGGAGATGGCTTCTGTGGAGTTGGAGATGTGACCAGAAAGTCCCGGTTGCCAGAAAGTAGGGGGAAGAACTGGTTCCAGATTGAGCTTCAAAGACACACTTCCCATGGGAGAAGAGGAAGAGGACTTGGAGTTTCTCTGTGTGAGTGCAGTGATGGACACTGAGGTGGGGAGCTCTGTTGTGTGTGGGTGGGCAGTGCCATTTGTTCAAAAGGCATAGAAAGGTCCTGCCCCATCAAAAGAATGGAATATTGACATTTGCAGCACTATGGAAAGTAGAATATTGAGTAAAATAACTCAGAGATTGACAAACACTGTATGATATCACTTATAGAATGTAAACATCCCGCAAAGTAGAGAATATGATAATGATGGAGGTGCACAAATATAGAGAAGCATCTACTGGTTACCAGCAGGGAGGGGAAGAGGGCGGGGCAATATGGAGTTGTGGGAGTGGGAGGCAAGCAGTGACAGTTAGGTGGAAGATGAGCTCAGGGATGCATTGTACAACATGGGGAATAGAGCCAGGACTTTGTCATAAATCTAAATGGAAAGCAAGCTTTAACAGTTGTACAATCAGAAAGAAAAGAAAAGAAAGAACGGGGAGGAAGAAGGGAAGAAATGAAGGAAAAGAATGGCGTTTTTGGAAGTCAAAAAGTCAATACTGATTAGGCCCTTTTTATCAAGGGATTCCATTTTAATTTACCTGTTTTAATTGGTGGGTATTTACTTTACAATATTGCGGTGGTTTTTGCCACACATTGACATGAATCAGCCCTGGGAGTACATGTATTCCCCATCCTTATTCCCCCTCACATCTTCCTCCCAATCCAATCCCTCTGGGCCAGCCCAGTGAACCAGTCCTTGACACCCTGTCTTATGCATCGAACATTGACTGGCTATCCCCTTCACATATGATAATATACATATTTCAATGTTATTCTCTCAGATTATCCCACCCTCGCCGTCTCCCACAGAGTCCAAAAGACTGTTCGGTAAATCTGTGTCTCTTTTGCTGTCTCCCAAATAGGGTTATCATCTCCATCTTCTTCAATTCAATATATATGCCTAAGTATAGGTTATTGGTGTTTATGTTTCTGACTTACTTCGCTTTGTATAATAGGCTGAAGTTTAATCCACCTCATTAGATTGGATTCACATGTGTTCTTTTTAATGGCTGAGCAATATTCCACTGTGTATTTGTACCACAGCTTTCTTACCAATTTGTCTGCTGATGGACATCTAGGTTGGTTCCATGCCCTGCTTATTGTAAACAGTGCTGTGATGAACATTGGGGCACACGTGTGTCTTTCACTTCTGTGTGAAACAGGATATGAATGAGGAGAAACCATGATGACTATTAGCCTGTTAGTGATAAACTCCGCACATGAGTTTGGTTAAAGGAGTGGGACCAAAGTTGGAGATGGTTGTTTCAAACCGGATGAGAGGGCTCAGATGGACATGTGTGGTGCTGTCCTGCTGGGGGACATCTCTGGTTGCTCTGTTCTCACCAGCAACGGAGGATTTTCTTTCCTTACTTTCATTTCCCTTGTTTCCCTTTCTCCATCATTCCTCCATAACTGAAATTCTTTCACAAACATTCAATATACTTTGCTGTGTTGTGCTTCGTTTTTCAGCCATGTCCGACTCTTTGTGACCCCAAGGACTGTAGCCTGCCAGACTCCTCTGTCCATGGGGATTCTCTAGGGAAGCATACTGGAGCAGGATGCCATTCCTTCCCCCAAGGGAATCTTCGCACCCCAGGGATTGAATCCTGGTCTCCCATGTTGCAGGTGGGTTTTTTTTTTTTTTTTTTTTTTTTGCTATCTGAGCCATCAGGAAACCCTGAAAATGGGCTTCATCTGACAATAAGTTTTTCACATCTGTAAGATAAAATGGGGTCTATTTTAGGATTTCCATGACTCTTCATATTTTTAGAACACACATAACACATTTATTCCATGTATCCTAATGTCTCTGTCTGCAATTACTAAAATATATGCCACTCAGCCTGTGTTTCAGTTCTCAAGGGAATTTTAGTATGATTTTTCTTACCTTCGTTAGATTTTATATGTTCTTAATGTGGTTCACTGCTAGTTCCATACTCTTCCTGGGAATTCGCTGCTCATGTCTTTTAAAATGTCTTCATAAATTTAAGGCTAGAGAAACATATTTCTGATAATGTGTTGACTCGTGCCTCTTGCCCATTTTTGTTTCAGATGTTAAGATCTTCTTAAAATTCTAAGAGTCATCTTTTGGGTTTGTTTACGGCGTGCTTTTTCTACCTCTTAAAATGTTCAGCAGTGTGATGGACCGTGGTTGAGTAAGCAACAAATGGACGACAGGATGTGAACACTTCACAGGAAAACCAGGAAGACCCACTAAGTCCACAAGCTGTCCCCAGGGGTGAACCTCAGGCTGGTTGACCCTACGAGTCAATTGGAAAAACTAGGACTGAGGTTGAGCACACAATCCATTCCCCTTTCCTCCAGAGCCAACCAGATCAATGAGAGACCATGAGAATTAGATGCACAGGACAGGATGACTCAGTGTTCCGTCCAAGAAGCTGGAAGCTTGTGGCAGCTGCTCATGGAAATGAATTCCACATTGGTTTTGACTGTGAGGTAAGCTCCAAGGGAGCTTTCAGCAAAAAAACAAGATGAGAAAAGAGATTTGTGACGGCACGTGTTGAGAAGACCTTTGCACACAAGGCTCACACAGCTCTGGGCAAGCTCCACCCCTTGCTGGGAATACTATTCAGCCGCAAGTGGGCATTTTCTGCATGGGATCCCCCAGCACAGCCTGAAACATTCATTTCTCTGCCCCTTCCCCATCACCCTGTTCAAACCCAAGCCTGGGGAATACTCCTAGTGAGGTGACCCTGAGTCCTAGACTTGAAACGACACAGCTCCGTGTGGAGCAAGGGCAAGTGTATTCACTGCATTCTCACAGCCTGAAGACAAGTGGTTCCGACTGGAGGCCAGAAAATGGGGGCGAGCTCCAGGAACACTAAGAGATGGAGGCGGGATAGAAAGGTTTCTGTCGGCTGACCCAGAAATCAATGGGCTTCAAGGTGCATTAAGACCACATTGGAGGAAGAACTTGGAATGATTCTCTCTTCCACAGGCACGTAAACACAAACGAGTTGCCATGGAGGGAGTTTAGGCAAGATATGAAAAGCTAGATAATGGTGAAAGCTGAGAGGGAACAGAATGAATGCCCGAGGAGTGTGGCTGTGGGGCAAGGTTAGGAGGAGTTGCACTTTGCCTGATGTGTGAACCATCAGAGTTCACATAGAGGTGAGGGTAGCAGGTGAGTTTGGAGGCCTCTTTAGGGCATTTCATATGCCTCATTTCTCCCAGAAGTCATCTGAATTGCTCCCCATCCTCTGCTAGACGTGTCAGCATGAGGCTTTGTGATGTCAGAGCTCACACATGGCCACCATTGGCTGGGGAAGAGACTTGCTGACCTCATAAAGCATGATGGTGAAGCTCCATCTGGACGGTTATATATAGTGGTGTTCAGGGGTTCTGAGCAGACCACTGTGAGTCCTCCAAATGACTGAGGTGACTGGGAAGCCACAAGGCTCCAGAGTAGTTACGGAACACCCACCTCCTGTTACCCAGGAGAAGATGAAGACCTCCTATCAATTGAGGTCCAGAAAAAAAATGTCAAGGTGAACTGAACCCACCGAAACTCCACTTGCTCATCCACCCCACCCCAAAGGACACCCTCCCCTGTCCTTGCCTGGCACGTAACCCTTCTCTGCCCACACCCTATTTCCTTTGGACATCGTTCCACCTGTCTTCACACTCTTCCCTAAACCATTGCAATTCTTGCTCCCTGTCTTGTTTTCTCCAGGTGGCCAGGGTAACCGTGAGGGTGAATAATCCCATTCTTGCCAAGCTGCCCAATAAAGTTCTCTGAAAACACCCACCACAAAAAAGCTTAAGAAAATCAGATGCTCAAAGCTCTGAAGCCAGAGTTCCAAGGGGAATGAACAGCTGAATCAGAAGGAACCTGAAAAGGTCCCAGAGTCGATGGAGACCCCTGACATTCCAGGTAATCAGAAACAACCAGAGGAGGTCCCAGACACCATGGAGACCCCTGCCATTCCAGCTAATCAGAATGAATCAGTGGAGGTCCCAGAGACGATGGAAACCCCTGCATTTCCAGCTAATCAAAATGAACCAGAGCAGGTCCCAGAGACCATGGAGACCACTGCCATTCCAGCTGGACCAGTGGACAGCCAGGGACTTTGGGGCATTGCTAGACACCACAGAAATGCTTGGGGGTCTGGCCGCTGAGTACTGGCCAAAAGTACAGATGCTGAATATTATAGCAACTGCATACACTAATAACGAAAATAAAAGAAAATCAAGCTGATGTGAAATTATGTTTGTCTCTCAGTTCTCTGAATGTGGGGGGAAGAGAGGGCAGTGAAGGGATAATTGTGTGAGGAGGGAGGGAGATGGCTTCTGTGGAGTTGGATATGGGACTAGAAGGTACAGGTTGCCAGAAATTAGGGGGAAGAACTGGTTCCAGACTGAGTTTCAAAGACACACTTCCCATGGGAGAAGAAAAAGAGGACTTGGAGTTATTCTGAGTGAGTGCAGAGATGGATACTTAGCTGGGGAGCTGGTTCATGTGTGGGGGGACAGTGCCATTTGTACAAAAGTTATACTAACGACCTGCCCCATCAAAAGAATGAAATATTGACATTTGCAGCAACATGGATGGTAGAATATTGAGTAAAATAACTCAGACAGAGATCCACAAATACTGTATGATATCACTTATAGAATGCAAACACACCGCAAAGTAGAGAATATGATAATAATGGAGGTGGACAAATATAGAGAAGCATCTCCTGGTTACCAGCAGGGAGGGGAAAAGGGCAGGGCAATACAGAGGTGGGGGAGTGGGAGGCACGCAGTGATAGTTAGGTGGAAGATGAGCTCAGTGATGAATTGTACAACATGGGGTAGAGAGCCAGGACTTTGTAATAACTATAAATGGAAAACAAGCTTTAACAGTTGTAAAATGAGAAAGAAAAGGATAGAAACAGGGGGGAGGAAGGAGGGAAGTAAGGAAGGAAACGAATGGAGTTTTTGGAGATCAAGAAGTCAATAGTGATTAGGCCCTTTTTATCAAAGGATTCTATTTTATTTTATTTATTTTAATTGGCGGCTATTTACATTACAATATTGTGGTGCTTTGCCATACAGTGACATGAATCAGCCATGGGTGTAAATGTATTCCCCATCCTGATTCCCCCTCACATCTCGCTCCCAATCCAATCCCTCTGGGTCAGCCCAGTGAACCAGTCCTGGGCACCCTGTCTTATGCATCAAACATGGATGGCTATCTCATTCACATATGATAATATACATGTTTCAATGCTATTCTCTCATATCATCCCACCCTTGCCGTCTCCCACAGAGTACAAAAGAATTTTCTGTAAATCTGTGTCTCTTTTGCTGCCTGCCATATAGGGTTATCATCTCCATTTTCCTAAATTCAATATATATATACCTTAGTAGAGTGTAATGGTGCTTTTCTTTCTGACTTGCTTCGCTCTATATAATAGGGTCCAGTTTCATTCAACTCATTAGTATGGATTCATATGTGTTCTTTTAAAGGGCTGAGCAATATTCCATTCTGTCTATGTACCACAACTTTCTTACCCATTTGTCTGCTGATGGACATCTAGGTTGCTTCCATGCTCTGGTAATTGTAATCAGTGCTGTGATAAACATTGGGGCACACGTGTCTTTTTCACTTCTGGGTGAATCAGGATTTGCATGAGGAGAAACCATGATGACTATTAGTCTGTTAGTGGTAACCCCTGCACATGAGTTTGGTTGAAGGAGTGGGACCAAAGTTGGAGATGGTTGTTTCAAACCGGTTGAGAGTGCTCAGATGGATATGTGTGGTGCTGTCCTGCTGGGGGACATCTCTGGTTGCTCTGTTCTCACCAGCAATGGAGGATGTTATTTCCTTCATTTCATTTCCCTTGTTTCCCTTTCTCCCTGCTTCCTCCCTCCCTACTTTCTTTCACAAATTTTCAATGTGCTGCACTGTGCTGGGCTTCATTGTTCAGCCATGTCCAACACTTTGTGACCACATGGACTGTAGCCCGTCAGTCTCCTCTGTCCATGGGGATTCTCCAGGCAAATATACTGGAGCAGGCTGCCATTTCCCCTTCCCAGGGACCTTCCCAACCAAGGGATTGAATGCTGGTCTCCCATGTTGCAGGTGGGTTTTTTCTTTTTTTTTTTTTTAACTATCTGAGACATCATGAAACCCTTAAAATGAGCTTTATCTGTCACTATGTTTTTCATATGTGTAAGATTAAACGGGGACTATTTTATGATTTCCATGACTCTCCATATTTTCAGAACACACATAACACATTTATTCCAAGTATCCAAATGTCTCTCTCTGCAATTATTAAAATCTATGCAACTTCTGCCTGAGTTTCAGTTTTCAAGGGAATTTTAGTATGATTTTTCTTACCTTCATTAGATTTAATATGTTCTTAACATTGTTTGGCGCTACTTCCATGTTCTTGTGAATTGGCTGGTCATGACTTTAAACATGTCTTCATAAATTTAAAGGCCAGTGATACATCTTTCTTATAAAGTGTTGGCTCATGCCTCTTGCCCATTTTTCTATCAGGTTTTAAGATCTTTCAAAAATTTTAAGAGTCATTTTCGGGTTTGTTTACGGCATTCATTTTCTACCTCTTAAAATGTTCAGCAGTGTGATGGACCCTGGGTGAGTAAGCAACAAATGGACAACAGTATGTGAACACTTCACAGGAAGCCCAGGAAGACACACTAAGCCAGCAAACTGTCCCCAGGTGTGTATTTCAGGCTGGTTGACCCTACGAGTCAATTGGACAAATGATGACTGAGGTGGAGCACACAATCCATTTCCCTTTCCTCCAGAGCCAACCAGATCAATGACAGACCAAGAGAACTAGGTGCACAGGACAGGATGACTCAGTGTTTCATTCAAGAAGCTGGAAGCTTGTGGCAGCTGCTAATGCAAATGCATTCCACCTTGGTTTTTGCTGTTAGGTAAGCTCCAAGGGGGCTTCCAGCAAGAAAACAAGATGAGCAAAGTGATTTGTGAGGGCACGTGTTGAGAAGACCTTTGCACACAAGGCTCACACAGCTCTGGGCAAGCTCCACCCCTTGCTGGGAATACTAATCAGATGCAGTTGGGCATTTCCTGCATGGGATCCCCCAGCACAACCTGAAACATGCATTTCTCTGCCCCTTCCACATCACCCTGTTCAAACACAAGCCTGGGGAATACTCCTAGTGTGGTGACCCTGAGTCCTAGACTTGAAACGAGACAGCTGCATGTGGAGCAAGAGCAAGTGTATTCACTGCATGCTCACAGCCTGAAGACAAGGGTTTCCGACTGGAGACCAGAAAACGGAGGCGAGCTCTGGGAACACTGAGACAAGGAGGCGGGATGGAAAGCTTTCTGTCGGCTGGCCCAGAATTCAATGGGCTTCAAGGTGCATTAAGACCACATTGCAGGACAAACGAGCAATGATTCTCGCTTCCACAGAGAGTTAAACACAACCTAGTTGTCATGGAGGGAATTTAGGTAACATATGAAAATCTAGATAATGGTTAAAGCTAAGAGAGAACAGAATTAATGTGGGAGGAGTGTGACTGTGGGGCCACTGTAGGAGGAGATGCTCTCTGCCTGCTGTGTGACCCATCAGAATTGACATAGAGGTGAGGGTGGCAGGGGAGTTTGGAGGCCTCTTTAGGGCATTCCATATGCCTCATTTCTCCCAGCAAATCTTCTGAATTGCTCCCCATCCTCCACTATACATGTCAGAATGGGGCTTTGTGATGTCAAAGCTCACCCAGGGCCACCATTGGCTGGGGAAGAGACTTGCTGATCTCATAAAGCATGAGGGTGAGGCTCCATGGGGACGGGTATATATAGGGGTGCTCAGGAGGTCTGAGGAGAACACTGTAAGTCCTCCAAATGACGAGGTGACTGGGAAGCCACAAGGCTCCAGAGTAGTTATGGAACACCCAACTCCTGTTACCCAGGAGAAGATGAAGACCTCCTATCAATTGAGGTCCAGAAAAAAAATGTCAAGGTGAACTGAACCCAGCCAAACTCCTCTTGCCCATGGACCCCACCCGAGAAGACACCGTCTCCTGTCCTTGCCTGGCACATAACCCTTCTCTGCCCACACCCCTTCTCCTGAAGCCATCGTTCCCAACTGTCTTCACACTCTTCCCTAAACCAGTGCCATTCTTACTACCTGTCTAGTTTTTTTCCAGGTGGCCAGGGTAACCGTGAGGGTGAATAATCCCATTCTGGCAAAGCTGCCCAAGAAAACTTCTCTGAAAACTCCCACCACAAAATAGCTGAAGAAAATCAGATGCTCAAAGCTCTGTAGTCATAGTTCCAACGCAAATGAATCAGAATGAAACAGAGGAGGCCCTGGGGACCATGGAGACCCCAGCCATTCCAGCTAATCAGAAACAACCAGAGGAGGTCCCAGACACAATGAAGACCCCAGCCATTCCTGCTAATTAAAATAAAGCAGAGGAGGTCCCAGAGACCATGGAGACCCCTGCATTTCCAGCTAATCAGAACGAACCAGTGGAGTTCCCAGAGACCATATTGACCCCTACCATTTCAGCTGGACCAGTGGACAGCCAGTGACTTTGGGGCATGTCTAGACACCTCAGAAATGCTTGGCGGTCTGGCCGCTGAGTACTGGCCAAAAGTGCAGATGCTGACTATTATCCAACTGAATACACTAATAACAAAAGTAAAATAAAATCAAGCTGATGTGAAATTATTTATGTCTGTGAGTTCTCTGATAGTTGGTGGCAGAGAGGGCAGGGAAGGGATAAGTGTTTGAGGAGGGAGGGAGATGACTTCTGTGGAGTTGGAGATGGGACCAGAAGGTCCAGGTTGCCAGAAAGTAGGGGGAAGAACTGGTTTCAGACTGAGATTCAAAGACACACTTCCCATGGGTGAAGAGGAATAGGACGTGGAGTTTCTATGCGTGAGTGCAGTGATGGACACTTAGCTGGGGAGCTGTGTCGTGTGGGGGGGTGGGTAGTGCCATTTGTTCAAAAGGCATACAAAGGAGCTGCCCCAACAAAAGAATGGAATATTGGCATTTGCAGTAACATGGAAGGTAGAGTATTGAGTAAAATAACTCAGACAGAGATTGACAAATACTGTATGATATTACTTATAGTATGTAAACATACCGCAAAGTAGAGAATATGATAATAATGGAGGTTCACAAATTTAGAGAAGCATCTACTGGTTACCAGCGGGGAGAGGAAGAGGGAGGGGCAATACAGACGTCAGGGAGTAGAAGGCACGCAGTGATAGTTAGGTGGAAGATGAGCTCAGGGATGCATTGTACAACATGGGGAATAGAGCCAGGACTTGGTCATAACTCTAAATAGAAAGCAAGCTTTAACGGTTGTATAATCAGAAAGAAAAGGAAAGAAACAGGGGGGAGGAAGGAAGAAAGAAAGGAATGAAAAGAAGGGCGTTTTTGGAGGTCAAAAAGTCAGTAATGATTAGGCCCGTTTTATCAAAAGATTCTATTTTATTTTATTTTATTTTATTTTAATTGGTGGGTATTTACTTTACAAGATTGTGGTGGTTTTTGCTATACATTGACATGAATCAGCCATGGGATTATATTTATTCCCGATCCTGATAACCCTTCATATCTTCCTCCCAATCTTATTCCTCTGGGTCAGCACAGTGAACCAGTCCTGGGCACCCTGACTTATGCATCGAACATGGACTGGTTATCCCTTTCACATATGATAATATACAGGTTTCAATGCTATTCTCTCATATCATCCCACCCTCGGTGTCTCCCAAAGAGTCCAAAAGACTCTTCGGTAAATCTGTGTCACTTTTGCTGTCTCCCATATAGGGTTATCATCTCCATCTTCCTAAATTCAATATATATGCCTTAGTATAGTGTATTGGTCTTTTTCTTTCTGACTTACTTCACACTGTATAATAGGCTCCAGTTTCCTCCACCTCATTAGAATGGATTCATATGTGTTCTTTTAATTGCTGAGCAATATTCCATTGTGTCTATGTACCAGAGCTTTCTTACCCATTTCTCTGCTGTTGGACATCTAGGTTGCTTCCATGCCCTGCTTATTGTATAACAGTGCTATGATGAACATTGGGGCACACGTGTCTTTTATACTTCTGGGTGGGTCAGTATTTGAATGAGGAGAAACCATGATGACTATTAGCCTGTTAGTGTAAACCCTGCACATGAGTTTGGTTGAAGGAGTGGGACCAAAGTTGGAGATGGTTATTTCCAACTGGCTGCGAGTGCTCAGATGGATATTTGGGGTGCTGTCCTGCTGGGGGACATCTCTGGTTGCTCTGTTCTCACCAGCAATGGAGGATTTTATTTCCTTCCTTTCATTTCCCTTGTTTCCCTTTCTGCCTCTTTCCTCCCTACCTGAATTTCTTTTACAAACCTTCAATGTGCTGCTCTGTGCTGTGCTTCATTGTTCAGCCATGTCCAACTCTTTGTGACCCCATGGACTGTAGCCCACCAGGCTTCTCTGTCCATGGGGATTCTTCAGGCAAGTGTACTGGAGCAGGCTGCCATTGCCCCCTCCAGGGGATCTTCCCAGCCCAGGGGTTGAATCCAGGTCTCCCATGTTGTACATGGTGATTTTTTTTTATTACTATCTGAGCCTACAGGAGACCCTTAAAATGGGCTTCATCTGAAACTATGTTTTTCATATCTGTAAGATCAAATGGGGTCTATTTTATTATTTCCATGACTCTTCTTATATTTGTAACACAAAAAACACATTTATTCCAAGTATCCTAATGCCACTGTCTGCAATTACTAATATCTATGCCACTACTGCCTGAGTTTCAGTTCTCAATGGAAATTTAGTATGATTTGTCTTACCTTCGCTAGATTTAATATGTTCTTAACGTGGTTCAGGGCTAGTTACATACTCTTCTTGTGAATTGTCTGCTCATGTCTTTAAACATATCTTCATAAATTAACTGCCAGTGATACATCTTTCTTACAAAGTGTTGGCTCGTGCCTCTGGCACATTTTGCTATGAGGTTTTAAGATCTTCTAAACATTCTAAGAGTCATCTTTTGGCTTTGCTTATGGCGTGCTTTTTCTACTTCTTAGAATGTTCAGCACTGTGATGGACCCTGGGTGAGTAAGCAACAAATGTAAAACAGGATGTGAACACTTCACAGGAAACCCAGGAAGACCCACTAAGCCAACAAACTGTCCCCAGGGGTGCACCACAGGCTGGTTGACCCTACGAGTCAATTGGACAAATGAAGACTGAGGTGGAGCACACAATCCATTCCCCTTTCCTCCAGAGTCAACCAGCTCAATAAGAGACAATGGGAACTAAATGCACAGGACAGGATGTCTCAGTGTTTGGTCCAAGAAGCTGGTCGACTTGGAAGTTTGTGGCAGCTGCTCATGGAAATGAATTCCACATTGGTTTTGGCTGTGAGGTAAGCTCCAAGGGAGCTTCCAGCCAGAAAGCAAGATCAGCAAAGTGATTTGTGAGGGCACGTATGGAGAAGACCTTTGCACACAAGGCTCACACAGCTCTGGGCAAGCTCCACCCTTGCTGGGAATACTAATCAGCCACAGGTGGGCATTTCCTGGATGGGATCTCCCAGCACAACCTGAAACATGCATTTCTCTCCCCCTTCCCCATCACCCTGTTCAAACCGAAGCCTGGGAAGTACTTCTAGTGAGGTGACCCTGAATCCTAGACTTGAAACGTGACAGCTCCATGTGGAGCAAGGGTAAGTATATTCACTGCATTCTCACAGCCTGAAGACAAGGTTGTCCGACTGGAGACCAGAAAGTGGAGGCAAGCTCCAGGAACACTGAGACAAGAAGGAGGGATGAAAAGGTTTCTGTCGGGTGGACCAGACTTCAATGGCCTTCAAGGTGCATTAAGACCACACTGCAAGACGAACGAGCAATGATTTTCGCTTCCACAGACACTTAAACACAAACTAATTGTCATGGAGGGAGTCTAGGCAAGATATGAAAGAGCTAAATATGGTGAAAGCTGAGAGAGAACAGAATGAATGCCCGAGGAGTGTGGCTGTGGGGCCAGGGTGGGAGGAGATGCACTCTGCCTGCTGTGAGACCCATCAGAGTTGACATAGAGGTGAGGGTGGCAGATGAGTTTGGAGGCCTCTTTAGGGCATTACCTATGCCTCCTTTTTCCCAGCAAATCATCGGAATTACTCCACATCCTCCGCTAGACATGTTAGGATGGGGCTTTGTGATGTAAAAGCTCACCCGGGCCACCAATGGCTGAGGAAGAGACTTGCTGACCTCATAAGCCATGACGAAGACACCAACCTCCTGTTACCCAGGAGAAGACGAAGACCTCCTATCAATTGAGGTCCAGAAAAAAATGTCAAGGTGAACTGAACCCAGCCAAACTCCTCTTGCCCATCGAACCCACCCCAGAAGACACCCTCCCCTGTCCTTGCCTGGCACATAACCCTTCTCTGCCCACACCCCTTCTCCTGAAGCCGTCGTTCACACCTTCCTTCACACTCTGCCCTAAACCAGTGCCATTCTGGTTCCCTATCTAGTTTTCTCCAGGTGGCCAGGGTAACCGTGAGGGTGAATAATACCATTCTACAAAGCTGCCGAGAAAACTTCTCTGAAAACTCCCACCACAAAGAAGCTGAAGAAAATCAGATGCTCAAAGCTCTGTAGCCAGAGTTCCAAGGGGAATGAACAGCTGAATCAGAATGAACCAGAGGACGTCCCAGACACCATGGAGACCCCAGCCATTCCAGCTGATCAGAACCAACCAGAGGAGGTCCCAGACAGCATGAAGGCCCCAGCCATTCCAGTTGATCAGAATAAAACAGAGGAGGTCCCAGAGACTATGGAAACCCCTGCATTTCCAGCTAACCAGAATGAACCAGAGGAGGTACCAGAGACCATAGAGATCCCTACCATTCCAGCTAATCAGAACGAGCCAGAGGAGGTCCCAGAGACCATAGAGACCCCTACCATTCCTGCTGGGCCAGTGGACAGCCAGTGATTTCGGGGCATGTCTAGACACCTCAGAAATGCTTGGGGGTCTGGCCGCTGAATACTGGCCAAAAGTACAGATGGTGAATATTATAGCAACTGCATACACTAATAACGAAGGTATAATAAAATCAAGCTGATGTGAAATTATGTTTGCCTCTGAATTCTCTGATAGTTGGGGGCAGAGAGGGCAGGAAAGGGATAAGTGTTTGAGGAGGGAGGGAGATGACTTCTGTGGAGTTGGAGATGGGACCAGAAGGTCCAGGTTGCCAGAAAGTAGGGGGAAGAACTGTTTTCAGACTGAGATTCAAAGACACAATTCCCATGGGAGAAGAGGAATAGGACGTGGAGTTTCTCTGTGTGAGTGCAGAGATGGACACTTAGCTACGGAGCTGTGTAGTGAGTTGGGGGTCAGTGCCACTGGTCCAACAGGCATACAAAGGAGCTACCCCAACAAAAGAATGGAATATTGGCATTTGCAGCAACATGGAAGGTAGAGTATTGAGTAAAATAACTCAGACAGAGATTGACAAATACTGTATGATATCACTTATAGAATGTAAACATACTGCAAAGTAGAGAATATGATAATAATGGAGGTGCACAAATATAGAGAAGCATCTACTGGTTCCCTGAGAGGAGTGGAAGAGGTAGGGGCAATACAGAGGTGGGGGAGTGGGAGGCACAAAGTGATACTTAGGTGGATGATGAGCTCAGGGATGCATTATACAACATGGGGAAGAGAGCCAGGACTTTGTCATAACTCTAAATGGAAAGCAAGCTTTAACGGTTGTATAATCGGAAAGAAGAGGAAAGAAAGAGGGGGAGGAAGGAGGAAAGAAAGGAAGGAAAACAAGGGCGTTTTTGGAGGTCAAAAATTCAATACTGATTAGGCCCTTTTTATCAAAGGATTCCATTTTATTTTATTTTATTTTATTTATTTTAATTGGTGGGTATTTTATTTACAATATCCTGGTGGTTTTGCCATACATGGACATGAATCAGCCATGGGAGTACCTGTATTCCCCATCCTGATTCCCCCTCACATCTTCCTCCCTATGCAATCCCTCTGGGTCAGCGCAGTGAACCAGTGCTGGGCACCCTGACTTATGTATCAAACATGGACTGGCTATCCCTTTCACATATGATAATATACAGGTTTCAAAGCTATTCTCTCATATCATCCCACCCTCGCCGTCTCCCACAGAGTCCAAAAGACTCTTCTGTAAATCTGTGTCTCTTTCACTGTCTCCCATAGAGGATTATCATCTCCATCTTCCTAAATTCAATATATATGCCTTAGTATAGTGTATTGGTCTTTTTCTTTCTGACTTACTTCACTCTGTATAATAGGCTCCAGTTTCCTCCACCTCATTAGAATGGACTCATATGTGTTCTTTTAATTGCTGAGCAATATTCCATTGTGTCTATGTACCAGAGCTTTCTTACCCATTTGTCTGCTGATGGACATCTAGGTTGCTTCCATGCCCTGCTTATTGTATAACAGTGCTATGATGAACATTGGGGCACACGTGTCTTTTATACTTCTGGGTGGGTCAGTATTTGAATGAGGAGAAACCATGATGACTATTACCCTGTTAGTGGTAAACCCTGCACATGAGTTTGGTTGAAGGACTGGGACCAAAGTTAGTGATGGTTGTTTCAAACCGGCTGAGACTGCTCAAATGCACATGTGTGGTGCTGTCCTGCAGGGGGACATCTCTGGTTGGTCTGTTCTCACCAGCAACGGAGGATTTTATTTCCTTCCTTTCATTTCCCTTGTTTCCCTTTCTCCTTCTTTCCTCCCTACCTGAATTTCCTTCACAAACCTTCAATGTGCTGCTCTGTGCTGTGCTTCATTGTTCAGCCATGTGCAACTCTTTGTGACCCCATGGACTGTAGCCCGCCAGGCTCCTCTGTCCATGGGGATTATCCAGGCAAGCATATTGGAGCAGGCTGCCATTGCAGGGGATCTTCCCAACCCAGGGATTGAATCCCGGTCTCCCATGTCCTATGTGGGGTTTTGTTTATTACTATCTGGGCCATCAGGATACCCTTAAAATGGGCTTTATCTGACATGATGTTTTTGATACCTGTAAGATCTAATGGTGTCTATTCTATGATTTCCATGACTCTCTTTATTTTTAGAAGACACAAAACATATTTATTCCAAGTATCCTAAAACCTCTGTCTGCAATTCCTAATATCTATGCCACTACTGCCTGAGTTTCAGTACTCAATGGAAATTTAGTATGATTTGTCTTACCTTCGCTAGATTTAATATGTTCTTAACGTGGTTCAGGGCTAGTTCCATACTCATCTTTTGAATTGTCTGCACATGTCTTTAAACATGTCTTCATAAATTTAAAGGCCACTGATACATCCTTCTTATAAAGTTTTGGCTCATGCCTCTGGCATGTTTTTCTATGAGGTTTTAAGATCTTTTAAAATTTCTAAGAGTCATTTTTGGTTTTGCTTATGGCGTGATTTTTCTACCTCTTAAAATGTTCAGCAGTGTGATGGACCCTGGATGAGTAAGCAACAAATGTACAACAGGATGTGAACACTTCACAGGAAACCCAGGAAGACCCACTAAGCCAACAAACTGTCCCCAGGGGTGCACCACAGGCTGGTTGACCCTACGAGTCAATTGGACAAACGAGGACTGAGGTGGAGCACACAATCCATTCCCCTTTCCTCCAGAGTCAACCAGCTCAATAAGAGACAATGGGAACTAGATGTACACGACAGGATGTCTCAGTGTTTTGTCTAAGAAGCTGGTCGATTTGGAAGTTTGTGGCAGCTGCTCATGGAAATGAATTCCACATTGGTTTTGGCTGTGAGGTAAGCTCCAAGGGAGCTTCCAGCAAGCAAACAAGATCAGCAAAGTGATTTGTGAGGGCACGTATTGAGTAGACCTTTGCACACAAGGCTCACACAGCTCTGGGCAAGCTCCACCCTTGCTGGGAATACTAATCAAGTGCAGGTGGGCATTTCCTGCATGGGATCCCCCAGCACAACCTGAAACATGCATTTCTCTCCCGCTTCCGCATCATCCTGTTCAAACCGAAGCCTGGGAAGTACTCCTAGTGAGGTGACCCTGAGTCCTAGACTTGAAACGTGACAGCTCCGTGTGGAGCAAGGGCAAGTGTATTCACTGCATTCTCACAGCCTGAAGACAAGGTTGTCCGACTGGAGACCAGAAAGTGGAGGCAAGCTCCAGGAACACTGAGACAAGAAGGAGGGATGAAAAGGTTTCTGTCGGGTGGACCAGACTTCAATGGCCTTCAAGGTGCATTAAGACCACACTGCAAGACGAACGAGCAATGATTTTCGCTTCCACAGACACTTAAACACAAACTAATTGTCATGGAGGGAGTCTAGGCAAGATATGAAAGAGCTAAATATGGTGAAAGCTGAGAGAGAACAGAATGAATGCCCGAGGAGTGTGGCTGTGGGGCCAGGGTGGGAGGAGATGCACTCTGCCTGCTGTGAGACCCATCAGAGTTGACATAGAGGTGAGGGTGGCAGATGAGTTTGGAGGCCTCTTTAGGGCATTACCTATGCCTCCTTTTTCCCAGCAAATCATCGGAATTACTCCACATCCTCCGCTAGACATGTTAGGATGGGGCTTTGTGATGTAAAAGCTCACCCGGGCCACCAATGGCTGAGGAAGAGACTTGCTGACCTCATAAGCCATGACGAAGACACCAACCTCCTGTTACCCAGGAGAAGACGAAGACCTCCTATCAATTGAGGTCCAGAAAAAAATGTCAAGGTGAACTGAACCCAGCCAAACTCCTCTTGCCCATCGAACCCACCCCAGAAGACACCCTCCCCTGTCCTTGCCTGGCACATAACCCTTCTCTGCCCACACCCCTTCTCCTGAAGCCGTCGTTCACACCTTCCTTCACACTCTGCCCTAAACCAGTGCCATTCTGGTTCCCTATCTAGTTTTCTCCAGGTGGCCAGGGTAACCGTGAGGGTGAATAATACCATTCTACAAAGCTGCCGAGAAAACTTCTCTGAAAACTCCCACCACAAAGAAGCTGAAGAAAATCAGATGCTCAAAGCTCTGTAGCCAGAGTTCCAAGGGGAATGAACAGCTGAATCAGAATGAACCAGAGGACGTCCCAGACACCATGGAGACCCCAGCCATTCCAGCTGATCAGAACCAACCAGAGGAGGTCCCAGACAGCATGAAGGCCCCAGCCATTCCAGTTGATCAGAATAAAACAGAGGAGGTCCCAGAGACTATGGAAACCCCTGCATTTCCAGCTAACCAGAATGAACCAGAGGAGGTACCAGAGACCATAGAGATCCCTACCATTCCAGCTAATCAGAACGAGCCAGAGGAGGTCCCAGAGACCATAGAGACCCCTACCATTCCTGCTGGGCCAGTGGACAGCCAGTGATTTCGGGGCATGTCTAGACACCTCAGAAATGCTTGGGGGTCTGGCCGCTGAATACTGGCCAAAAGTACAGATGGTGAATATTATAGCAACTGCATACACTAATAACGAAGGTATAATAAAATCAAGCTGATGTGAAATTATGTTTGCCTCTGAATTCTCTGATAGTTGGGGGCAGAGAGGGCAGGAAAGGGATAAGTGTTTGAGGAGGGAGGGAGATGACTTCTGTGGAGTTGGAGATGGGACCAGAAGGTCCAGGTTGCCAGAAAGTAGGGGGAAGAACTGTTTTCAGACTGAGATTCAAAGACACAATTCCCATGGGAGAAGAGGAATAGGACGTGGAGTTTCTCTGTGTGAGTGCAGAGATGGACACTTAGCTACGGAGCTGTGTAGTGAGTTGGGGGTCAGTGCCACTGGTCCAACAGGCATACAAAGGAGCTACCCCAACAAAAGAATGGAATATTGGCATTTGCAGCAACATGGAAGGTAGAGTATTGAGTAAAATAACTCAGACAGAGATTGACAAATACTGTATGATATCACTTATAGAATGTAAACATACTGCAAAGTAGAGAATATGATAATAATGGAGGTGCACAAATATAGAGAAGCATCTACTGGTTCCCTGAGAGGAGTGGAAGAGGTAGGGGCAATACAGAGGTGGGGGAGTGGGAGGCACAAAGTGATACTTAGGTGGATGATGAGCTCAGGGATGCATTATACAACATGGGGAAGAGAGCCAGGACTTTGTCATAACTCTAAATGGAAAGCAAGCTTTAACGGTTGTATAATCGGAAAGAAGAGGAAAGAAAGAGGGGGAGGAAGGAGGAAAGAAAGGAAGGAAAACAAGGGCGTTTTTGGAGGTCAAAAATTCAATACTGATTAGGCCCTTTTTATCAAAGGATTCCATTTTATTTTATTTTATTTTATTTATTTTAATTGGTGGGTATTTTATTTACAATATCCTGGTGGTTTTGCCATACATGGACATGAATCAGCCATGGGAGTACCTGTATTCCCCATCCTGATTCCCCCTCACATCTTCCTCCCTATGCAATCCCTCTGGGTCAGCGCAGTGAACCAGTGCTGGGCACCCTGACTTATGTATCAAACATGGACTGGCTATCCCTTTCACATATGATAATATACAGGTTTCAAAGCTATTCTCTCATATCATCCCACCCTCGCCGTCTCCCACAGAGTCCAAAAGACTCTTCTGTAAATCTGTGTCTCTTTCACTGTCTCCCATAGAGGATTATCATCTCCATCTTCCTAAATTCAATATATATGCCTTAGTATAGTGTATTGGTCTTTTTCTTTCTGACTTACTTCACTCTGTATAATAGGCTCCAGTTTCCTCCACCTCATTAGAATGGACTCATATGTGTTCTTTTAATTGCTGAGCAATATTCCATTGTGTCTATGTACCAGAGCTTTCTTACCCATTTGTCTGCTGATGGACATCTAGGTTGCTTCCATGCCCTGCTTATTGTATAACAGTGCTATGATGAACATTGGGGCACACGTGTCTTTTATACTTCTGGGTGGGTCAGTATTTGAATGAGGAGAAACCATGATGACTATTACCCTGTTAGTGGTAAACCCTGCACATGAGTTTGGTTGAAGGACTGGGACCAAAGTTAGTGATGGTTGTTTCAAACCGGCTGAGACTGCTCAAATGCACATGTGTGGTGCTGTCCTGCAGGGGGACATCTCTGGTTGGTCTGTTCTCACCAGCAACGGAGGATTTTATTTCCTTCCTTTCATTTCCCTTGTTTCCCTTTCTCCTTCTTTCCTCCCTACCTGAATTTCCTTCACAAACCTTCAATGTGCTGCTCTGTGCTGTGCTTCATTGTTCAGCCATGTGCAACTCTTTGTGACCCCATGGACTGTAGCCCGCCAGGCTCCTCTGTCCATGGGGATTATCCAGGCAAGCATATTGGAGCAGGCTGCCATTGCAGGGGATCTTCCCAACCCAGGGATTGAATCCCGGTCTCCCATGTCCTATGTGGGGTTTTGTTTATTACTATCTGGGCCATCAGGATACCCTTAAAATGGGCTTTATCTGACATGATGTTTTTGATACCTGTAAGATCTAATGGTGTCTATTCTATGATTTCCATGACTCTCTTTATTTTTAGAAGACACAAAACATATTTATTCCAAGTATCCTAAAACCTCTGTCTGCAATTCCTAATATCTATGCCACTACTGCCTGAGTTTCAGTACTCAATGGAAATTTAGTATGATTTGTCTTACCTTCGCTAGATTTAATATGTTCTTAACGTGGTTCAGGGCTAGTTCCATACTCATCTTTTGAATTGTCTGCACATGTCTTTAAACATGTCTTCATAAATTTAAAGGCCACTGATACATCCTTCTTATAAAGTTTTGGCTCATGCCTCTGGCATGTTTTTCTATGAGGTTTTAAGATCTTTTAAAATTTCTAAGAGTCATTTTTGGTTTTGCTTATGGCGTGATTTTTCTACCTCTTAAAATGTTCAGCAGTGTGATGGACCCTGGATGAGTAAGCAACAAATGTACAACAGGATGTGAACACTTCACAGGAAACCCAGGAAGACCCACTAAGCCAACAAACTGTCCCCAGGGGTGCACCACAGGCTGGTTGACCCTACGAGTCAATTGGACAAACGAGGACTGAGGTGGAGCACACAATCCATTCCCCTTTCCTCCAGAGTCAACCAGCTCAATAAGAGACAATGGGAACTAGATGTACACGACAGGATGTCTCAGTGTTTTGTCTAAGAAGCTGGTCGATTTGGAAGTTTGTGGCAGCTGCTCATGGAAATGAATTCCACATTGGTTTTGGCTGTGAGGTAAGCTCCAAGGGAGCTTCCAGCAAGCAAACAAGATCAGCAAAGTGATTTGTGAGGGCACGTATTGAGTAGACCTTTGCACACAAGGCTCACACAGCTCTGGGCAAGCTCCACCCTTGCTGGGAATACTAATCAAGTGCAGGTGGGCATTTCCTGCATGGGATCCCCCAGCACAACCTGAAACATGCATTTCTCTCCCGCTTCCGCATCATCCTGTTCAAACCGAAGCCTGGGAAGTACTCCTAGTGAGGTGACCCTGAGTCCTAGACTTGAAACGTGACAGCTCCGTGTGGAGCAAGGGCAAGTGTATTCACTGCATTCTCACAGCCTGAAGACAAGGTTGTCCGACTGGAGACCAGAAAGTGGAGGCAAGCTCCAGGAACACTGAGACAAGAAGGAGGGATGAAAAGGTTTCTGTCGGGTGGACCAGACTTCAATGGCCTTCAAGGTGCATTAAGACCACACTGCAAGACGAACGAGCAATGATTTTCGCTTCCACAGACACTTAAACACAAACTAATTGTCATGGAGGGAGTCTAGGCAAGATATGAAAGAGCTAAATATGGTGAAAGCTGAGAGAGAACAGAATGAATGCCCGAGGAGTGTGGCTGTGGGGCCAGGGTGGGAGGAGATGCACTCTGCCTGCTGTGAGACCCATCAGAGTTGACATAGAGGTGAGGGTGGCAGATGAGTTTGGAGGCCTCTTTAGGGCATTACCTATGCCTCCTTTTTCCCAGCAAATCATCGGAATTACTCCACATCCTCCGCTAGACATGTTAGGATGGGGCTTTGTGATGTAAAAGCTCACCCGGGCCACCGATGGCTGAGGAAGAGACTTGCTGACCTCATAAGCCATGACGAAGACACCAACCTCCTGTTACCCAGGAGAAGACGAAGACCTCCTATCAATTGAGGTCCAGAAAAAAATGTCAAGGTGAACTGAACCCAGCCAAACTCCTCTTGCCCATCGAACCCACCCCAGAAGACACCCTCCCCTGTCCTTGCCTGGCACATAACCCTTCTCTGCCCACACCCCTTCTCCTGAAGCCGTCGTTCACACCTTCCTTCACACTCTGCCCTAAACCAGTGCCATTCTGGTTCCCTATCTAGTTTTCTCCAGGTGGCCAGGGTAACCGTGAGGGTGAATAATACCATTCTACAAAGCTGCCGAGAAAACTTCTCTGAAAACTCCCACCACAAAGAAGCTGAAGAAAATCAGATGCTCAAAGCTCTGTAGCCAGAGTTCCAAGGGGAATGAACAGCTGAATCAGAATGAACCAGAGGACGTCCCAGACACCATGGAGACCCCAGCCATTCCAGCTGATCAGAACCAACCAGAGGAGGTCCCAGACAGCATGAAGGCCCCAGCCATTCCAGTTGATCAGAATAAAACAGAGGAGGTCCCAGAGACTATGGAAACCCCTGCATTTCCAGCTAACCAGAATGAACCAGAGGAGGTACCAGAGACCATAGAGATCCCTACCATTCCAGCTAATCAGAACGAGCCAGAGGAGGTCCCAGAGACCATAGAGACCCCTACCATTCCTGCTGGGCCAGTGGACAGCCAGTGATTTCGGGGCATGTCTAGACACCTCAGAAATGCTTGGGGGTCTGGCCGCTGAATACTGGCCAAAAGTACAGATGGTGAATATTATAGCAACTGCATACACTAATAACGAAGGTATAATAAAATCAAGCTGATGTGAAATTATGTTTGCCTCTGAATTCTCTGATAGTTGGGGGCAGAGAGGGCAGGAAAGGGATAAGTGTTTGAGGAGGGAGGGAGATGACTTCTGTGGAGTTGGAGATGGGACCAGAAGGTCCAGGTTGCCAGAAAGTAGGGGGAAGAACTGTTTTCAGACTGAGATTCAAAGACACAATTCCCATGGGAGAAAAGGAATAGGACGTGGAGTTTCTCTGTGTGAGTGCAGAGATGGACACTTAGCTACGGAGCTGTGTAGTGAGTTGGGGGTCAGTGCCACTGGTCCAACAGGCATACAAAGGAGCTACCCCAACAAAAGAATGGAATATTGGCATTTGCAGCAACATGGAAGGTAGAGTATTGAGTAAAATAACTCAGACAGAGATTGACAAATACTGTATGATATCACTTATAGAATGTAAACATACTGCAAAGTAGAGAATATGATAATAATGGAGGTGCACAAATATAGAGAAGCATCTACTGGTTCCCTGAGAGGAGTGGAAGAGGTAGGGGCAATACAGAGGTGGGGGAGTGGGAGGCACAAAGTGATACTTAGGTGGATGATGAGCTCAGGGATGCATTATACAACATGGGGAAGAGAGCCAGGACTTTGTCATAACTCTAAATGGAAAGCAAGCTTTAACGGTTGTATAATCGGAAAGAAGAGGAAAGAAAGAGGGGGAGGAAGGAGGAAAGAAAGGAAGGAAAACAAGGGCGTTTTTGGAGGTCAAAAATTCAATACTGATTAGGCCCTTTTTATCAAAGGATTCCATTTTATTTTATTTTATTTTATTTATTTTAATTGGTGGGTATTTTATTTACAATATCCTGGTGGTTTTGCCATACATGGACATGAATCAGCCATGGGAGTACCTGTATTCCCCATCCTGATTCCCCCTCACATCTTCCTCCCTATGCAATCCCTCTGGGTCAGCGCAGTGAACCAGTGCTGGGCACCCTGACTTATGTATCAAACATGGACTGGCTATCCCTTTCACATATGATAATATACAGGTTTCAAAGCTATTCTCTCATATCATCCCACCCTCGCCGTCTCCCACAGAGTCCAAAAGACTCTTCTGTAAATCTGTGTCTCTTTCACTGTCTCCCATAGAGGATTATCATCTCCATCTTCCTAAATTCAATATATATGCCTTAGTATAGTGTATTGGTCTTTTTCTTTCTGACTTACTTCACTCTGTATAATAGGCTCCAGTTTCCTCCACCTCATTAGAATGGACTCATATGTGTTCTTTTAATTGCTGAGCAATATTCCATTGTGTCTATGTACCAGAGCTTTCTTACCCATTTGTCTGCTGATGGACATCTAGGTTGCTTCCATGCCCTGCTTATTGTATAACAGTGCTATGATGAACATTGGGGCACACGTGTCTTTTATACTTCTGGGTGGGTCAGTATTTGAATGAGGAGAAACCATGATGACTATTACCCTGTTAGTGGTAAACCCTGCACATGAGTTTGGTTGAAGGACTGGGACCAAAGTTAGTGATGGTTGTTTCAAACCGGCTGAGACTGCTCAAATGCACATGTGTGGTGCTGTCCTGCAGGGGGACATCTCTGGTTGGTCTGTTCTCACCAGCAACGGAGGATTTTATTTCCTTCCTTTCATTTCCCTTGTTTCCCTTTCTCCTTCTTTCCTCCCTACCTGAATTTCCTTCACAAACCTTCAATGTGCTGCTCTGTGCTGTGCTTCATTGTTCAGCCATGTGCAACTCTTTGTGACCCCATGGACTGTAGCCCGCCAGGCTCCTCTGTCCATGGGGATTATCCAGGCAAGCATATTGGAGCAGGCTGCCATTGCAGGGGATCTTCCCAACCCAGGGATTGAATCCCGGTCTCCCATGTCCTATGTGGGGTTTTGTTTATTACTATCTGGGCCATCAGGATACCCTTAAAATGGGCTTTATCTGACATGATGTTTTTGATACCTGTAAGATCTAATGGTGTCTATTCTATGATTTCCATGACTCTCTTTATTTTTAGAAGACACAAAACATATTTATTCCAAGTATCCTAAAACCTCTGTCTGCAATTCCTAATATCTATGCCACTACTGCCTGAGTTTCAGTACTCAATGGAAATTTAGTATGATTTGTCTTACCTTCGCTAGATTTAATATGTTCTTAACGTGGTTCAGGGCTAGTTCCATACTCATCTTTTGAATTGTCTGCACATGTCTTTAAACATGTCTTCATAAATTTAAAGGCCACTGATACATCCTTCTTATAAAGTTTTGGCTCATGCCTCTGGCATGTTTTTCTATGAGGTTTTAAGATCTTTTAAAATTTCTAAGAGTCATTTTTGGTTTTGCTTATGGCGTGATTTTTCTACCTCTTAAAATGTTCAGCAGTGTGATGGACCCTGGATGAGTAAGCAACAAATGTACAACAGGATGTGAACACTTCACAGGAAACCCAGGAAGACCCACTAAGCCAACAAACTGTCCCCAGGGGTGCACCACAGGCTGGTTGACCCTACGAGTCAATTGGACAAACGAGGACTGAGGTGGAGCACACAATCCATTCCCCTTTCCTCCAGAGTCAACCAGCTCAATAAGAGACAATGGGAACTAGATGTACACGACAGGATGTCTCAGTGTTTTGTCTAAGAAGCTGGTCGATTTGGAAGTTTGTGGCAGCTGCTCATGGAAATGAATTCCACATTGGTTTTGGCTGTGAGGTAAGCTCCAAGGGAGCTTCCAGCAAGCAAACAAGATCAGCAAAGTGATTTGTGAGGGCACGTATTGAGTAGACCTTTGCACACAAGGCTCACACAGCTCTGGGCAAGCTCCACCCTTGCTGGGAATACTAATCAAGTGCAGGTGGGCATTTCCTGCATGGGATCCCCCAGCACAACCTGAAACATGCATTTCTCTCCCGCTTCCGCATCATCCTGTTCAAACCGAAGCCTGGGAAGTACTCCTAGTGAGGTGACCCTGAGTCCTAGACTTGAAACGTGACAGCTCCGTGTGGAGCAAGGGCAAGTGTATTCACTGCATTCTCACAGCCTGAAGACAAGGTTGTCCGACTGGAGACCAGAAAGTGGAGGCAAGCTCCAGGAACACTGAGACAAGAAGGAGGGATGAAAAGGTTTCTGTCGGGTGGACCAGACTTCAATGGCCTTCAAGGTGCATTAAGACCACACTGCAAGACGAACGAGCAATGATTTTCGCTTCCACAGACACTTAAACACAAACTAATTGTCATGGAGGGAGTCTAGGCAAGATATGAAAGAGCTAAATATGGTGAAAGCTGAGAGAGAACAGAATGAATGCCCGAGGAGTGTGGCTGTGGGGCCAGGGTGGGAGGAGATGCACTCTGCCTGCTGTGAGACCCATCAGAGTTGACATAGAGGTGAGGGTGGCAGATGAGTTTGGAGGCCTCTTTAGGGCATTACCTATGCCTCCTTTTTCCCAGCAAATCATCGGAATTACTCCACATCCTCCGCTAGACATGTTAGGATGGGGCTTTGTGATGTAAAAGCTCACCCGGGCCACCGATGGCTGAGGAAGAGACTTGCTGACCTCATAAGCCATGACGAAGACACCAACCTCCTGTTACCCAGGAGAAGACGAAGACCTCCTATCAATTGAGGTCCAGAAAAAAATGTCAAGGTGAACTGAACCCAGCCAAACTCCTCTTGCCCATCGAACCCACCCCAGAAGACACCCTCCCCTGTCCTTGCCTGGCACATAACCCTTCTCTGCCCACACCCCTTCTCCTGAAGCCGTCGTTCACACCTTCCTTCACACTCTGCCCTAAACCAGTGCCATTCTGGTTCCCTATCTAGTTTTCTCCAGGTGGCCAGGGTAACCGTGAGGGTGAATAATACCATTCTACAAAGCTGCCGAGAAAACTTCTCTGAAAACTCCCACCACAAAGAAGCTGAAGAAAATCAGATGCTCAAAGCTCTGTAGCCAGAGTTCCAAGGGGAATGAACAGCTGAATCAGAATGAACCAGAGGACGTCCCAGACACCATGGAGACCCCAGCCATTCCAGCTGATCAGAACCAACCAGAGGAGGTCCCAGACAGCATGAAGGCCCCAGCCATTCCAGTTGATCAGAATAAAACAGAGGAGGTCCCAGAGACTATGGAAACCCCTGCATTTCCAGCTAACCAGAATGAACCAGAGGAGGTACCAGAGACCATAGAGATCCCTACCATTCCAGCTAATCAGAACGAGCCAGAGGAGGTCCCAGAGACCATAGAGACCCCTACCATTCCTGCTGGGCCAGTGGACAGCCAGTGATTTCGGGGCATGTCTAGACACCTCAGAAATGCTTGGGGGTCTGGCCGCTGAATACTGGCCAAAAGTACAGATGGTGAATATTATAGCAACTGCATACACTAATAACGAAGGTATAATAAAATCAAGCTGATGTGAAATTATGTTTGCCTCTGAATTCTCTGATAGTTGGGGGCAGAGAGGGCAGGAAAGGGATAAGTGTTTGAGGAGGGAGGGAGATGACTTCTGTGGAGTTGGAGATGGGACCAGAAGGTCCAGGTTGCCAGAAAGTAGGGGGAAGAACTGTTTTCAGACTGAGATTCAAAGACACAATTCCCATGGGAGAAAAGGAATAGGACGTGGAGTTTCTCTGTGTGAGTGCAGAGATGGACACTTAGCTACGGAGCTGTGTAGTGAGTTGGGGGTCAGTGCCACTGGTCCAACAGGCATACAAAGGAGCTACCCCAACAAAAGAATGGAATATTGGCATTTGCAGCAACATGGAAGGTAGAGTATTGAGTAAAATAACTCAGACAGAGATTGACAAATACTGTATGATATCACTTATAGAATGTAAACATACTGCAAAGTAGAGAATATGATAATAATGGAGGTGCACAAATATAGAGAAGCATCTACTGGTTCCCTGAGAGGAGTGGAAGAGGTAGGGGCAATACAGAGGTGGGGGAGTGGGAGGCACAAAGTGATACTTAGGTGGAAGATGAGCTCAGGGATGCATTATACAACATGGGGAAGAGAGCCAGGACTTTGTCATAACTCTAAATGGAAAGCAAGCTTTAACGGTTGTATAATCGGAAAGAAGAGGAAAGAAAGAGGGGGAGGAAGGAGGAAAGAAAGGAAGGAAAACAAGGGCGTTTTTGGAGGTCAAAAATTCAATACTGATTAGGCCCTTTTTATCAAAGGATTCCATTTTATTTTATTTTATTTTATTTATTTTAATTGGTGGGTATTTTATTTACAATATCCTGGTGGTTTTGCCATACATGGACATGAATCAGCCATGGGAGTACCTGTATTCCCCATCCTGATTCCCCCTCACATCTTCCTCCCTATGCAATCCCTCTGGGTCAGCGCAGTGAACCAGTGCTGGGCACCCTGACTTATGTATCAAACATGGACTGGCTATCCCTTTCACATATGATAATATACAGGTTTCAAAGCTATTCTCTCATATCATCCCACCCTCGCCGTCTCCCACAGAGTCCAAAAGACTCTTCTGTAAATCTGTGTCTCTTTCACTGTCTCCCATAGAGGATTATCATCTCCATCTTCCTAAATTCAATATATATGCCTTAGTATAGTGTATTGGTCTTTTTCTTTCTGACTTACTTCACTCTGTATAATAGGCTCCAGTTTCCTCCACCTCATTAGAATGGACTCATATGTGTTCTTTTAATTGCTGAGCAATATTCCATTGTGTCTATGTACCAGAGCTTTCTTACCCATTTGTCTGCTGATGGACATCTAGGTTGCTTCCATGCCCTGCTTATTGTATAACAGTGCTATGATGAACATTGGGGCACACGTGTCTTTTATACTTCTGGGTGGGTCAGTATTTGAATGAGGAGAAACCATGATGACTATTACCCTGTTAGTGGTAAACCCTGCACATGAGTTTGGTTGAAGGACTGGGACCAAAGTTAGTGATGGTTGTTTCAAACCGGCTGAGACTGCTCAAATGCACATGTGTGGTGCTGTCCTGCAGGGGGACATCTCTGGTTGGTCTGTTCTCACCAGCAACGGAGGATTTTATTTCCTTCCTTTCATTTCCCTTGTTTCCCTTTCTCCTTCTTTCCTCCCTACCTGAATTTCCTTCACAAACCTTCAATGTGCTGCTCTGTGCTGTGCTTCATTGTTCAGCCATGTCCAACTCTTTGTGACCCCATGGACTGTAGCCCGCCAGGCTCCTCTGTCCATGGGGATTATCCAGGCAAGCATATTGGAGCAGGCTGCCATTGCAGGGGATCTTCCCAACCCAGGGATTGAATCCCGGTCTCCCATGTCCTATGTGGGGTTTTGTTTATTACTATCTGGGCCATCAGGATACCCTTAAAATGGGCTTTATCTGACATGATGTTTTTGATACCTGTAAGATCTAATGGTGTCTATTCTATGATTTCCATGACTCTCTTTATTTTTAGAAGACACAAAACATATTTATTCCAAGTATCCTAAAACCTCTGTCTGCAATTCCTAATATCTATGCCACTACTGCCTGAGTTTCAGTACTCAATGGAAATTTAGTATGATTTGTCTTACCTTCGCTAGATTTAATATGTTCTTAACGTGGTTCAGGGCTAGTTCCATACTCATCTTTTGAATTGTCTGCACATGTCTTTAAACATGTCTTCATAAATTTAAAGGCCACTGATACATCCTTCTTATAAAGTTTTGGCTCATGCCTCTGGCATGTTTTTCTATGAGGTTTTAAGATCTTTTAAAATTTCTAAGAGTCATTTTTGGTTTTGCTTATGGCGTGATTTTTCTACCTCTTAAAATGTTCAGCAGTGTGATGGACCCTGGATGAGTAAGCAACAAATGTACAACAGGATGTGAACACTTCACAGGAAACCCAGGAAGACCCACTAAGCCAACAAACTGTCCCCAGGGGTGCACCACAGGCTGGTTGACCCTACGAGTCAATTGGACAAACGAGGACTGAGGTGGAGCACACAATCCATTCCCCTTTCCTCCAGAGTCAACCAGCTCAATAAGAGACAATGGGAACTAGATGTACACGACAGGATGTCTCAGTGTTTTGTCTAAGAAGCTGGTCGATTTGGAAGTTTGTGGCAGCTGCTCATGGAAATGAATTCCACATTGGTTTTGGCTGTGAGGTAAGCTCCAAGGGAGCTTCCAGCAAGCAAACAAGATCAGCAAAGTGATTTGTGAGGGCACGTATTGAGTAGACCTTTGCACACAAGGCTCACACAGCTCTGGGCAAGCTCCACCCTTGCTGGGAATACTAATCAAGTGCAGGTGGGCATTTCCTGCATGGGATCCCCCAGCACAACCTGAAACATGCATTTCTCTCCCGCTTCCGCATCATCCTGTTCAAACCGAAGCCTGGGAAGTACTCCTAGTGAGGTGACCCTGAGTCCTAGACTTGAAACGTGACAGCTCCGTGTGGAGCAAGGGCAAGTGTATTCACTGCATTCTCACAGCCTGAAGACAAGGTTGTCCGACTGGAGACCAGAAAGTGGAGGCAAGCTCCAGGAACACTGAGACAAGAAGGAGGGATGAAAAGGTTTCTGTCGGGTGGACCAGACTTCAATGGCCTTCAAGGTGCATTAAGACCACACTGCAAGACGAACGAGCAATGATTTTCGCTTCCACAGACACTTAAACACAAACTAATTGTCATGGAGGGAGTCTAGGCAAGATATGAAAGAGCTAAATATGGTGAAAGCTGAGAGAGAACAGAATGAATGCCCGAGGAGTGTGGCTGTGGGGCCAGGGTGGGAGGAGATGCACTCTGCCTGCTGTGAGACCCATCAGAGTTGACATAGAGGTGAGGGTGGCAGATGAGTTTGGAGGCCTCTTTAGGGCATTACCTATGCCTCCTTTTTCCCAGCAAATCATCGGAATTACTCCACATCCTCCGCTAGACATGTTAGGATGGGGCTTTGTGATGTAAAAGCTCACCCGGGCCACCGATGGCTGAGGAAGAGACTTGCTGACCTCATAAGCCATGACGAAGACACCAACCTCCTGTTACCCAGGAGAAGACGAAGACCTCCTATCAATTGAGGTCCAGAAAAAAATGTCAAGGTGAACTGAACCCAGCCAAACTCCTCTTGCCCATCGAACCCACCCCAGAAGACACCCTCCCCTGTCCTTGCCTGGCACATAACCCTTCTCTGCCCACACCCCTTCTCCTGAAGCCGTCGTTCACACCTTCCTTCACACTCTGCCCTAAACCAGTGCCATTCTGGTTCCCTATCTAGTTTTCTCCAGGTGGCCAGGGTAACCGTGAGGGTGAATAATACCATTCTACAAAGCTGCCGAGAAAACTTCTCTGAAAACTCCCACCACAAAGAAGCTGAAGAAAATCAGATGCTCAAAGCTCTGTAGCCAGAGTTCCAAGGGGAATGAACAGCTGAATCAGAATGAACCAGAGGACGTCCCAGACACCATGGAGACCCCAGCCATTCCAGCTGATCAGAACCAACCAGAGGAGGTCCCAGACAGCATGAAGGCCCCAGCCATTCCAGTTGATCAGAATAAAACAGAGGAGGTCCCAGAGACTATGGAAACCCCTGCATTTCCAGCTAACCAGAATGAACCAGAGGAGGTACCAGAGACCATAGAGATCCCTACCATTCCAGCTAATCAGAACGAGCCAGAGGAGGTCCCAGAGACCATAGAGACCCCTACCATTCCTGCTGGGCCAGTGGACAGCCAGTGATTTCGGGGCATGTCTAGACACCTCAGAAATGCTTGGGGGTCTGGCCGCTGAATACTGGCCAAAAGTACAGATGGTGAATATTATAGCAACTGCATACACTAATAACGAAGGTATAATAAAATCAAGCTGATGTGAAATTATGTTTGCCTCTGAATTCTCTGATAGTTGGGGGCAGAGAGGGCAGGAAAGGGATAAGTGTTTGAGGAGGGAGGGAGATGACTTCTGTGGAGTTGGAGATGGGACCAGAAGGTCCAGGTTGCCAGAAAGTAGGGGGAAGAACTGTTTTCAGACTGAGATTCAAAGACACAATTCCCATGGGAGAAGAGGAATAGGACGTGGAGTTTCTCTGTGTGAGTGCAGAGATGGACACTTAGCTACGGAGCTGTGTAGTGAGTTGGGGGTCAGTGCCACTGGTCCAACAGGCATACAAAGGAGCTACCCCAACAAAAGAATGGAATATTGGCATTTGCAGCAACATGGAAGGTAGAGTATTGAGTAAAATAACTCAGACAGAGATTGACAAATACTGTATGATATCACTTATAGAATGTAAACATACTGCAAAGTAGAGAATATGATAATAATGGAGGTGCACAAATATAGAGAAGCATCTACTGGTTC